>NW_027649871.1:0-510200 GCF_965287045.1 Carcharhinus amblyrhynchos
CTCTGGGTCTGTCCTCGATGGGAGTTTAGAAGGATGAGGGGGAGGGGGATCTTATTGAAACTTACAGGGTACTGCGAGGCCCTGGATAGAGTGGGACGTGGGAGAGGATGTGGGAAAAACTGGAACCAGAGAGGGCACAACCTCAGGTAAAGGGACGGTCCTTTAAAACAGAGATGGGGAGGGGGATTTCTTCACCCAGAGAGTGGGGAATGTGTGGGAACTCTTTGCCCCAGAGGAGGCCGGGTCCCTGAGTGTCTTTAAGACAGAGATAGATCGGTTCCTGATTAATAAGGGGATCGGGGGGGGAAAAGGCAGGAGAATGGGGGAGGGGGAAAATATCAGCCATGATTGAATGGGGGCAGCAGACTCGATGAGCCAACTGTGTCTTGTGGGTTTTTCCGTCAATGGGCCATCAGTGGATTCTTAAGTCCAGATATTTTTGAATTGAATTCAAACGCTACCAGCTGCTGTGTCGGGATTCGAACCCGGGTCCCCAGAACATGAGCTGACATTCTGGATTAATGGTCCAGTGATACCACCACAGGGCTATCGCCTGCTCTGACCCTAAATCGAACCCAGGGTTCGATTCCCGGCTGGGGTCACTGTCTGTGTGGAGTCTGAACGTTTCTCTCCCCGTGTTTGCGAGGGTTTCCTCCGGGTGCTCCGGTTTCGTCGCCCACCCCACCACAGTCTGAAGGTTCACCTCCCCCCACTCGCCAACTCGCTCTATTGACAGAAAGGCCTCAGTTATTATCGGAGAGTTCACCACGGACCCCAGCAGGGGAACAGGGTGCAGGACTCACCGTGGATCTGTTCAGATGCAGGTCGGGATTACTGCGGGCAGTGGGATCCACTTTCTCCTAACGGGGAGGGGGGGGACACACAGAGAGAGGGGGGGACACACAGAGAGAGGGGGGGACACACAGAGAGAGGGGGGGGACACACAGAGAGAGGGGGGGGACACACAGAGAGAGGGGGGGGACACACAGAGAGAGGGGGGGGACACACAGAGAGAGGGGGGGGACACACAGAGAGAGGGGGGGGACACACAGAGAGAGGGGGGGGACACACAGAGAGAGGGGGGGGACACACAGAGAGAGGGGGGGGACACACAGAGAGAGGGGGGGGACACACAGAGAGAGGGGGGGGACACACAGAGAGAGGGGGGGGACACACAGAGAGAGGGGGGGGGACACAGAGAGAGGGGGGGGGACACAGAGAGAGGGGGGGGGACACAGAGAGAGGGGGGGGGACACAGAGAGAGGGGGGGGGACACAGAGAGAGGGGGGGGGACACAGAGAGAGGGGGGGGGGACACAGAGAGAGGGGGGGGGACACAGAGAGAGGGGGGGGGGACACAGAGAGAGGGGGGGGGACACAGAGAGAGGGGGGGGGACACAGAGAGAGGGGGGGGGACACAGAGAGAGGGGGGGGGACACAGAGAGAGGGGGGGGGACACAGAGAGAGGGGGGGGGACACAGAGAGAGGGGGGGGGACACAGAGAGAGGGGGGGGGACACAGAGAGAGGGGGGGGGACACAGAGAGAGGGGGGGGGACACAGAGAGAGGGGGGGGGACACAGAGAGAGGGGGGGGACACAGAGAGAGGGGGGGGACACAGAGAGAGGGGGGGGACACAGAGAGAGGGGGGGGGACACAGAGAGAGGGGGGGGGACACAGAGAGAGGGGGGGGGACACAGAGAGAGGGGGGGGGACACAGAGAGAGGGGGGGGGACACAGAGAGAGGGGGGGGGACACAGAGAGAGGGGGGGGGACACAGAGAGAGGGGGGGGGACACAGAGAGAGGGGGGGGGACACAGAGAGAGGGGGGGGGACACAGAGAGAGGGGGGGGACACAGAGAGAGGGGGGGGGACACAGAGAGAGGGGGGGGGACACAGAGAGAGGGGGGGGGACACAGAGAGAGGGGGGGGGACACAGAGAGAGGGGGGGGGACACAGAGAGAGGGGGGGGGACACAGAGAGAGGGGGGGGGACACAGAGAGAGGGGGGGGGACACAGAGAGAGGGGGGGGGACACAGAGAGAGGGGGGGGACACAGAGAGAGGGGGGGGGACACAGAGAGAGGGGGGGGGACACAGAGAGAGGGGGGGGGACACAGAGAGAGGGGGGGGGACACAGAGAGAGGGGGGGGGACACAGAGAGAGGGGGGGGGACACAGAGAGAGGGGGGGGGACACAGAGAGAGGGGGGGGGACACAGAGAGAGGGGGGGGGACACAGAGAGAGGGGGGGGGACACAGAGAGAGGGGGGGGGACACAGAGAGAGGGGGGGGGGACACAGAGAGAGGGGGGGGACACAGAGAGAGGGGGGGGGACACAGAGAGAGGGGGGGGGACACAGAGAGAGGGGGGGGGACACAGAGAGAGGGGGGGGGACACAGAGAGAGGGGGGGGGACACAGAGAGAGATCATTAGGAATGACAAAATAAAAACCAACTCAGTCGCATCCCGATTTCGCCTCCCCCCCCCACAATTCCCCCATTGAAGATAAACACACACAGCCCTCCTGAACACTCACGGCCTGTGCGTACGCACTCAGTGCCTGTTGACAGATACGAGGGTCCTGTCCAGTGACAAAGAAGAGAGACAGGTAAGCATTGCCAAGGATATCTGGGTGAGAGAGAGAGAGAAAAACTTACTGTACATCACAGGACAGGTTAGACATCGATACTGAAATCTTTCTCAATCCCTCCAGCTTCCTCGACTCCTCCCTCCGTAACCTCCTCCAACCCCCTACACCCCCTCCCTATCTCTGTAACCTCCTCCAGCCCCCCTACACCCCCTCCCTATCTCTGTAACCTCCTCCAGCCCCCTACACCCCCTCCCTATCTCTGTAACCCCCCTCCAGCCCCCTACACCCACTCCCTATCTCTGTAACCTCCTCCAGCCCCCTACACCCCCTCCCTATCTCTGTAACCCCCCCTACACCCCCTCCTTATCTCTGTAACCTCCTCCAGCCCCCTACACCCCCTCCCTATCTCTGTAACCCCCCTCCAGCACCCTACACCCACTCCCTATCTCTGTAACCTCCTCCAGCCCCCTACACCCTCTCCCTATCTCTGTAACCTCCCCCTACACCCCCTCCTTATCTCTGTAACCTCCTCCAGCAGCAACAACCGAAGGTAACGCCGCACTGTGGGGAGAGTCGGTGCTGAGGGAGCGCCGCACTGTGGGGAGGGTCGGTGCTGAGGGAGCGCCGCACTGTGGGAAGGGTCGGTGCTGAGGGAGCGCCGCACTGTGGGGAGGGTCGGTGCTGAGGGAGCGCCGCACTGTGGGGAGGGTCGGTGCTGAGGGAGCGCCGCACTGTGGGAAGGGTCGGTGCTGAGGGAGCGCCGCACTGTGGGGAGGGTCGGTGCTGAGGGAGCGCCGCACTGTGGGGAGGGTCGGTGCTGAGGGAGCGCCGCACTGTGGGGAGGGTCGGTGCTGAGGGAGCGCCGCACTGTGGGGAGGGTCGGTGCTGAGGGAGTGCCGCACTGTGGGGAGGGTCGGTGCCGTGGGGAGGGTCAGTGCTGAGGGAGCACCGCACCGTGGGGAGGGTCAGTGCTGAGGGAGCTCCGCGCTGTGAGGAGGGTCAGTGCTGAGGGAGCGCCGCACTGTGGGGAGGGTCGGTGCTGAGGGAGCTCCGCGCTGTGAGGAGGGTCAGTGCTGAGGGAGTGCCGCGCTATGAGGAGGGTCAGTGCTGAGGGAGCGCCGCACTGTGGGGAGGGTCGGTGCTGAGGGAGCGCCGCACTGTGGGGAGGGTCGGTGCTGAGGGAGCGCCGCACTGTGGGGAGGGTCGGTGCTGAGGGAGTGCCGCACTGTGGGGAGGGTCGGTGCCGCGGGGAGGGTCAGTGCTGAGGGAGCACCGCACCGTGGGGAGGGTCAGTGCTGAGGGAGCGCCGCACCGTGGGGAGGGTCAGTGCTGAGGGAGCGCCGCACTGTGGGGAGGGTCGGTGCTGAGGGAGCCCCGCACTGTGGGGAGGGTCACCTCGCCATCACACTCCCTCTGCCTCATTCACCTCGAATCCCTTAATCCACCCCACCAAGCCCCTCAGTTGAAACTTACACCACGATGTGCCATCCTTGATGTCCATTTGTACAGCCAGCTTGGCCTGTTCCACACTGGCAAAAACATTCTGGGCAAAGTCATCTCCCTGTGCTCGGAGCTGGCGCAGGACCATCGAGAGGTTACGGAGTGAAACCTTGTTCTTACACTGTGAGGGAGAAAGCCAGTGGTCAGAGAGAGCGCACAGGGCTGAACGAGTCACATTTTACCCACAGACACACACAACTATAGTGGGCTGGCACAGTGGGTTAGCGCCGCTGCCTCACAGCGCCAGGGACCCGGGTTCGATTCCCGGCTCAGCGCACAGTGGGTTAGCGCCGCTGTCTCACAGCGCCAGGGACCCGGGTTCGATTCCCGGCTCAGCGCACAGTGGGTTAGCGCTGCTGCCTCACAGCGCCAGGGACCCGGCTTCGATTCCCAGCGCACAGTGGGTTAGCGCTGCTGCCTCACAGCGCCAGGGACCCGGCTTCGATTCCCGGCTCAGCGCACAGTGGGTTAGCGCCGCTGTCTCACAGCGCCAGGGACCCGGGTTCGATTCCCGGCTCAGCGCACAGTGGGTTAGCGCCGCTGTCTCACAGCGCCAGGGACCCGGCTTCGATTCCCGGCTTGGGTCACTGTCTGTATGGAGTCTCCCCGTGTCTGCATGGGTTTCCTCTGGGTGCTCTGGTTTCCTCTCACAGTCCACAAAATGTGCAGTTTAGGTGGATTGGCCATGCTAAATTGCCCCTTCGTGTCCAAAGATGTGCAGGTTAGGGTGGATTGGCCGTGCTAAATTGTCCCTTAGTGTCAGGGGGATTTCTGGGATAAATGAGGGTTATGGGGGTAGGGCCTGGGTGGGACTGTTGTTGGTACAGACTTGATGGGCTGAATGGCCTCCTTTGGTATTGTGGGGTTTCTATGATTCTAAGCATTGGCTATAATCCATTATAAAAAGAATATTATTAAACTAGAAAGAGTGCAGAAAAGATTTACTAGGATGCTCCCGGGACTTGATGGATTGAGTTATAAGGAGAGGCTGGGATAGACTGGGACTTTTTTCTCTGGAGTGTAGAGGGGTGATCTTATAGAGGTCTATAAAATAATGAGGGGCACAGATCAGCGAGATAGTCAATATCTTTTCCCCCAAAGGTAGGGGAGTCTAAAACTAGAGGGCAGAGGGTTTAAGGTGAGAGGGGAGAGGGTCCAGAGGGGCAATTTTTTCACCCAGAGGGTGGTGAGTGTCTGGAACGAGCTGCCAGAGGCAGTAGTAGAGGGGGGGACAATTTTAAAAAGCATTTAGACAGTTACGTGGGTATGATGGGTATAGAGGGATATGGGGGCAAATGTGGGCAATTGGGATTAGCTTAGGGGTTTAAAAAAGAGGGGCAGCATGGAGAAGTTGGGCCGATGGGCCTGTTTCCATGCTGTAAACCTCTGACTGGGAGAGGGGGGATGGATATAGCTGTCCAGACGGGGACTGATCAGACCCAGACGCCGTTCTCCAGACGGAGTCTGCACAGCGCTTCTCCTCCCTCCAGCCCCCCTCACGTGGTTGAGTGCTCCGGAGAAGCAGGTCTTAGCCGAGGCGATGTCTCCCTTCTTCCAGTACACCTCCCCCAGCTGGTTCCAGCCCTCCACCAGCCCCGGGTCCAGCTTCACTGCCCTGGAGAGAGCTTCCTCCGCCTGCGGCTGATAGTCTGACACCACGTTCAACACTTTCCCCTTCAACATCAACAGCTGGGCCTTGTTGTGGGCAGAGCCTGCGGGGGGAGAGAGAGAGGACGGTGAGAGAGAGAGAGAGAGAGAGGGGACGGGGAGAGAGAGAGAGAGAGAGAACAGTGTGAGAGAGAGAGAGAGAACAGTGTGTGAGAGAAAGAGAGAGAGGACGGTGAGAGAGAGAGAGAGAGAGAACGGTGTGAGAGAGAGAGAGAGAGAGAGAGAGGACGGTGAGAGAGAGAGAGAGAGAGAGAGAGAGAGAGAGAGAACAGTGTGAGTGAGAGAGAGAGAGAGAGAGAGAGAGAACAGTGTGAGAGAGAGAGAGAGAACAGTGTGAGAGAGAGAGAGAGAACAGTGTGAGAGAGAGAGAGAGAGAGAGAGAGAACAGTGTGAGAGAGAGAGAGAGAACAGTGTGAGAGAGAGAGAGAGAACAGTGTGAGAGAGAGAGAGAGAGAGAGAGAGAACAGTGTGAGAGAGAGAGAGAGAACAGTGTGAGAGAGAGAGAGAGAACAGTGTGAGAGAGAGAGAGAGAACAGTGTGAGAGAGAGAGAGAGAACAGTGTGAGAGAGAGAGAGAGAGAGGACGGTGAGAGAGAGAGAGAGAGAGAGAGAGAGAACAGTGTGTGAGAGAGAGAGAGAGAGAGAGAGAGAGAGAAAACGGTGTGAGAGAGAGAGAGAGAACGGGGTGAGAGAGAGAGAGAGAGGACGGTGTGAGAGAGAGAGTTATAGAGAGGGGAGTGGCGGATTAGGAAACAGAGTGAGAGAGAGATTTGATTTATTGTCACAGGTATTAACATGCAGTGAAAAGTATTGTTTCTTGCACGCTGTACAGACAAAGCATACCGTTCATAGAGGAGGGGGCTGGAGGAGGTTACAGAGACAGGGAGGGGGTGTAGGGAGGCTGGAGGAGGTTACAGAGATAGGGAGGGGGTGTAGGGAGGCTGGAGGAGGTTACAGAGACAGGGAGGGGGTGTAGGGAGGCTGGAGGAGGTTACAGAGATAGGGAGGGGGTGTAGGGAGGCTGGAGGAGGTTACAGAGATAGGGAGGGGGTGTAGGGAGGTTACAGAGATAGGGAGGGGGTGTAGGGAGGCTGGAGGAGGTTACAGGGATAGGGAGGGGGTGTAGGAATAGTCAAGTCTTGAGTAATGGAACGCCTGGGTGAGGGCTTCCACAGCTGATCAGCCGAGAGAGGGACTGATGCCATTGTATTGAATCTGATTGTGAGTTGGAGTGACCGGCTGTTACTGACGGTTTAATGGGTATCGATCGGGATCTGGGAACTGGGAACTGGGAACTGTACCTTCCAGAGCCTCGATCTGCTCCAGCGTCTCGTACATTCGCTGTGTCAGGTCAGCTTGTTTCTTCCTGGCTTCCTCCACACTGTGATTTTCAAAGTAATGATCTCGGAACAGATACAGTTCATCAACCAGCTCCTGGAAGAGACAACAAATTTGGAATAAAACCCTCCCCGCAGTGCAGCGCTCCCTCAGCGCCGACCCTCCCCACAGTGCGGCGCTCCCTCGGCACCGACCCTCCCCGCAGTGCGGCGCTCCCTCGGCGCCGACCCTCCCCGCAGTGCGGCGCTCCCTCGGCGCCGACCCTCCCCGCAGTGCGGCGCTCCCTCGGCGCCGACCCTCCCCGCAGTGCGGCGCTCCCTCGGCGCCGACCCTCCCCACAGTGCGGCGCTCCCTCGGCGCCGACCCTCCCCGCAGTGCGGCGCCCCCTCGGCGCCGACCCTCCCCACACAGTGCGGCGCTCCCTCAGCACCGACCCTCCCCACACAGTGCGGCGCTCCCTCAGCACTGACCCTCCCCACAGTGCGGCACTCCCTCAGCACTGACCCTCCCCACACAGTGCGGCGCTCCCTCAGCACTGACCCTCCCCACAGTGCGGCGCTCCCTCAGCACTGACCCGCCCCACAGTGCGGCGCTCCCTCAGCACCGACCCTCCCCACACAGTGCGGCGCTCCCTCGGCACCGACCCTCCACACAGTGCGGCGCTCCCTCGGCACTGACCCTCCCCACAGTGCGGCGCTCCCTCAGCACTGACCCTCCCCACAGTGCGGCACTCTTTCAGCACTGACCCTCCCCACAGTGCGGCGCTCCCTCAGCGCCGACCCTCCCCACACAGTGCGGCGCTCCCTCAGCACTGACCCTCCCCACACAGTGCGGGGCTCCCTCAGCACCGACCCTCCCCACACAGTGCGGCTCTCCTTCAAAAAATGAGAGTGGGCGAGAAGATGAGAGTGCCTGCAGGAGTCAGAGGTGTACGGGAAATTAAGAAAGCGTGCAGAGATGAGAAAATCCCCTCGGAGCCACACTCGGGTGCCTGTTCGGGTACACTGAGGGAGAATTTCGCACGGCCAATGCGCCCTGACCAGCACGTCTTTTGGACTGTGGGAGGAAACCCATGGAGACACGGGGAGAACGTGCAGTTTCTCACAGAGACTCAAACTGGGAATCGCAGGTCAGGGAGCGCAGGAAGTACCTAGATTTAAAAAAAAAACCCACTGATGCTCAGGGAAACCATTCAAATGAGGCAGAGATCTGTGAGAGGCAAAAGATATTTCAGATTCTGCAGCCCAAGTGGGTGAGAGTTAAAATGTAGAACAGCCATTGCCAAGAAGAGAACGAATCCGACAGTATTGAGGCGATAAATGGCCTCCTGGCTGCCCCAACAGAGGCACCATGGCCACCATCTGCTTGTCCAATGTGGGCAGAATGGCCTCCTCCTGGCTGGTCCAATGTGGGAAGAAGTCTCACAACACCAGGTTAAAGTCCAACCAGTTTATTTGATAGTAAACCCACAAGCTTTCAGAAACGGTGTTCCTTCGTCAGGTGTGTGGAAGGTTCTGGTCAGAGAAGGGATTATAAGGACACACACGGTTTACAGAATACCGATTAGACTGCGGGTCTTCCCAGCTATCTGCTATTCGAGTCTTAAAAGGTGCAGACAATGTGAGTGGAGATAGCATTAAGCACAGGTTAAAGAGATGCGTATTGTCTCCAGACAGGGACAGTAAGTGAGATTTTACAAGAAGAAATCCCACAACACCAGCTTAAAGTCCAAACAGGTTTATTTGTAACAAAAGCCGCAAGCTTTCGGGACAGCCCGTCCCTTCGTCAGGTGGCTGGGAGTTCTGATCATAAAAAGGACAGAAAGACACAAACTCAATTTACGCAATAAAGATTGGAATGTGAGTCTTTACAGCTAATCAATTCTTAAAGGTACAGACAGTGTGAGTGGAGAGAGGGTTAAGCACAGGTTAAAGAGATGTGTATTGTCTCCAGGCAGGACAGTTAGCGAGATTTGGCAAGCCCAGGCGAGTCGTGGGGGGTTACCGATAGTGTGGGGTCTTGGGTTCATGTCACACTATCTGTAACCCCCCCCATGACTTGCCTGGGTTTGCAAAATCTCACTTACTGTCCCTGTCTGGAGATAATACACACCTCTTTAACCTGTGCTCATGCAACCTCCACTCACATTGTCGGCACCTTTTAAGACTTGAATAGCAGGTTCGGTGTAAAGACTTGCATTCTAGTCAGTATTCTGTAAACTGGGTGTGCCTCCAAATGCCCTTCTCTGATCAGAATCTTCCACACACCTGACGAGGGAACACCGTTTCCGAAAGCTTGTGGGTTTACTATCAAATAAACTGGTTGGACTTTAACCTGGTGTCGTGAGACTTCTTGCATATCCTCCTGCTGGCCCAACGTGAGCAGAGTGGCCTCCTCCTGCTGGCCCAGCGTGAGCAGAGTGGCCTCCTCCTGCTGGCCCAGTGTGGGCAGAGTGGCCTCCTCCTGCTGGCCCAGCGTGGGAAGGGTGGCCTCCTCCTGCTGGCCCAGCGTGAGCAGAGTGGCCTCCTCCTGCTGGCCCAGTGTGGGCAGAGTGGCCTCCTCCTGCTGGCCCAGCGTGGGAAGAGTGGCCTCCTCCTGCTGGCCCAGTGTGGGCAGAGTGGCCTCCTCCTGCTGGCCCAGTGTGGGAAGGGTGGCCTCCTCCTGCTGGCCCAGCGTGGGAAGGGTGGCCTCCTCCTGCTGGCCCAGCGTGGGCAGAGTGGCCTCCTCCTGCTGGCCCAGCGTGAGCAGAGTGGCCTCCTCCTGCTGGCCCAGTGTGGGCAGAGTGGCCTCCTCCTGCTGGCCCAGCGTGGGAAGGGTGGCCTCCTCCTGCTGGCCCAGCGTGAGCAGAGTGGCCTCCTCCTGCTGGCCCAGTGTGGGCAGAGTGGCCTCCTCCTGCTGGCCCAGCGTGGGAAGAGTGGCCTCCTCCTGCTGGCCCAGTGTGGGCAGAGTGGCCTCCTCCTGCTGGCCCAGTGTGGGAAGGGTGGCCTCCTCCTGCTGGCCCAGCGTGGGAAGGGTGGCCTCCTCCTGCTGGCCCAGCGTGGGCAGAGTGGCCTCCTCCTGCTGGCCCAGCGTGGGCAGAGTGGCCTCCTCCTGCTGGCCCAGTGTGGGAAGAGTGGCCTCCTCCTGCTGGCCCAGTGTGGGCAGAGTGGCCTCCTCCTGCTGGCCCAATGTGGGCTGAATGGCCACCTGTTGGCCCAGTTGAGGGGTTAAAGGTTAAGGATTGAACTCTGACCCCGGGGTCCTGCCTTTAGGACCCTTTTCCCTCCGGTTTGAGGTGGAAATCCGGGATTGGAGGTAGTTTGAGGCCCGCTGCTCAGTGTTTAATGTTTTTACCCGCAATCTCCGTTCGCCATCGCCCTCCGGCTCCTTCTCCTCCGCTCCGCTCTCCGCCATCTTGAGCCTGGGTCTTCCCAGCACAAAGGGAACGGGTCCTCCAAGGCCAAAGAGCAGCCACTCCTCCCGCTGGGTCCTCCAGGCAGGCAAGAGCGGCCCCCTCTGCCAGCGAGTGTAAAAGGCGCATGCGCACACTCACAACAGAGCGCTGGGAAGCAAGGGCACATGCGCGTCCACACGGAGCGCTAGGCGTCAAAGGCGCATGCGTGTACCCTCACAGAGCGCTTGGAGACATGGGCGCATGCGCATCCCATACTCTGAGCCCGGGGATAACAGCACATGCGCACCACCCGTGCTGGGAGACAAGAGCGCATGCGCAGCAATAACAATAATAACAAAAAAGTCCTCCAGTGCCAAGGAGAGCACGGGAGGAGGTGGTCCTCCCAGGCGTCAAGAGCGGCAGACTGGTAATCCTCCCAGCGAGTCACCCGTCGGACCTCCAGGGCTAAAGAGCGCGTTGGCAAAGCGGAGGGTCCTTCAACGAGCGGGGGCTTGGTCCTCCGAGATCCCCTGGCTGGTCCTCCCAGGGAGAGAAAAGGGGGAAGGTCAGGTCGATTCAGGATGAAAATCCTCATCGGTGAGAAGAGGAGAGGGAGGGAAGAGGGAAGGAGAGTCCCCGCCCTCCCCCAGAACCCCAAACATCACCCAGGACTCCTGCTGCTGGCCCAATGTGGGCTGAATGGCCTCCTTCTGCTAGCCCAAGTGGGCTGAATGGTCTCCTGCTGCTAGCCCAAATGGGCTGAATGGCTTCCCGCTGCTGGCCCAATGTGGGATGAATGGCCTCCTGCTGCTAGCCCAATGAGGTCCGAATGGTCTCCTGCTGCTAGCCCAATGAGGGCTGAATGGCCCCCATCTCCTGATGCTACTCCCTTCCCCCTACACCTTCCTCCACCTGCTCCCCTCCCACAGTCTGCCCCCTGAGCAATTCCCCTCCCCTCTGTGTGACCGGGCTACTATTAACGCCATGTTTATCCTAATTATTATTATAAGAACATAAGAAATAGGAGCAGGAGTAGGCCATCTGGCCCTTCGAGCCTGCCCCGCCATTCAATAAGATCATGGCTGATCTGTCGTGGCTCAGTTCCACTTTCCCACCCTCTCCCCATAACCCTTAATCCCCTCTCTTATCAACTTCCCCTTAATGAAACCGTGCTGCGTCTGCTCTATCAAACAATTCTCCTCAAGATGCCTCGCTGTTTTCTCCTTGATGACAGATTCTAACATTTTACCTACAACAGACGTTAAACTAGCCGGCCTATAATTCCCTGCCTTTTGCCTGCCACCCTTCTTAAACAACGGCGTAACATTAGCCATTTTCCAATCTTCCGGCACTTCCCGGGAATCCAGCGACGTTTGGAAAATAACCACCAAGGCATCCACTATCACCTCCGCCATTTCTTTCAGAACCCTTGGATGCATTCCATCCGGTCCTGGGGACTTGTCCACAATCAGTCCCTCCAGTCTGTCGAGCACCGCCTCTCTAGTAACAGTAATGTCATTAAGACCCTCCAGTCCTACCACCTTTCTATCGCTAACACCCGACAAATTATTCACGTCCTCCTCCGTGAAGACAGAAACAAAAAAGTTATTCAAGACCTTAGCCATATCCCCATCCCCTACTACTAAGTCCCCCCTCTCATCCTCTAAGGGTCCAATGTTCACCCTAGCCAACCTCTTCCTTGTTATATATTTATAAAAACTCTTGCTATCCTGTTTTATATTAAGCGCTAGCCCAGCTTCATAGTTTCCCATCCCCAAATTCCTGCCTGTTTCCTTCCCCTGTTTCTCAACTCCCACCCAGCTTTGTGTCACCTCTCTCCCACCCTCTGTGTCTGTCTCTCTGTCTCTCACTCATTCTCTCTCTTTTCCTCTTGGACAGGCGGAGGAACGGGTTTCATCGGAGGAGCCTTAACCCGACTGCTGAGGAGCAAAGGTCATGAAGTCGGACACATCTCCCGCAGGCCGGGAGCGGGGATAACCTGGGTGAGAGACTGCAGAGGCGGAGGGAGAGTGAGGGGTCTGGGGCGGGGATAACCTGGGTGAGAGACTGCAGGGGCGGAGGGAGAGTGAGGGGTCTGGGGCGGGGATAACCTGGGTGAGAGACTGCAGAGGCGGAGGGAGAGTGAGGGGTCTGGGGCGGGGATAACCTGGGTGAGAGACTGCAGGGGCGGAGGGAGAGTGAGGGGTCTGGGGCGGGGATAACCTGGGTGAGAGACTGCAGGGGCGGAGGGAGAGTGAGGGGTCTGGGGCGGGGATAACCTGGGTGAGAGACTGCAGGGGCGGAGGGAGAGTGAGGGGTCTGGGGCGGGGATAACCTGGGTGAGAGACTGCAGAGGAGGAGGGAGAGTGAGGGGTCTGGGGCGGGGATAACCTGGGTGAGAGACTGCAGGGGCGGAGGGAGAGTGAGGGGTCTGGGGCGGGGATAACCTGGGTGAGAGACTGCAGAGGAGGAGGGAGAGTGAGGGGTCTGGGGCGGGGATAACCTGGGTGAGAGACTGCAGGGGAGGAGGGAGAGTGAGGGGTCTGGGGCGGGGATAACCTGGGTGAGAGACTGCAGGGGCGGAGGGAGAGTGAGGGGTCTGGGGCGGGGATAACCTGGGTGAGAGACTGCAGAGGAGGAGGGAGAGTGAGGGGTCTGGGGCGGGGATAACCTGGGTGAGAGACTGCAGGGGAGGAGGGAGAGTGAGGGGTCTGGGGCAGGGATAACCTGGGTGAGAGACTGCAGGGGAGGAGGGAGAGTGAGGGGTCTGGGGCGGGGATAACCTGGGTGAGAGACTGCAGGGGAGGAGGGAGAGTGAGGGGTCTGGGGCGGGGATAACCTGGGTGAGAGACTGCAGGGGCGGAGGGAGAGTGAGGGGTCTGGGGCGGGGATAACCTGGGTGAGAGACTGCAGGGGCGGAGGGAGAGTGAGGGGTCTGGGGCGGGGATAACCTGGGTGAGAGACTGCAGGGGCGGAGGGAGAGTGAGGGGTCTGGGGCGGGGATAACCTGGGTGAGAGACCATAAGACACTGGAGCAGAATGAGGCCACTTGGCCCATCGAGTCTGCTCCCCCATTCAATCATGGCTGATATTTTTCCCCCATTCCCCTTATTAATCAGGAACCGATCTATCTCTGTCTTAAAGACACTCAGGGACCCGGCCTCCTCTGGGGCAAAGAGTCCCCACACATTCCCCACACTCTGGCTGAAGAAATCCCTCCCCATCTCTGTTTTAAAGGACCGTCCCTTTACCCTGAGGTTGTGCCCTCTCTGGTTCTAGTTTTTCCGAAACATCCTCTCCATGTCCGCTCTCCCCAGGGCCTCGCAGTATCCTGTAAGTTTCAATAAGATCCCCCCCCCGCCATCCTTCTAAACTCCCAACGAGGACAGACCCAGAGTCCTCAACCCGCTCCTCAAGCTCTTCATTCCAGGGATCGTCCTTGTGAACCTCCCTCTGGATCCTTTCTGAGTCCCGGCACATCCTTCCTTAGATACGGGAGGCCCAAAACTGCTCCCAAATGGGCGTCTGACCAGAGCCTTATACATCCTGGAGATGAGAATGGACAGCAGTCCGAAAGATGTGTGGATTGGCCGTGCTAAATTGCCTCTTGGTGTCAGGGGGACTAGCTAGGGTACATGCACGGGGTAATGGGGATAGGGCCTGGGTGGGATTGTGGTTGGTACGGACTCGATGGGCTGAATGGCCTCCTTCTGCACTTTAGGATTCCATGATTTTATGCCCCCCAGTAATTGACTCTTCCACCCTGGGGGGGAAAAAGCTTCTGACTATCCACTCTGTCCCTCATCATCTTGTAGACTTCTATCAGATCTCCCCCTCAACCTCCAGTGAGAACAAACCAAGTTTCTCCAACCTCTCCTCATAGCTAATGCCCCTCCGTACCAGGGCAAACATCCTGGTAAATCTTTTCTGTCCCCTCTCCAAAGCCTCCACATCCTTCTGGTAGTGTGGCGACCAGAATTGAACACTATATTTCCAAGTGCGGCCTCACTAAGGTTCTATAAAGCTGCAACATGACTTGCCAATTTTTAAACTCAGTGCCCCGGCCGATGAAGACAAGCATGCCGTATGCCTTCCTGACTACCTTCTCCACCTGCGTTGCCACTTTCAGTGACCTGTGTATCTGTACACCCAGATCCCTCTGCCTATCAATACTCTGTGTACCTGTACGCCCAGATCCCTCTCCCTATCAATACTCTGTGTACCAGTACACCCAGATCCCTCTGCCTATCAATACTCTGTGTACCTGTACACCCAGATCCCTCTGCCTATCAATACTCTGTGTACCTGTACACCCCGATCCCTCTGCCTATCAATACTCTTAAGGGTATTAGTGTACATTTACTGTACATTTCCCATCTACATTAGACTGCGCAGAGAGAGAGAATGAAGAGCAGTACAGCACAGGAACAGGCCCTTCGGCCCTCCAAGCCTGTGCCGTACCTGATGCCCTAACTAAACTAAAAAACCCCTTCTGCTCTTATTCACTCCGTATCCCTCTATTCCCTCCCTATTCATGTACCCATGCAGGTGCCTCATAAATGTTGCTAATGTCCCTACTTCCACCACCTCCTCTGGCAGCGCGTTCCAGGCCGCTCTCTGTGTGAGAAACCTCCCCCTGTACATCTCCCCAAAACTTTCCTCTCTCACCTTGAACCTGTGCCCCTTTGGAACTGACCCTTCCACTCCGGGAAACAGCTCTGAGTATCCACCCTGTCTCTGCCTCTCATCGTTTTGTAGACCTCTATCAGGTCTCCCCTCAGCCTCCGTCTTTCCAGTGAAAACAATCCGAGTTTATCCAACCTCTCCTCACACCCGACACCCTCGAGACCAGGCAACATACTGGTGAACTTTCTTTGCTCACCCTCCAAAGCTTCCACCTCCTTCTGGTAGTGTGGTGACCAGAACTGTACGCAATACTCCAAATGCGGCCTGAGCAAAGTTTTATGTAGCTGCAACATGATTTCCCAACTCTTGTACTCAATGTCCTCGCTGATGAAGATATGCATGCCAGATGCCTTCTTAATCTCCTTGGCGCCCTATGTTGCCACTTTTAGGGAACTGTGGACCTGGACGCCCAGATCCCTCTGTATGTCAATATCCCTCAGGGTTCTGCCATTTACAGGATAATATTAAAGGTAAGCATGCAGGTGCAGCAGGGGGGTAAAGAAGGGAAATGTTGGCCTTCATTGCGAGAGGTTTGGAGTACAGGAGCCAGGGATGTGTTGTTGTTATTATACAGGGGCCTTGGTGAGGCCACACCTAGGGTAATTGTGGGCAGTTTTGATCTCCTTTTCCGAGGAAGGATGTTCTCGCTCTTGAGGGAGTGGCAGCGAAGGGTTTCCCGGGGACGGAGGTACGAGGAGAGATTGACGAAGTTAGGATTGTTTTCACTGGAGTTCGGGGGGTGGAATCTCACAGAGATTTATCAAATTCTAACAGGGCTGGACAGGGGTAGATGCAGGGAGGATGTTCCTGATGGGGGGGTGGGGTGGGGGAGTCCAGAACCAGGGGGTCTGAGGATTGGAGGGGGGGGGTAGACCATTTAGGACGGAGATGAGGAGACATTTCCTCACCCGGTGAACCTGTGGAATTCATTCCCACGGGAAGGAGTTGATGCCAAAACATTGACTGTATTCAAGAGGCAGCTGGATAGAGCACTTGGGGGCGAACGGGGGTCACAAGTTATGGGGAGAAAGCAGGATTGAGTTGTTGGACGATCAGCCATGATGGTGATGGGGGGGGCCGGAGCAGGATCGAAGGGCCAAATGGCCTCCTCCTGCTCCTATCCTCTGTGTTCCTAAACCTAAATTTGATCCTCCAAAATCTATCGCCTCGCGTTTGTCCGGATTAAACTTAAAGTTTATTTATTACCATCGCAAGTAAGACTTACATTAACACTGCAATGAAGTTACTGTGAAAATCCCCCTAGTCGCCACACTCCTGTTCGGGTCACACTGAGGGAGAATTTAGCATGGCCCAGTACACCCTAAACCAGCACATCTTACAGACTGTGGGAGAAAACCCACACAGACACAGAGAGAATGTGCAGACTCCACACACACAGTGACCCGAGCCGGGAATCAGATCCCTGGCGCTGTGAGGCAGCAGCGCTAACCCACTGTGCGCTGGGAATCGAACCCGGGTCCCTGGCGCTGTGAGGCAGCAGCGCTAACCCACTGTGCGCTGAGCCAGGAATCGAACCCGGGTCCCTGGCGCCGTGAGGCAGCGGCGCTAACCCACTGTGCGCTGAGCCGGGAATCGAACCCGGGTCCCTGGCGCCGTGAGGCAGCAGCGCTAACCCACTGTGCGCTGAGCCGGGAATCGAACCCGGGTCCCTGGTGCCGTGAGGCAGCAGCGCTAACCCACTGTGCACTGAGCCGGGAATCGAACCCGGGTCCCTGGTGCTGTGAGGCAGCAGCGCTAACCCACTGTGCACTGAGCCGGGAATCGAACCCGGGTCCCTGGTGCTGTGAGGCAGCAGCGCTAACCCACTGTGCGCTGGGAATCGAACCCGGGTCCCTGGCGCTGTGAGGCAGCAGCGCTAACCCACTGTGCGCTGGGAATCGAACCCGGGTCCCTGGCGCTGTGAGGCAGCAGCGCTAACCCACTGTGCGCTGAGCCGGGAATCGAACCCGGGTCCCTGGCGCTGTGAGGCAGCAGCGCTAACCCACTGTGCGCTGAGCCGGGAATCGAACCCGGGTCCCTGGCGCTGTGAGGCGGCAGCGCTAACCCACTGTGCGCTGAGCCGGGAATCGAACCCGGGTCCCTGGCGCTGTGAGGCAGCAGCGCTAACCCACTGTGCGCTGAGCCGGGAATCGAACCCGGGTCCCTGGCGCTGTGAGGCAGCGGCGCTAACCCACTGTGCGCTGAGCCGGGAATCGAACCCGGGTCCCTGGCGCTGTGAGGCAGCGGCGCTAACCCACTGTGCGCTGAGCCGGGAATCGAACCCGGGTCCCTGGCGCTGTGAGGCAGCAGCGCTAACCCACTGTGCGCTGAGCCGGGAATCGAACCCGGGTCCCTGGCGCCGTGAGGCAGCAGCGCTAACCCACTGTGCGCTGAGCCGGGAATCGAACCCGGGTCCCTGGCGCCGTGAGGCAGCAGCGCTAACCCACTGTGCGCTGAGCCGGGAATCGAACCCGGGTCCCTGGCGCTGTGAGGCAGCAGCGCTAACCCACTGTGCGCTGAGCCGGGAATCGAACCCGGGTCCCTGGCGCTGTGAGGCAGCAGCGCTAACCCACTGTGCGCTGAGCCGGGAATCGAACCCGGGTCCCTGGCGCTGTGAGGCAGCAGCGCTAACCCACTGTGCTGCCCCACCTGCCAGTTCTGTGCCCGAGTCTCCAATCTATCTCTTTTCCTGTTGTATTGTCTGACAATCCCAACACTATCAGCAACCCTGCCAATCTTCGTCACATCTGCAAAGTTGCTAATCAGACCCCCTGCCCTCACCCCCCAACCCCCCCACCCCGGGCTACATTTTCCTCTGGATCATTTATATATACCACTAGCAACAGAGGTCTCAGCTTGATCCCTGCGGAACACCACTAGCTCCAGATCTCCACTCTGAAAAACACCTTTCCACTGCTACTCTCTGTCTTCTGTGACCCAGCCAGCCCACTCCGAATCCCGTGTAATTTTAGTTTTAGATCTTGTCAAACTGGGTGGCACTGCTGCCGCACGGCGCCAGGGACCCGGGTTTAATTCCTGGCTTGGGTCACTGTCTGTGCAGAGTCTGCATGTTCTCCCCGTGTCTGCGTGGGTTTCCTCCGTGTGCTCCAGTTTCCTCCCACAGTCCGAAAAACATGCTGGTTCGTTGGATAGGCCATGCTAAATTGTCCCTTAGTGTCCAAAGATGTGTAGGTTAGGGTGGATTGGCCATGCTAAATTGTCCCTTAGTGTCCAAAGATGTGTAGGTTAGGGTGGATTGGCCGTGCTAAATTGTCCCTTAGTGTCCAAAGATGTGTAGGTTAGGGTGGATTGGCCATGCTAAATTGTCCCTTAGTGTCCAAAGATGTGTAGGTTAGGGTGGATTGGCCATGCTAAATTGTCCCTTAGTGTCCAAAGATGTGTAGGTTAGGGGGGATTGGCCGTGCTAAATTGTCCCTTAGTGTCCAAAGATGTGTAGGTTAGGGGGGATTGGCCGTGCTAAATTGTCCCTTAGTGTCCAAAGATGTGTAGGTTAGGGGGGATTGGCCATGCTAAATTGCCTTCAGTATCAGGGGATCTCGCTCGGGTAAATGCGTGGGGTTATGGGGATAGGGCCTGGCTGTGATTGTGGTTGGTGCAGACTTGAAGGGCTGAATGGCCTCCTGCGGTGTAGGGATTCCTCACGCTTCACTAAAGTCCATATAAACCGCATCCACAGCCCTGCCCTCATCACTTTTCTTTGAGATATTTTTCCCCCAGGAGGTGATAATCATGTTGTTGAGATGTGACCTCGCCAGTACAAAGAGAGGGTGAGCGAGGGGTTTGGGGGCAGGGATCACCTGGGTGGCCCCTCCCGCTGGGTGCAGAGATTCGAGTGTGACGCCAGCCACAGTCGAATAGCTCAGCGCTCTGCACTTAACAAGCTGGGCGGTATGAGTGACAGTGGCGGGGTGGGGTCGGTGTTTAGTGTCACTCTCTTACCCCCTCCCCGCCCCTCCTGATTTTTGACCCCTTTGGTTCCAGGCGGAGTTGGCAGCGAAGGGTTTACCCTCCTGTGACGCAGTGGTCAACCTGTCCGGAGAGAACGTGCTTAACCCTTTGCGGAGGTCAGTGTGGAGGAGGAGTGAAGGAGACGGTAGAGTGGAGTGCAGGGTGGGGGGGGCGGAGGCAGAGAGTGAGTGAGACTGCGGTGCCGTGTGTGTGTGCGTGTGCGCGTGTGTGTGTGTGCGTGTGCGTGTGTGTGCGCGCGTGCGGGTTAGAGACAGGGTGCACAGTAGCATGTGGGGGAGAGAGAGAGAGGCAACGCAAGAAAGAGAGGGGGAGGGGGCGAGGGCGAGGGAGAGAGGTGGGGACAAGGGGGACGGGGTAGAGAGGGGGTGGCGAGGGAGAGAGAGGGGGGCAAGGGAGATGGAGGGATGGGAGAGAGGGGGTGGTGAGGGAGAAGGGGGATGCGAGGGAGAGAGGGATGAGAGGGAATGGAGGGGCAGGGGAGAGACGCAGGAGAGAGGGTGGGGGCAAGGGAGAGAGCGAGGGATAGAGAAAGAGGAGGTGAGGGATTGAGAGAGAGGGTGAATGAGTGGGAGGGAGAGAGACAGAGAGGGAGAGGCAGGGAGAATGTGTGTGTAACTGGGAGTGTTTTGTCTGTCTGGCGCTGTGTTTCTGTGTCCCCATGTTCCAGTTGCTCCTGTCTCTCTAAATGTTGTTCCCCTCCCCCTCCTGCTCCCCCACCCCTACCCCCTCTGCCTACCCATCGCCCCCACCCCACCCCCTCCGCCTACCCATCCCCCCCACCCCTATCACCTCCCCCTACCCATCCCTCCCCATCCTACCCTCTCCCCCATCTCCCCCATCTCCCCCCTCCTCCCTCCCCCCTCCCTCCCCCCTCCCTCCCTCGCAGGTGGAACAGTGAGTTTAAGGAGGAGGTTGTGTTGAGTCGGGTCAACCCCACCAGGGCCCTGAGGGAGGCCATCGTCAGCGCCAAAACTCCACCCCGTGTTTGGCTGCTGGTTAGCGGAGTCGGTAAGAACTTCACCAGGCTGCACTTTCACCCATCCTCCTGTCCGTCCCCCCCTCTGTGACTGTCGCTTCTCTGTCTGCCTCTCCCCCTCAACGAAGAGTGATGAAAATTCCAACACAGGAACAGGCCGTTCGGCCCCTCCAGGTCTGCACCGACCCGTGCTGCCCCCGACTGAACTAAAACCCCCTCCCCTTCCGGGGACCGTATCCCTCTATTCCCATCCTATTCATGGATTTGTCCAGACGCCCCTTAAAACTCACTATCGTCTCCGCTTCCACTCCCGGCAGCGAGTTCCAGGCACCCACCCCCCTCTGTGTAAAAAAAAACCCCACCCTCGTACATCTCCTTTAAACCTTGCCCCTCGCACCTTAAACCTGTGCCCCCCACCCCCCAGTAATTGACTCTTCCACCCTGGGGGGAAAAAGCTTCTGACTATCCACTCTGTCCCTCATCATCTTGTAGACTTCTATCAGGTCTCCCCCTCAACCTCCAGTGAGAACAAACCAAGTTTCTCCAACCTCTCCTCAGAGCTAATGCCCTCCATACCAGGGGCAAACATCCTGGTAAATCTTTTCTGTCCCCTCTCCAAAGCCTCCACATCCTTCTGGTAGTGTGGGCGACCCAGAATTGAACTCTATATTCCAAGTGCGGCCTCACTAAGGTTCTATAAAGCTGCAACGTGACTTGCCAATTTTTAAACTCAGTGCCCCGGCAGATGAAGGCAAGCATGCCGTATGCCTTCCTGACTACCTTCTCCACCTGCATTGCCACTTTCAGTGACCTGTGTACCTGTACGCCCAGATCCCTCTACCTATCAATACTCTGTGTACCTGTACGCCCAGATCCCTCTACCTATCAATACTGTTAAGGGTTCTGCCATTTGCTGTATATTTCCTATCTGTATTAGACCCTCCAAAATGCATTCCCTCACATTTGTCTGGATTAAACTCCATCTGCCATCTCTCTGCCCAACTCTCCAGCTGATCTATATCCTGCTGTATCCTCTGATGGTCCTCATCACTATCCACAAATCCACCAACCTTTGTATCATCCACAAACTTACTAATCAAACCAGTTACATTTTCCTCTAAATCATTGATATATATTACAAACAGCAAAGGTCCCAGCACTGATCCCTGAGGAACCCCACTTGTCACAGCCCTCCATTCAGAAACACACCCTTCCACTGCCACCCTCTGCCTTCTCTGACCGATGTGGAGATGCCGGCGTTGGACTGGGGTAAACACAGTAAGATTCTCTGACCGAGACAGTTTTGTATCCGCTCTGCCAGTTCACCTCTGATCCCGTGCGACTTCACCTTCTGCACCAGTCTGCTGTGAGGGACCTTGTCAAAGGCCTTACTGAAGTCCATGTAGACAACATCCACCACCCTACCCTCATCAATCATCTTCATCACTTCCTCAAAAAACTCAATCAAGTTCATGAGACACGACCTCCCCTTCACAAAACCAAGCTGCCTCTCACTAACACATCCGCTTATTGCCAAGTGGAAATAAATCCTGTCTCAAAGAATCCTCTCTAATAATTTCCCTACCACTGACTAAAGGCTCACCGGCCTGTAATTACCGGGATTATTCTTGCTACCCTTCTTAAACAAAGGAACAACATTGGTTGTTCTCCAGTCCCCTGGGATCTCCGCCATCGCTAGTGAGGATACAAAGATTTATTTTGATCCCAGCTCTGACCCCAGACTTTAGGTTCGTCCCGAGGGTTTCCCAAGGGAACTGTAAGCCTTCCTTGCAATCTTCACTTCTTCCCTGCTGACTTAATGGTAGGGTGTTGGGGAGAGTTACAGAACAGAGATCTAGGAGGACAGGTTCATAGCTCCTTGAAAGTGGAGTCCCAGGTGGACAGAGTGGTGAAGAAGGCATTCGGCACGCTTGGCCGGATGGAATGCATCCGAGGGTTCTGAAAGAAATGGCGGAGGTGATAGTGGATGCCTTGGTGGTTATTTTCCAGACGTCGCTGGATTCCGGGGAAGTGCCGGAAGATTGGAAAACGGCTAATGTTACGCCGTTGTTTAAGAAGGGTGCCAGGCAAAAGGCGGGGAATTACAGGCCGGTTAGTTTAACATCTGTGGTAGGTAAAATGTTAGAATCCGTCATTAAGGAGGAAATTGCGAGGCATCTTGAAGGGAATTGCTTGATAGGGCAGACGCAACACGGTTTCATTAAAGGGAAGTCGTGTCTGACAAATTTACTGGAGTTCTATGAGGATGTGTCTAGGGCGGTGGATAGAGGAGAGCCGGTGGATGTGGTCTTTCTGGATTTTCAGAAGGCGTTTGATAAGGTACCTCACAAGAGGTTACTGCAGAAGGTCAGAGGACATGGAGTTGGGGGTAGGGTGTTAGCGTGGATAGAGGATTGGTTGTCAAATAGGAGGCAGAGAGTGGGGGTCAATGGGTGCTATTCGGATTGGCGGTTGGTGACTAGTGGGGTGCCCCAGGGGTCGGTGCTGGGGCCTCAGCTATTTACCATTTATATAGATGATCTGGAGGAGGGAACCGAGTGTAGGGTGTCGAAATTTGCTGATGACACCAAGATTGGGGGAAAGGCAAATTGTGCGGAGGGTGTGGAGAGTCTGCAGAAGGATCTAGATAGGCTGGGCGAATGGGCCAGGAAATGGCAAATGGAATTTAATGTTGGCAAGTGTGAGGTGGTCCACTTTGGTAGGAAGAATGGTAGGAAGGACTATTACTTACGTGGCGAAAAACTGCAGCAGGCGACGGTGCAGAGGGACCTCGGGGTCCTTGTGCATGAGTCGCAAAAACCCAGCCTGCAGGTGCAGCAGGTGGTCAGGAAGGCGAATGGGATGCTGGCCTTCATAGCGAGGGGGATTGAATATAAAAGTAGGGAGGTCTTGCTGCAGCTGTATAGGGCATTGGTGAGGCCGCAGCTGGAGTACTGTGTGCAGTTTTGGGCGCCGCACCTGCGCAAGGATATTTTGGCCTTGGAGGGAGTGCAGAGGAGGTTTACTAGGCTGATACCGGAGTTGAGGGGGTTGAGCTATGAGGAGAGGCTGAATAAACTAGGCTTGTACTCGTTAGAGTTTAGAAGAATGAGGGGAGATCTCATTGAGACGTATAAGATGATGAATGGGATGGATAGGATAGAGGTGGAAAGACTCTTCCCGCTCAAAAAAGACAGTAGGACTAGGGGGCACAGCCTCAAGATAAAGGGGGGGCGGTTCAGAACGGAGTTGAGGAGGAACTTCTTCACTCAAAGGGTGGTGAATCTCTGGAATTCTCTGCCCGTTGAAGTGGTGGAGGCTGCCTCGCTAAATATTTTTAAGAAGCGGGTTGATGGGTTTTTGATAAGAGAGGGGATTAAGGGTTATGGGGAGAGGGCGGGAAAGTGGAACTGAGCCACGACAGATCAGCCACGACAGATCAGCCATGATCTTATTGAATGGCGGGGCAGGCTCGAAGGGCCAGATGGCCTATTCCTGCTCCTATTTCTTATGTTCTTATGTTCTTATGTTTCATCGGTCAGAACATTGAATACAGGAGTTGGGGACGTCTTGTTGAAGTTGTACAAGACATTGGGAAGGCCACACTTGGAATACTGTGTCCAGTTCTGGTCACCCTATTATAGAAAGGATATTATTAAACTAGAAAGAGCGCAGGAAAGGATTTACTAGGATGCTCCCGGGACTTGATGGATTGAGTTATAAGGAGAGGCTGGATAGACTGGGACTTTTTTCTCTGGAGCGTAGAGGGGTGATCTTATAGAGGTCTATAAAATAATGAGGGGCACAGATCAGCTAGATAGTCAATATCTTTTCCCCAAAAGGTAGGGGAGTCTAAAACTAGAGGGTTTAAGGGGAGAGGGTCCAGAGGGGCAATTTTTTCACACAGAGGGTGGTGAGTGTCTGGAACGAGCTGCCAGAGGCAGTAGTAGAGGGGGGTACAATTTTATCTTTTAAAAAGCGTTTAGACAGTTACATGGGTACGATGGGTATAGAGGGATATGGGACCAAATGCGGGCAATTGGAATTAGCTTAGGGGGTTTAAAAAAAAGGGCAGCATGGACAGGTTGGGCCGAAGGGCCTGTTTCCATGCTGTGACTGTATGATTTAGTGACGGGGAATCCTGTTTCCTTTCTCTCTCCCTCTCCCAGGATATTATGGGCCCAGCCTGACAGAGGAATATGATGAGGACAGCCCAGGCGGTGACTCTGATTTCTTCGCCCGGTTGGTCAGGGACTGGGAGGAGGCTGCCCGCCTGCCCCAGGACACGGCCCAGCTGGTTCGACAGGCGGTGGTTCGTTCCGGTGAGTACCGCGCCTCTCTGTCTCACTGGGGAGCAGACGGGACCTCCTCCAGGCAGCTCAGTATCGAACCAGGGACCCAGAGTTCTGCTAAACTCTTCGAGGATCTGCGCTGAGGCCAGGGAGTCGATTCTCACTCCCTCCCTCCTATCCTCCCTCTCTCTCTCTCTCTCTCTCTCTATTCCCCGGGACTGCTCCTGTCTCTAACTCCTCTCTCTCTCTCTCTCTCTCTATTCCCCGGGACTGCTCCTGTCTCTAACTCCTCTCTCTCTCTCTCTCTCTATTCCCCGGGACTGCTCCTGTCTCTAACTCCTCTCTCTCTCTCTCTCTCTATTCCCCGGGACTGCTCCTGTCTCTAACTCCTCTCTCTCTCTCTCACTATTCCCCGGGACTGCTCCTGTCTCTAACTCCTCTCTCTCTCTCTCTCTCTCTATTCCCCGGGACTGCTCCTGTCTCTAACTCCTCTCTCGCTCTCTATTCCCCGGGACTGCTCCTGTCTCTAACTCCTCTCTCTCTCTCTCTCTCTATTCCCCGGGACTGCTCCTGTCTCTAACTCCTCTCTCTCTCTCTCTCTCTCTATTCCCCGGGACTGCTCCTGTCTCTAACTCCTCTCTCTCTCTCTCTCTCTCTATTCCCCGGGACTGCTCCTGTCTCTAACTCCTCTCTCTCTCTCTCTCTCTCTATTCCCTGGGACTGCTCCTGTCTCTAACTCCTCTCTCTCTCTCTCTCTCTCTCTCTATTCCCCGGGACTGCTCCTGTCTCTAACTCCTCTCTCTCTCTCTCTCTATTCCCCGGAACTGCTCCTGTCTCTAACTCCTCTCTCTCTCTCTCTCTATTCCCCGGGACTGCTCCTGTCTCTAACTCCTCTCTCTCTCTCTCTCTCTATTCCCTGGGACTGCTCCTGTCTCTAACTCCTCTCTCTCTCTCTCTCTCTCTCTATTCCCCGGGACTGCTCCTGTCTCTAACTTCTCTCTCTCTCTCTCTCTCTCTCTCTATTCCCTGGGACTGCTCCTGTCTCTAACTTCTCTCTCTCTCTCTCTCTCTCTCTATTCCCCGGGTCTGCTCCTGTCTCTAACTTCTCTCTCTCTCTCTCTCTCTCTCTATTCCCTGGGACTGCTCCTGTCTCTAACTTCTCTCTCTCTCTCTCTCTCTCTCTCTATTCCCCGGGACTGCTCCTGTCTCTAACTCCTCTCTCTCTCTCTCTCTCTCTATTCCCTGGGACTGCACCTGTCTCTAACTCCTCTCTCTCTCTCTCTCTATTCCCTGGGACTGCTCCTATCTCTGACTCCTCTCTCTCTCTCTCTCTCTCTATTCCCCGGGACTGCTCCTGTCTCTAACTCCTGGGGATAGCCAAAGGGAGCAGGTCTCTGGGGGTGAGCCTATTGGCAAGCCTCAGGTGGTTAGGGGTAAGAGATTGGGCCTCGTGATTTGGGACTCCACAGTTATGGGGACGGATTGGAGAGTTGGAGGTAAGGGTAGGGACTCTGGGCTGGTGTGTTGCCTACCAGGGGCTGGGGTCCAGGATGTATCGGACAGAGTATTCAGGACTCTTAGGGGAGAGGGAGATCAACCCCAAGTTATAGTTCATGTGGGGACACATGACATAGGGAGATTAAGGGAAGGGGATATTAAGCAAAGATTTATGGAGTTGGGGTGGAAACTAAAGGCGAAGTCAGAAAGAGTAGTTATATCTGGACTCTTGCCTGTGCCACGGGATAGTTTAGAGAGGAATAGGGAGAGGGAAAGTTTGAACTCGTGGCTGAGGGGATGGTGCAGGAGGGAGGGGTTCAGGTACTTGAGCAATTGGGGCTCATTCTGGGGAAGGTGGGACCTCTATAAGAGGGATGGTCTACACCTGAACCAGAGGGGAATCAATATCCTGGGGGGTAAATTTGCAAAAGCGATGCAGGAAGGTTTAAACTGATTCGGAGGGGGGGAGGGATAGTGAGGAAAGGGGGTGAAAGTGAGGGGGGCATAGTTGGGGAATGCAAGGCACGGCATAGTGGGGGTGGGGCGGAGCAGGGTTTGAAATGCGTGTACTTTAATGCGAGGAGTATTCGCAATAAAGTGGATGAACTTGCAGCGTGGATCAGTACCTGGGACTTTGATGTTGTGGCCATTTCTGAGACATGGATAGAGCAGGGTCAGGAATGGATGTTGCAGGTTCCGGGGTACAAATGCTTTAGTCGGAGTAGAGAAGAAGGTAGAAGGGGGGGTGGGGTAGCATTGCTAGTCAAGGACTGTATCACAGTGTCGGAGAGAAAGTTTGATGAGGACTTGTCAGTTGAGGTAGTATGGGCGGAGATTAGAAATAGGAGAGGAGAGGTCACCCTGTTGGGAGTCTTTTATAGACCTCCTAAAAGTTCTAGAGAGGTTGAGGAAAGGATTGCGGAGACAATCCTGGTTAGGAGTGAAAGTAATAGGGTAATTGTTATGGGGGACTTTAACTTTACGAATATTGATTGGAGTTGCTATAGTTCTAGCTCGCTAGAGGGGTCAGTGTTTGTACAAAGCGTGCAGGAAGGTTTTTTGTCTCAGTATGTAGACAGGCCAACTAGAGGTGAGGCTATATTGGATTTGGTGCTGGGAAATGAGCCAGACCAGGTGCTAGACTTGGAAGTTGGTGTGCATTTTGGTGATAGTGACCACAATTCGGTTACGTTCACCTTAGTGATGGGAAGAGATAGGCATGAACCTCGGGTCAGCAATTTTAGCTGGGGTAAGGGCGATTATGAGGCTATCAGGAGTGAATTAGGAAGCATGGATTGGATTAGGGGATTACAGGGACTGGGAACGTCTGAAATGTGGAGTTTTTTCAAGGAGCAGCTACTGCGAGTCCTTGATAGGTATGTCCCTGTCAGGCATGGTGGATTTGGTAGATCTAGGGAACCGTGGTGCACTAAAAGAGTTGAGTCGATGGTTAAAAAGAAAAAGGAGGCTTATGTTCGGATGAGATTGGAGGGCTCAGATAGTGCACTAGAAAGCTTTAGATTGGCTAGGAGGGAGTTGAAGAGTGAGTTGAGAAGGGCTAAAAGAGGACATGAGAAGACTTTGGCTGATAGGATTAAGGAGAATCCTAAGGCGTTCTATAGGTATGTCAAGAACAGAAGGTTGGTCAGGGCAAGATTAGGGCCAGTTACAGACAGCAGGGGGAAGTTGTGTGTGGAACCGGAGGAGATTGGAGAAGTATTGAACCAATATTTCTCTTCGGTGTTCACGCAGGGGGACATGAATATAGCTGAGGAGGACATTGGGTTGCAGGGGTGTAAAATAGACAGTATTACGGTTGATAAAGAGGATGTGCTGGAAATTCTTGAGGGGCTGAAAATAGATAAGTCCCCTGGTCCGGATGGGATCTACCCTAGGATTCTCTGGGAGGCTAGAGAGGTGATTGCAGAGCCTCTGGCTCAGATCTTCAGGTCGTCATTGGTCTCTGGTGTAGTCCCGGAGGATTGGAGGATAGCGAATGTTGTCCCATTGTTTAAGAAGGGGAACAGAGACTTTGCCGGGAATTATAGACCGGTGAGTCTTACTTCTGTTGTGGGCAAGGTTTTAGAAAAAATTATTAGGGATAGGATTTATAGTTATTTGGAGTGTAATGAATTGATTAGAATAGTCAGCATGGTTTTGTAGCAGGCAGGTCGTGCCTTACTAACCTTATTGAGTTTTTTGAGAAGGTGACCAAAGAGGTGGATGGGGGTAAGGCAGTTGACGTGGTATACATGGATTTTAGTAAGGCGTTCGATAAGGTTCACCATGGTAGGCTTCTGCAGAAAATGCAGATGTATGGGATTGTGGGTAATCTAGGAAGTTGGATCAGGAATTGGCTATCAGATAGGAGACAGAGGGTGGTGGTGGATGGTAAATATTCATCATGGAGTGCAGTTACGAGTGGTGTGCCTCAGGGATCTGTTTTGGGGCCACTGTTGTTTGTAATTTTTATTAATGATCTGGATGAGGGTATAGTTGGGTGGATTAGTAAATTTGCTGATGACACCAAAGTTGGAGGTGTGGTAGATTGTGAGGAAGGGTGTCATAGTCTGCAGGGAGACTTAGATAGGTTGCAGAGCTGGGCCGAGAGGTGGCGGATGGAATTTAATGCGGAGAAGTGTGAGGTAATTCACTTTGGTAGGAGCAACAGATGTGTCGAGTATAGGGCTAACGGGAGGACTTTGAATAGTGTGGATGAACAGAGGGATCTAGGTGTGTGTGTACATAGATCCCTGAAAGTTGGGAATCAAGTAGATAAGGTTGTCAAGAAGGCGTACGGTGTCTTGGCGTTTATTGGTAGGGGGATTGAATTTAGGAGTCGCAGTGTAATGTTGCAACTGTACACTACTCTAGTGCGGCCGCACTTGGAGTACTGTGTGCAGTTCTGGTCCCCGCATTACAAGAAGGATGTGGAGGCGTTGGAGAGGGTGCAGAGGAGGTTTACTAGGATGTTGCCTGGTATGGTGGGGAGGTCCTATGAGGAGAGACTGAGGGATCTAGGGTTGTTTTCGTTGGAAAGAAGGCGGCTAAGAGGGGATCTTATTGAAACATATAAGATGATTAGAGGTTTAGATAGGGTGGATAGTGATAGCCTTTTTCCTCGGATGGAGAAAGCTAGCACGAGGGGGCATGGCTTTAAATTAAGGGGGGGTAGCTACAGGACGGATGTCAGGGGTAGGTTCTTTACCCAGCGGGTGGTGAGGGATTGGAATGCCCTGCCTGCTGCAGTTGTAAATGCGTCTAGTTTGGGGGCGTTTAAGAGATCTCTGGATAGGTTTATGGACGAAAAGGGATTGGTATAGGCTAGTGGGTCATTGTTTTTGTAACTGGTCGGCGCAACATCGTGGGCCGAAGGGCCTGTTCTGCGCTGTAATGTTCTATGTTCTATGTTCTATGTTCCTCTCTCTCTCTCTCTCTCTATTCCCTGGGACTGCTCCTGTCTCTAACTCCTCTCTCTCTCTCTCTCTCTCTATTCCCTGGGACTGCTCCTGTCTCTAACTCCTCTCTCTCTCTCTCTCTCTATTCCCCGGGACTGCTCCTGTCTCTAACTCCTCTCTCTCTCTCTCTCTCTCTATTCCCTGGGACTGCTCCTGTCTCTAACTCCTCTCTCTCTCTCTCTCTCTCTATTCCCTGGGACTGCTCCTGTCTCTAACTCCTCTCTCTCTCTCTCTCTCTCTATTCCCTGGGACTGCTCCTTGTCTCTAACTCCTCTCTCTCTCTCTCTCTCTCTCTCTATTCCCCGGGACTGCTCCTGTCTCTAACTCCTCTCTCTCTCTCTCTCTCTATTCCCTGGGACTGCTCCTGTCTCTAACTCCTCTCTCTCTCTCTCTCTCTATTCCCTGGGACTGATTCTGTCTCTAACTCCTCTCTCTCTCTCTCTCTCTCTATTCCCTGGGACTGCTCCTGTCTCTAACTCCTCTCTCTCTCTCTCTCTATTCCCCGGGACTGCTCCTGTCTCTAACTTCTCTCTCTCTCTCTCTCTATTCCCTGGTACTGATCCTGTCTCTAACTCCTCTCTCTCTCTCTCTGTATTCCCTGGGACTGCTCCTGTCTCTAACTTCTCTCTCTCTCTCTCTCTATTCCCTGGGACTGCTCCTGTCTCTAACTCTCTCTCTCTCTCTCTCTCTCTATTCCCCGGGACTGCTCCTGTCTCTAACTCCTCTCTCTCTCTCTCTCTATTCCCCGGGACTGCTCCTGTCTCTAACTTCTCTCTCTCTCTCTCTCTATTCCCTGGGACTGATCCTGTCTCTAACTCCTCTCTCTCTCTCTCTCTATTCCCCGGGACTGCTCCTGTCTCTAACTTCTCTCTCTCTCTCTCTCTCTATTCCCCGGGACTGCTCCTGTCTCTAACTCCTCTCTCTCTCTCTCTCTCTATTCCCCGGGACTGCTCCTGTCTCTAACTCCTCTCTCTCTCTCTCTCTATTCCCCGGGACTGCTCCTGTCTCTAACTCCTCTCTCTCTCTCTCTCTATTCCCCGGGACTGCTCCTGTCTCTAACTCTCTCTCTCTCTCTCTCTCTATTCCCCGGGACTGCTCCTGTCTCTAACTCTCTCTCTCTCTCTCTCTATTCCCCGGGACTGCTCCTGTCTCTAACTCCTCTCTCTCTCTCTCTCTCTCTATTCCCCGGGACTGCTCCTGTCTCTAACTCCTCTCTCTCTCTCTCTCTCTCTCTCTATTCCCCGGGACTGCTCCTGTCTCTAACTCCTCTCTCTCTCTATTCCCCGGGACTGCTCCTGTCTCTAACTCCTCCCTCTCTCTCTCTCTCTCTATTCCCCGGGACTGCTCCTGTCTCTAACTCCTCTCTCTCTCTCTCTCTCTATTCCCCGGGACTGCTCCTGTCTCTAACTCCTCTCTCTCTCTCTCTCTCTCTATTCCCCGGGACTGCTCCTGTCTCTAACTCCCCTCTCTCTCTCTCTATTCCCTGGGACTGCTCCTGTCTCTTACTCCTCTCTCTCTCTCTCTCTCTCTCTATTCCCCGGGACTGCTCCTGTCTCTAACTCCTCTCTCTCTCTCTCTCTCTCTCTCTATTCCCCGGGACTGCTCCTGTCTCTAACTCCTCTCTCTCTCTCTCTCTATTCCCCGGGACTGCTCCTGTCTCTAACTCCTCTCTCTCTCTCTCTCTATTCCCTGGGACTGCTCCTGTCTCTAACTCCTCTCTCTCTCTCTCTCTCTATTCCCCGGGACTGCTCCTGTCTCTAACTCCTCTCTCTCTCTCTCTCTCTCTCTATTCCCTGGGACTGCTCCTGTCTCTAACTCCTCTCTCTCTCTCTCTCTCTATTCCCCGGGACTGCTCCTGTCTCTAACTCCTCTCTCTCTCTCTCTCTCTCTATTCCCTGGGACTGCTCCTGTCTCTAACTTCTCTCTCTCTCTCTCTCTCTATTCCCTGGGACTGCTCCTGTCTCTAACTCCTCTCTCTCTCTCTCTCTATTCCCCGGGACTGCTCCTGTCTCTAACTTCTCTCTCTCTCTCTCTCTCTCTATTCCCTGGGACTGCTCCTGTCTCTAACTTCTCTCTCTCTCTCTCTCTCTATTCCCCGGGACTGCTCCTGTCTCTAACTCCTCTCTCTCTCTCTCTCTATTCCCCGGGACTGCTCCTGTCTCTAACTCTCTCTCTCTCTCTCTCTCTATTCCCCGGGACTGCTCCTGTCTCTAACTCCTCTCTCTCTCTCTCTCTCTATTCCCTGGGACTGCTCCTGTCTCTAACTCCTCTCTCTCTCTCTCTATTCCCTGGGACTGCTCCTGTCTCTAACTCCTCTCTCTCTCTCTCTCTCTTTCTATTCCCCGGGACTGCTCCTGTCTCTAACTCCTCTCTGTCTGTTCTGCAGGAGTTGTCCTGGGGAAGGAAGGTGGAGCCATTAAGCAGATGATTTGGCCATTCTGGCTGGGTCTTGGAGGAGCGATCGGTTCCGGCCGCCAGCCCTTCCCCTGGGTCCACCTGGACGATATGAGCGGGATCCTCGCCCATGCCCTGGAGAACGAGTCGGTGCGCGGTGTCCTGAACGGCGTGGCTCCCAGCGTCAGCACCAACGGGGAGTTCTGTGCCGCGCTGGCGGCCAGCCTGGGTCGCCCCGCCATGCTCCCCATGCCCAGCTTTGTGCTGGAGGCGATGCTGGGCCCCGAGAGGGCGGCCATGCTGCTGGAAGGTCAGAGGGTCATCCCTAAGCGCACCCTGGAGAGCGGCTACAAGTTCCGCTACCCCCAGCTGCGGGCAGCCCTGCAGAACATTGTGTCCTGATGCTGGGGTCGGGGTTGTTGTCAAGGCCAAGTTTGATCCCATCTCTGAGAAGTCACAGCGCTGAAAGAGGAATACCTGGCTTTATAATCTGTTAAAGTGAGTGTGCGAGAAACAGTCCGATCGACGACCCAGCAACGGATCGAAATCACCACCACAAACTCTCTCTGTAAAATCAACAAGTCACAATTTATTTATCTTGCAGGTTCATTAACAAACCCAATAAAACACGATTCTAATGATCTGATTTGATTTTTTATTGTCACACATATTGGGATACAGTGGAAAGTATTGTTTCTTGCACGCTGTGGAGATAAAGCATACCGTTCATAGAGAAGGAAAGGAGAGGGTGCAGAATGTAGTGTTACAGTCACAGCGAGGGTGTAGAGAAAGATCAGCTTAATATTTGATTTATTATTGTCACGTGTATTGGGATACAGTGAAAAGTATTGTTTCTTGCGCGCTGTACAGACAAAGCATACCATTCATAGAGAAGGAAAGGAGAGGGTGCAGAATGTAGTGTTACAGTCACAGCGAGGGTGCAGAGAAAGATCAGCTTAATATTTGATTTGATTTATTATTGTCACATGTATTGGGATACAGTGAAAAGTATTGTTTCTTATGCATTATACAGACAAAGTGTACCATTCATAGAGTATGAATTCATAGAAAAGATTGATGGGAATGGTTCCAGGGATGAGGGACTTGAGTGAGATATAGAGATTTGAGATAGTTGGGGGTTGTGGGTTGTTCTCCTTTGGAGGAGAAATGGTGGAGTGGGAGATTAGGATCGAGCTGATCAATTTCACTGGGGGGCCGGGGGAGGTGGTGGTGGTGGCGACAGGACATCTGGGACAAGCGGGAGAAATGGCTCCCAATGGCAGAGGGACGGAGAGACACCGATCGAGGGTGATTGGCTGAAGGAGTGACGGGAACACAGGGGAGAGCAATTTCACGGGGGGGCCTCTAGGCCAAGCGTCAGAGGGAAGAGTCGGCGGAGGGACGGAGACAGCCCGATCGAAGGTCATTAGCTGAAGGAGTGACGGGGACACGGAGAAATGTTTTCACCCAACAAGGTGTGTGGCATGCACTGCACGAGTGTGTCGGTGGAGGCAGACTCGATCGAAGCGTTCGAGAGGGAACTGGATCGTAAACTGAGAAGGGGAGAGTGTGCGGGGCGTTACTGAGGGGAGGCTCAATGGGGAACAAGGAACTACTAATCAGGGGACACCAGTTTTAACAGTAACGTAAAGTTTATTTATTAGTGTCACAAGTAAAACATTAACACTGCAATGAAGTTACTGTGAAATTCCCCTTGTCGCCACAGTCCGGCGCCCGTTCGGGTCAATGCACCAAACAACACGTCTTTCAGAATGTGGGAGGAAACCCACGCAGACACGGGGAGAACGTGCAGATTCCGCGCAGACAGTGACCCCAAGCCGGGAATCGAACCTGGGTCCCCGGCGCTGTGAGGCACAGCTCCCACTCACCTGATGAAGGGGCAGTGCTCCGAAAGCTCGTGCTGCCAAACAAACCTGTTGGACTTTAACCTGGTGTGGTGAGATTCCTGACTGTCCCACCCCAGTCCAACACCGGCATCTCCACATCACGGCTGTGAGGCAGCAGTGCGAACCCCCTGTGCTAAAATATTCATTCATGGGACGTAGGCATCGCTGGCTTAGCTGGGAATTAAACATCCAACTCTCTGATTTGTTTTATTATTGTCACATAGAACAGAATACAGACAGTGCGGCAGGAGGCCATTCAGCCCATTGAATCTGCACCGACTTTCTGACAGTGTATCTTATCCAATTCCTACATCTGTAACCCCACACATTTACCCCATTAATCCCCCTAACCTACACACCAAGGGGCAATTTAGCACAGGCAATCCCCCCTAACCTACACATCTTTGGACACTAAGGGACAATTTAGCATTGCCGATCCACCCTAACCTACACATCTTTGGACACTAAGGGACAATTTAGCATGGCCAATCCACCCTAACCTACACATCTTTGGACACTAAGGGACAATTTAGCATGGCCGATCCACCCTAACCTACACATCTTTGGACACTAAGGGGACAATTTAGCATGGCCAATCCACCCTAACCTACACATCTTTGGACACTAAGGGACAATTTAGCATGGCCAATCCACCCTAACCTACACATCTTTGGACACTAAGGGACAATTTAGCATGGCCGATCCACCCTAACCTACACATCTTTGGACACTAAGGGACAATTTAGCATGGCCGATCCACCCTCACCTACACATCTTTGGACACTAAGGGACAATTTAGCATGGCCAATCCACTCTAACCTACACATCTTTGGACACTAAGGGACAATTTAGCACGGCCAATCCACCCTAACCTACACATCTTTGGGACACTAAGGGACAATTTAGCGTGGCCAATCCACTCTAACCTACACATCTTTGGACACTAAGGGACAATTTAGCACGGCCAATCCACCCTAACCTACACATCTTTGGACACTAAGGGACAATTTAGCATGGCCAATCCACCCTAACCTACACATCTTTGGACACTAAGGGTCAATTTAGCATGGTCAATCCACCCTAACCTGCACATCTTTGGACACTAAGGGTCAATTTAGCATGGTCAATCCACCCTAACCTACACATCTTTGGACACTAAGGGACAATTTAGCATGGCCAATCCACCCTAACCTACACATCTTTGGACACTAAGGGTCAATTTAGCATGGCCAATCCACCCTAACCTACACATCTTTGGACACTAAGGGACAATTTAGCACGGCCAATCCACCCTAACCTACACATCTTTGGACACTAAGGGACAATTTAGCATGGCCAATCCACTCTAACCTACACATCTTTGGACACTAAGGGACAATTTAGCATGGCCAATCCACCCTAACCTACACATCTTTGGACACTAAGGGTCAATTTAGCATGGCCAATCCACCCTAACCTACACATCTTTGGACACTAAGGGACAATTTAGCACGGCCAATCCACCCTAACCTACACATCTTTGGACACTAAGGGACAATTTAGCGTGGCCAATCCACTCTAACCTACACATCTTTGGACACTAAGGGACAATTTAGCATGGCCAATCCACCCTAACCTACACATCTTTGGGACACTAAGGGACAATTTAGCGTGGCCAATCCACTCTAACCTACACATCTTTGGACACTAAGGGACAATTTAGCACGGCCAATCCACCCTAACCTACACATCTTTGGACACTAAGGGACAATTTAGCACGGCCAATCCACCCTAACCTACACATCTTTGGACACTAAGGGACAATTTAGCACGGCCAATCCACCCTAACCTACACATCTTTGGACACTAAGGGACAATTTAGCACGGCCAATCCACCCTAACCTACACATCTTTGGACACTAAGGGGCAATTGTTCCTGTGGAGCAGCATCGAGAGGCAGTGATTTCTGGGCGTGTGTGCAGGTCGCGAGTAAGGTACGTTTTCTTGTTTATATTTTTTTAACTTTTATTTCTAGTTTAAAGTCGCGAGTATCGGTGGTTTTTTTTTTCTTTTTTTGAATTAGTTCGAAACCGGAAGTTGTCACTAGGACGCTTACCGGTATTTGTAGTTTTTTTTTATTTTTATAAGCACTTACCTCCGAGTATCGGCCTCATTGTTCCTGTGGAGCAGCATCGAGAGGCAGTGATTTCTGGGCGTGTGAGCAGGTCACGAGTAAGGTACTTTTTCTTGTTTATATTTTTTAACTTTTATATCTAGTTTAAAGTCGTGAGTAGCAGTGGCTTTTACTTTCTTTTTTTTGAATTAGTTCGAAACCGGAAGTCGTCACTAGGACGCTTACCGGTATTTGTAGTTTTTTTTTTGGGTCTCCGACCCTATAAATCGGCACAAAGAGGAGACCCGATCCTCTACACTGGTAGAGAATCCCACCCTCCCACCTCCTCTAACCCAATTATAAGTGTGTGGGAAGTTTTTTTTTGTTGTTTTTTTCTTTTCTGCTGGAAATTGTTTCAGGGATGGCAGTTCAGGCAGTAAGCTGCATGTCCTGTGGTATGTATGTGGTGAGGGACATCAGTAGTGTTTCTGCTGATTTTACCTGTAGGAAGTGTATTCAATTGCAGCTTAGAGTCATAGAGGTTTACAACATGGAAACAGGCCCTTCAGCCCAGCTTGTCCATGCCACCCATTTCTTTTAAACCCCTAAGCTAACCCGAATTGCCCGCATTTGGCCCATATCCCTCTATACCCATCGTACCCATGTAACTATCTAAATGGTTTTTAAAAGACAAAATTGTACCCGCCTCTACTACTGCCTCTGGCAGCTCGTTCCAGACACTCACCACCCTCTGGGTGAAACAATTGCCCCTCTGAACACTTTTGTATCTCTCCCGTCTCACCTTAAACCTGTGCCCTCTAGTTTTAGACTCCCCTACCTTTGGGAAAAGAGGTATTGTTTTACAATAGTATTGAAAAAGTGCACCGTGAGAAAGGGGAAACAATGAGGAGGGGGGAAGAAATAGAATCCTACAGTGCAGAAGGTGGCAATTCAACCCCTTGAGTCTGCATAAACCACCATCCCACCCAGGCCCTATCCCATAAACCCATGCATTTACCCTAGCTAAATCCCCTGACACTAAGGGGCAATTTAGCATGGCCAATCCACCCTAACCCACATATCTTTGGACTGTGGGAGGAAACCCATGCAGACATGGGGAGAATATGCAAACTCCACACAGACGGTATCCCAAACTGGGAATCGAACCCGGGTCCCTGGCGCTGTGAGGCACCAGTGCTAACCATTGTGCCACTGTGCTGCCCTTTTCTATATAAAAAGTGAAAAAGGCAAATGAATAGAGAGACAAACAAATGAAGTGAGAGAAAGGAACATTAACGAATAGAGACACAGGAAAAAGAGAGGGACAAATGGGGCAGGCAGACAGCGAAGTAGGAAAAAAAGATGATAAAGAAGGTGAATGAACATGATCATAAGTTGAAAAGAGAAGCAGAGAGGAATGGTCCTCCCACACACACACACACACACACACACACACACACACACACACACACACACACACACACACACACACACACCCTTTACACAGCTTGGTGGGTTTTGCGTCAATCATCTGCCAAAATTATAGTGGACGATCAGAATTGCCGGGGCAATTAATAGAGAAGTGTAAAGAAAAGGAAAGCAGAGACCAAAGAAAAATAACTTTAATCAACGATTCTGGGATTGTAAATGAAGCAAAATAGACTGAGAACTGGACGTGTCATTTAATCATGATTCAAATGTAATCAGACTGGGACTGATTGACTTTGCCTTGCCACGGATAATAGTCTCCAAGTTAATTAAAACCAACATGATTCCAGGAATCCCTCCCCTCATGTTCCTCCACAAGGTAATAATAGCACATGATGTTATGTGGGAGGGAGTTGTTTTGCCTCTATAGGTAAGCACGCTGTAAATGAGGTTAAAGTATTTTGTAAGTGGTGAATAAATTGGAAGATGGTTAAATATTTTAAATGCTTTATTTTTCTCTACACCCTAGCTACGACTGTAACTACATTTTGTACCCCCTCCTTTCCTTCTCTGTGAACGGTATGCTTTGTCTGTCTATATAAGCACAGGAAACAGTACTTTTCACTGTACACTAATATATGTGACAGCAAAAAAAAACCTAGGCGTCACGGGGCAAGTTTGTCAAGTGTTAGGTGATAGCCCGTGGCTCTGAAATACTCTCAGCAGGGAACCATCGCCTTGGTGTATATTCATCAACTATATAAAATGCTTTATCAAATCGATGTCCTCAAACACGCTTATTTATAAATTCATAAAAACATAAAATGTCCCGAAGTAATAATGTTCGAATTAGACCATTTAAAACTACTTTTTAACTGTTTTGGCACGCTTTTTTTCCTTTTTGGTTATTTTTAAACGGGGTGATTTTAAAACGTTCACATGTTCACTGTCGGCATGAATTACCCCAAGTTTTCCTGCAATCTTCCTGCCTCTTGCAAATTAGTTGGTGAAACGGGGAAACAGCAGAGTGCCTGGTCTCCTTACATTGGGGAATGGTGACAGATGGTAAGAGGTCAGTGAGTGTGTCGCTAACCGGTCGGAAGGAGCCGGTCTACAGGCGGCACCGACTGTCTCTGTGGCTGTGTGTAGATTTATGGTCCTCCAGCCAGCGGAATACTGAGTGAGTCATCCTGGATCAAGAATACACGCACATTGAGTCTAACCAGTCATAAGAACATAAGAACATAAGAACATAAGAAATAGGAGCAGGAGTAGGCCATCCAGCCCTTCGAGCCTGCCCCGCCATTCAATAAGATCATGGCTGATCTGTTGTGGCTCAGTTCCACTTTCCCGCCCTCTCCCCATAACCCTTAATCCCCTCGCTTATCAAAAACCCATCAACCCGCGTCTTAAAAATATTTAGCGAGGCAGCCTCCACCACTTCAACGAGCAGAGAATTCCAGAGATTCACCACCCTTTGAGTGAAGAAGTTCCTCCTCAACTCTGTTCTAAACCGCCCCCCCTTTATCTTGAGGCTGTGCCCCCTAGTCCTGCTGTCCTTTCTGAGCGGGAAGAGTCTCTCCACCTCTATCCTATCCATCCCATTCATCATCTTATACGTCTCAATGAGATCTCCCCTCATTCTTCTAAACTCTAACGAGTACAAGCCTAGTTTATTCAGCCTCTCCTCATAGCTCAACCCCCTCAACTCCGGTATCAGCCTAGTAAACCTCCTCTGCACTATGATTAGAGGTTTAGATAGGGTGGACAGTGATAGCCTTTTTCCTCGGATGGAGAAAGCTAGCACGAGGGGGCATGGCTTTAAATTAAGGGGTGGTAGTTATAGGACAGATGTCAGGGGTAGGTTCTTTACCCAGAGGGTGGTGAGGGATTGGAATGCCCTGCCTGCTGCAGTTGTAAATGCGCCTAGTTTGGGGGTGTTTAAGAGATCTGTGGATAGGTTTATGGACGGAAAGGGTTTGGTTTAGGTTAGAGGGTCATTGTTTTTTAACTGGTCGGTGCAACATTGTGGGCCGAAGGGCCTGTTCTGCGCTGTAATGTTCTATGTTCTAATTTAGCATGGCCAATCCACCCTAACCTACACATCTTTGGACACTAAGAGACAATTTAGCATGGCCAATCCACCCTAACCTACACATCTTTGGACACTAAGGGGCAATTTAGCATGGCCAATCCACCCTAACCTACACATCTTTGGACACTAAGGGGCAATTTAGCGTGGCCGATCCACCCTAACCTACACATCTTTGGAGAGGGAGGGAGAGGTTTAGGGATGGGATTGAGGTGGGGGGTGGAGAGGTGGTGAGGTTGAGGGATGGAGGGGAGATAGAGGGAGGGAGTGAGAGGTTGCAAGATGAAGGGAGTGAGAGAGAGACGCAGAAAGGTGGAGTGGGGAGAGAGAGAGAGAGGTGGTGAGGTGGGGAGGTTGAGCGGGGAGGTGCAATGGGCGGAGGGAGAGAGAGAGAGAGAAGGAGAGGTAGTGAGGTTGAGGGATGGTGGATGGGGGGAAGGAGGAGGTGGGGGGGAAGGAGGAGGTTGGGGGGGTAAGGAGGAGGTTGGGGGGTGAAGGAGGAGGTTGGGGGGGAAGGAGGAGGTTGGGGGGGGAAGGAGGAGGTTGGGGGGGGAAGGAGGAGGTGGGGGGGAAGGAGGAGGTTGGGGGGTGAAGGAGGAGGTTGGGGGGGAAGGAGGAGGTTGGGGGGGGACGGAGGAGGGGGAGGTTTAGCGCCTCCTCTAGTGTCCAGAGGAGGAAGCTGGGAGACCGAGCGGGAGGGAGTTGGAGACGTGGAGAGCGGAGGCAGCAGAGGCCAGGGTGAGAGCTGAGGCCTCTGGAGACACCAGAGCACAGCACAGTGCAGGCCCTTCGGCCCTCGAGCTCTGTCTGAACCCAAGATCATGCTATCCCACTCCCCATCATTCCGCTGTGCTCCATGTGCCTATCCAATAGCCGCTTGGAAGTTCCTAAAGTGTCCGACTCCACCATCACAGCAGGAACGTCGCAACTTGGTTATTTTAAAATCGGGAAATAATTTCCACAACCAATTGGTCCAACTGAAGAGCAGGCGAAACATCGGGGGAGACGGAGGCCGTCTCCCTCTCGTCTTCCTGCAGAGAGAGAGAGAGAGCCAGCTCCGTGTGATCCAGACAAACCCCTGAATGGGAAACGCTAAACTCCGGAGTGTTCACTCAGCTCAGAACGGTCACCGATGCCCTGCAGTGTCTGCCTCCCTCCCTCCACCCCACCCCACCGCCCCCCCCAATCCTCCGGTCAGGTGTGGGTGCGCCGATGTCTCAGGAGGCTACAGGACTGGGTGAAACTCTTGCCGCACTCGGGGCACCTGAAGGGTCGCTCCCCCTGGTGTGGATCCGGCAGTGGGTCACCAGGTGGTAAGCCTGGGCAAACCCCTTCCCACGGAGCAGGCAGAGGAAGGTCTGCTGCCCGGCATGCAGGCACCGTTGGTGTGCCAGGAGGCTGAAGGCGCGGGTGAAGGTTCTGCCGCACAGGGAGCAGGCGAAGGGGCTTCTCTCCGGTGTTGGGCGTGCCGATGTGCCAGCAGGCTGGACAGGTGGGTGAAGGCCTTGCGTGCGCCTGCGGGCCTGCAGCTGGGAGGGGTAGCCGAAACCCCTCCCGCAGTCGGCACAGCGGTGGGTCGCCGCGATGCCTGCCTCCTTCTTGCACCAGTGCTTGGCCAGGTTGGAGGGCCGACTGAATTTCCCTCTACACGCCCCACAACCGTGAAGCTCCTGAGTTACAAAAAGGGTGGCTGCCGGGTCCAGGCGGGACGCGGTCTCCTCCAAGCTTCCCATCTACACGTCCTCCCTCCCGCTCTCCTTCTGCCTTGGGTTCCCTGCGGGAAGAGAATGGCAGAAGGTGTTATAGAAGACCATAAGACACAGGAGCAGAATTAGGCCACTCGGCCCATCGAGTCTGCTCTGCCATTCAATCATGACTGATATTTTTCTCATCCCCATTCTCCTGCCTTTTCCCCGTAACCTCGTCCCTGGTATTTCCCACTGGATTTTGAACTTCCTAACCCACAAGCCACAGCTTGGTATGGGCTCCTACTTTTCACAAGGCCACACAAAACTGCAAAAGTCGTGAATGTAGCCCATTCCATTGGGCAAACCAGCCTCCCATCCATTGACTCTGTCCACATTTCTCACTGTCTTGGCAAAGCCGCCAGCATAATTAAGGACCCCACGCACCCCGGACATTCTCTCTTTCACCTTCTTCCGTCGGGAAAAAGATACAAAAGTCTGAGGTCACGTACCAACCGACTCAAGAACAGCTTCTTCCCTGCTGCTGTCAGACTTTTGAATGGACCTACCTCGCATTAAGTTGATCTTTCTCTACACCCTCGCTGTGACTGTGACACTACATTCTGCACCCTCTCCTTTCCTTCTCTATGAACGGTATGCTTTGTATAGCACACAAGAAACAATACCTTTCACTGTATCTCCATACATGTGACAATAATAAATCAAAATACATAGAAAGGCAGCGAAAGTACACAGGGATTTCCAAACCCACAGTCCCTTTAAAGAAAGTGATCCTTGCACTTTTTTCCCCTTACCTCTAACTCATTTATGTGTAAAAAATTTCCCCATTTGAACCTTAATGAAACTCCAACAGACACTGAATGATTATCTCCACTACATGATGTGACGCTGCCAGCATTGGACTGGGGTAAACACAGTAACAAGTCCAACAAGTTTATTTGATAGTAAACCCACACGCTTTCGGAAACGCTGTTCCTTTGTCAGGTTCTGATCAGAGAAGGGCATATAAAGGCACACACAGTTTACAGAATACTGATTACAATGCGAGTCTTAAAGGTGCAGACAATGTGCACACAACAGTGCAGGGTCGCTGAGCAAAGACTGATAGCCAAGTTCCGCACACGAGGACAGCCTCAACCGGGATCTTGGGTTCATGTCGTACTATCTGTAACCCCCGTGACTTGCCTGAACTTGCAACATCTCACTTACTGTCCTGTCTAGAGACAATACACATCTCTTTAACCTATGATCAGTGCTCCTTCCACTCACATTGTCTGCACCTTTAAAACTTGAATAGCAGGTTAGCTGTAAAGAGTCGCATTCTAAAGTGTGTGTGCCTTCATATGCCCTGATCAGAACTTTCCACACACCTGACGAAGGAACAGCGTTTCGAAAACCTTGTGGGATTACTATCAAATAAACTTGTTGGACTTTCACCTGGTGGTGTGAGATTTACTGTCTCCACTACGCACAGGGATCTTGTTCAAACTGTGGATTTTTTTTTCCTAATAGTTATTCACTGGCTAGCTTTATAAATATGCTTTTTAAAGAGGATGAGTGAATGAAGAAAATAAAACTATTTAAACGAGAAAAGGACAAAGTTTTCAGCTCCTGACTCCTGGAGCTCCTGCCTGCTGAGACAATGACTGAACATCTGGGCAAAAACAATACTTCCGGGTTTCAGAGTCCCGCCCCCCTCCCCGCCTCTGATTGGTTGGAGGACCGGTTGGCCCTCTGGGCCTTTTCTCTTTTCCCATTGGTCCATTTGCAGGTCAATCACCCGCTCGAAAAGGCCCCGCCCCCAGAGTTAGAAACCAAACGAAAACCGTCTGAAAAATAAAAACCATCGACTGGAATATTGAGTAATTAACAGTTCTCAATCTATGAAGAGAATTATAAATCACTGTTAAATAAAATAGGGCGAAACGGGTCTGCGCCTGCGTAGTGTTAAGAGGGCGGTGACGGCTGAAACGCATGCGCATTTGTTGCGGACCGCCACTATCACAAATAGTACTACGCCTGCGCACTGATAGCGGGTTGACAGTTGACTCCAATGCGCAGCCGCTCAGTTTTCCCCCTTTTATGCCACATTAAAATGCCAGATATTTTGGAAATAGATATTGCTGCCCAAAATCTCACTAGAATCCTGCCGTGATTTCAATTTTTCTGGTGTTTTGGTGACTCCTTACCTAGATGCCTCCGCGAAGTGGGGAAGATGCAGCGCATGCGTATGGCGGGAGACCGAAGGGTGGCCAGCGGCCAGCACGCAGGCGCGACCCGCTGGTCTCACGTGTCATCAGCAGCGCGCCCAGCCCATGACGGAAACAGAGCGCGACGTGGGCAGTGGGCCACGTGGTCTTCTCCACGTGTGTGCCCAGCTTCGCACTGGGAGGGAATTTGTCACTTTCGCAGATTCACCATTGAGTCCACATGGCAGGTTGTTCATCAGATTAAATCTCACCTGATCCAGGGTGAGGTAACCAAATGGATACAAAATTGGCTTGGTGGCAGAATACACAGGGTGGTTGTAGAGGCCTGTGACCAGCGGTGTGTCTCAGGGATCGGTGCTGGATCCACTGTTATTTGTCATTTATATTAATGATTTGGATGAAAATATAGGAGGCATGGCTAATAAGTTAGCAGATGATACCAAGATTGGTGGCATAGTGACAGTGAAGGAGGTTACCTAGGATTGCAATCGGATCTTGAACACTTGGGCCAGTGGGCTGATGAATGGCAGATGGAGTTTAGATAAATGCGAGGTGATGCATTTTGGGAGATCAAACAAGGGCAGGGCTTAGTTAATGATAGGGTGTTGGGAAAAGTTACAGAACAAAGAAATTGCAGAATACAGGTTCATAGCTCCTTGATAGTGGGCTAAGAGATGGACAGGGTGGTTGTCGGCGCAACATCAAGGGCTGAAGGGCCTGTACTGCACTGAAATGTTCTATGTTCGATGTAAGAAGGCATTCAGCATGCTTGGTTTCATTGGTCAGAACATTGGATACAGGAGTTGAGACGTCTTGTTGAAGTTGGACAAGACATTGGTGAGGCCACACTTGGAATAGTGTGTACAGTTCTGGTCACCCTATTATAGAAAGGATATTATTAAACTAGAAAGAGTGCAGAAAAGATTTGATTTGATTTATTATTGTCACATGTATTAACATATGGTGAAACGTATTGTTTCTTGCACGCTATATAGACAAGCATATCGTTCATAGAGAAGGAAAGGAGAGGGTGCAGAATGTAATATTACAGTTGTAGGGTGTAGAGAAAGATCAAATTAATGCGAGGTAAGTCCATTCAAAAGTCTGATGGCAGCAGGGAAGAAACTGTTCTTGAGTCGGCTGGTGCATGACCTCAGAATTTTGTATCTTTTTCCCAGTGAAAGAAGGTGGAAGAGAGAATGTCCAGGGTGCGTGGGGGGGTCCTTAATTATGCTGGCTGCTTTTTGAGGCAGCAGGAAGCATAGGCAAAGTCAATGGATGGGAGGCTGGTTTGTGTGATGGATTGAGCAACATTCATGACCTTTTGTAGTTCCTTTTGTAGTCTTGGGCAGAGCAGGAGCCCAGACCAAGCTGTGATCCAACCAGAAAGAATGCTTTCTATGGGGCATCTGTAAAGGTTGGTGAGAGTTGTAGTGGACATGCTAAATTTCCTTAGTTTTCTGAGAAAGTAGAGGCGTTAGTGGGGCTTTCTTAACTATAGTGTCGGCATTGGGGGGACCAGAACAGGTTGTTGGTGATCTGGACACCTGAAAACCTGAATGTCTCGATCCTTTCTACTTTGTCCCCATTGATGTAGACAGGGGCATATTCTTCTTTATGCTTCCTGAAGTCAATGACAATTTCCTTCATGGTTCGGTGTGGCTAGCCTGGGACTCCAGCTTGGTCCGGGACTGTCTTTTGGCATATTTTGATGGATCTCCTTAGATCGTATCTGGCTTTCTTGTATAGGTCAGTGTCGCCTGACTTGAACACCTGAGACCTGGACTTCAGCAAGCAGTAGATATCCCTGTTCAATCATGGTTTCCAATGAGCTGCCAGAGGTAGAGGCGGGTACAATTTTGTCTTTTAAAAAGCGTTTAGACAGTTCCATGGGTACAATGGGTATAGATGGATATGGGCCAAACACAGGCAATTGGGACGAGCTTAGTGGATTAAAAAAAAGGGCGGCATGGACAAGTTGGCCTGTTTCCATGCTTAAACCTCTATGACTGTATAACTGTTTTAAGTTTGAGGTGGTAGCTGAAGTGTTAAATAAAGGTTAATTGTTAAGAGAATTAGGAGTTGACTCCTGTCCTTGTTGTCACATTAAACTGGAATGCTTAAAAGAATTTAAATGAGTAGGTGAATGATAGTCCTGTGTACTCCTGGAAGGAGAGAACCTACAAACAGGTCTGGGACATAACTAGCAGGATATGATTCCTGCTGATATTGTGATCATCTTCCATTGTCTCCACAGGAGATGACAGTTCAGTTCGTATTTCTTCTTCCTTTGATGTGTCCCTGGTTGAAAAAAAGGGAACACCATTCCATTGTCTTGCTCTCAGGGCTTTGTGTAATCCATAAAGGTTGAATTCAGTCACTGAATTTACATCTCAGTATTCACATCCTTAGCCATCTTTGTCTTTTATGTCAGAGAGAGTCATAGAGTCATTAAGTCATAGAGGTTTACAGTAAAAAAACAGGCCCTTCAGTCCAACTTGTTCACACTGCCCTTTTTTTAAAACACTGAAGTTAGTCCCAATTGTCCACATTTGGCCCATGTCCCGCTATACCCATCTTACCCATGTAACTGTCTAAACGCTTTTTAAAAGACAAAATTGTACCCGCCTCTACTACAATCTCTGGCAGCTTGTTAATAATGAGGGGTACAGATCAGCTAGATAGTCAATATCTTTTCCCAAAGGTAGGGGACTCTAAAACTAGAGAACATAGGTTTAAGGTGAGAGGGGAGAGATACAAAAATGTCCAGAGGGGCAATTTTTTCACAACAATGGGGGTGAGTGTTTGGAACGAGCTGCCAGAGGCAGTAGTCGAGATGGGTACAATTTTGTCTTGTCATGTTGTTAGTGTGTGCCTAAACTGGACAAGATACTGGGCAAGACGACAGCTCAGTGACTATTGCTGTTTGCTGTGCAGACACATGGATTTGGGCCGGTGTCTGTGGGAGTTTGCGCATTCTCCCCGTGCTTGCGTGGGTTTTCTCTGGGTGCTCCGGTTTCCTCCCACACCCCAAAGATGTGCTGTTAGGCTGATTGGCAGGAGTAAATTGTCCCTAAATCAGTTTCCCTCAATCTGGATGGCCGTAAAACATTAGATAGGGGTCATGGGTAGAGAGGTGGACTGGTGGTGTTGAGATGGCGGCGTGGGCTCGTTGGGCCAAAGGGCCTGTTTCCCGGGCTGATTTTGTTCTTTTTCTTTTCTTTCTTTTCTTCTTTTCTAAAAAGGGTTTAGACAGTTACATGGGTAAAATGGGTATAGAAGGATGTGGGCCAAATGCGGGCAATTGGGATTAGCTTAGGGTTTTAAACAAAGGGCAGCATGGACAAGTTGGGCCGAATGGCCAGTTTCTGCGCTGGAAACCTCGATGATTCTTTTAGTCTTGGGTGGTTTTGGAAGGTCTTGTCCACCTAACCTTGGTGAGTTGTTGCTGCAGTGCCTATTGTGGATTGTCCACACTGCAGCTGTTGTTTGTACGGGTAGTTCCCCCTTTGGAGAGGACTGAGCTCCCACTACTTCAGCCAAGTCAGTGAGAACCCTCTGTGTTTAATCACTGGCTCTGGCAGCAGCCAGACAACAAGCACTGACTCTCTGTAATAATTAGCTGCTGCCACAGGATGGCAGTGTAAGACCATCAGACAGAGAGGAGCTGCAGTGGGTGTTGGTGAATTTACAAAGAGAGACGGACAGGTTTGAGAGCCTGGAAACTCGTCAACAGAATCTAAACCCAGAGAGAGGGAAAGGGCAAGGGATGGGTTAAACACAGAAACTCACTGACTGTGAAAAGCTTGTTTACATCCAGAGGACATAAAGGAATTTTATAAATACCTAACGGTCTCATTTCTGCTCTCTCTCAGCTGTTCCGAACTCTTTCTGTCTCTCACTTTCCCTGTTTCTCTGTCACTCTCTCTGTTTCTCCTGCCTCTCTGTGTCTGCTGGATTATCCTGCAAGCTGCCCTGATGAGTGCAAAATGAGAAGCTTCAGCATGTCTCTTTGATCAGCGATAAAAGATGTGTATGCATCCGTGTGTTTGTCTGTGTACCTGCTGAAGTGTCAGTGTGTGTGTCTTGCATCTTTGTATCGATATGTGTGTGTCTTTTGTGTATCTGTTTGTATGTGTGCACACCTGTGTGTGTATATGTGTATATCTGTGTGTGTGTGTGTGTGTGTGTCTGTCTGTCTGTGTGTGTCTATCTGTGTGTGTCTGTCTGTGTGCACGCTTGTCTTTGTGTATCTGTCTTTGTGTGTGTGTTTATCTCTGTGTGTGTGTGTCTGTCTGTGTCTCTCTCTGTGCTGTTGCTACAATACGTGTTGTTCTATCAGGAGTGGGTTTGATGAATTACACACAATGCTACCCTCTGGTTGTCTGCGTGTGTGTGTGTGTGTGTGTGCCTGTCTGTCTGTGTGTCTCTCTCTGTGCTGTAGCTACAATACGTGTTGTTCTATCAGGGGTGGGTTTGATGAATTACACACAATGCTACCCTCTGGTTGATGGGCTCCACTACAAGCTGCAGGTCCTGTGGATGGGGATCCATGGACTGTGCTGTAGGAGCGACTGTCCACCAGCAGAGAGCGGTGTTGTATCACTTCACACCGCAGAGAAAAAATTCATTCACACCCAGTGGACCCGGCCTCACCTCAACATCCCCCTCTCCAAAACCTCCCCCCCACCTCCCCTACACTGTGCTCCCTCTCCCCTACACCGCCCTCGCCCTCCCCCTCCCCTACACCGCCCTCCCTCCCTTTCTCCTCTATCTCTCTCCCTCCTTTTGAATGGACGTATCTTGCATTAAGCTGATCTTTCTCTCCAGTGAAAAGTGTTGTTTCTTGCAGGCTATACAGACAAAGCATACCGTTCATGGAGAAGGAAAGGAGAGAGTGCAGAATGTAGTCGAACAGTCATAGCTAGGGTTTAGAGAAAGATCAATTGAATGTGTATGTATGAACATAGCAATTTGATTTCATTTGATTTATTATTGTCACGTGTTAACATGCAGTGAAAAGTATTGTTTCTTGCGCGCTATACAGACAAAGCATACCATTCATAGAGAGGGAAAGGAGAGGGTGCAGAATGTAGTGTTACAGTCACAGCAAGGGTGTAGAGAAAGATCAACTTAATGCGAGGTCGGTCCACTCAAAAGTCTGACAGCAGCAGGGAAGAAGCTGTTCTTGAGTCGGTCGGTACGGGACCTCAGACTTTTGTATTTTTTCCCGACAGAAGAAGGTGGAAGAGAGAATGTCCGGGGTGTGTGGGGGGGGGTCCTTAATTATACCGGCTGCTTTTCCCGAGGCAGCGGGAAGTGTAGACAGAGTCAATGGATGGGAGGCTGGTTTGTGTGATGGATTGGGCTACATTCACGACGTTTTGTAGTTCCTTGCGGTCTTGGGCAGAGCAGGATCCCAGACCGAGCTGTGATCCAACCAGAAAGAATGCTTTCTATGGGGCATCTGTAAAAGTTTGTGAGAGTCGTAGCGGACATACCAAATTTCCTTAGTCTTCTGAGAAAGTAGAGGCGTTGGTGGGGCTTTCTTAACTATAGTGTCGGCATGGGGGAACCAGGACAGTTTGTTGATGATCCGGACACCGAAAAACCTAAAGTTCTCGATTCTTTCTACTTCGTCCCCCTTGATGTAGACAGGGGCATATTCTCCAGAAGGGTAAATACATGGCGTTACTGGGATAAGGTCTGGGTCAAATTTATATCCACACCTAAGAATGTAGTTGCTAACTGGCCACTCCTCAAGGCATTGCTAACCAGAAGGAGACCATTTGGCCCATTGAGACTGCACCGACTACTGTGCCATCTGCAAACTTACTAACCATGCCTCCTATACTCTCATCCAAGTCATTAATATAAACCACCAAGTCCCGGTAGCATCCTAGCACAGGCAGTGAACTGAGTCTGGAATTGAACCAGGGTCCCTCGCACTGTCAGGCAGCAGTGCTAACCTCTGTGCCACCGTGCACATGTATTGAATACAGATACTGCACTGGTGTAAGTGTGCTGTTGTAACTTGTAATAGAACAGACAATGCTGGAAAAAACTCAGCAAGTCTGACAGTATCTGTGTAGAATTGTAATTTGTTACGTGTGTAATAACATGTGAACATGCATGGTGGAAGCGAGGAGGAGGAGGAAAACAGCGGAGAGAGGTCAGGCCAGACGAGTATGAGCTTTGATCTGTGTCTGAGTTACTCTGGAAAGAAAAGGCTGTGTGTGACTCCTGAACTAATGCCTGTTTATTGAGTACTGCTATGATTACTTCATAAATCCCTTCAGTCGTTGCACACAAACTACTGTCTGCCACTCAAACGCCAAATGAAGGTTCATTTACTCAACCTTAAAACAGAGCCACATTGTAACCGTTATCCATAAGACATAGGAGCAGAATTAGGCCACTCGGCCCATCGAGTCTGCTCTACCATTCAATCATGGCTGATATTTTACTCATCCCCATTCTCCTGCCTTTTCCCCATAATCCCTGATCCCCTTATTAATCAAGAACCCATCTATCTCTGTCTTAAAGACACTCAATGACCTGGCCCTCCACAGCCTTCTGCAGCAAAGAGTTCCACACATTCCCCACTCTCTGGCTGAAGAAATCCCTCATCTCTGTTTTAAAGGATCATCCCTTTACCCTGAGGTTGTGCCCTGTGGTTCGAGTTTTTCCTACTAGTGGAAACATCCTCTCCATGTCCACTCTATCCAGGGCCTCGCTGTAAGATTCAATAAGATCCCCCCTCCCCTCATCCTTCTAAACTCCACCGCGTACAGACCCAGAGTCCTCAACCGTTCCTCATACAAAAAGCTCTTCATTCTAGGGATCATTCTTGTGAATCTCCTCTGGACCCTTTCCAAGGCCAGCACATCCTTCCTTAGATATGGGGCCCAAAACTGCTCACAATATTCCAAACAGGGTCTGACCAGAGCCTTCTACAGCCTCAGAAGTCCATCCCTGCTCAGGTATTCTAGCCCTCTCGACATGAATGCTAACATCACATTTGTCTTTCTCACTGCCAACTGAACCTGCACGTTAACCTGAAGAGAATCTTGAACAAGGATCCCAAGTCCCTTTGTGTTTCTGATTTCCTAAGCATTTCCCCATTTAGAAATAGTCTATGTCTCCATTCCTCCTCCCAAAGTGTATACACTTGTCAGGAAAATGAAGAATTCTAATATTTTTCTTTTGGTAATAACACTGTCGTATTTCTCACAGATTGGAAAATAGGCGAGTGAGTGTGTGATTGGTTTAATTGGATTAAGAGAGACTGTAAGGGTCTGAAGATGAGTAAGAAACGGTGTTGATATGTTAATGAACAGAGTGGACCGGGGAATTTCATTACAATTTATATCAGACAATAGAATAAATAGTTTGGAACTGGATTGCTTCAGTTCAAAGATGAACATATCCCAGTTGTAAAATTGTCAGCACATGAGGGAAAGATAGGGTAAGTTTCCTTTTTAAAATGTAGGAACTTAATTTTGGTAAAATTAATTAATTTAATTCATTAAAATTCAGGCTATAACTTTGATTTGATTTATTACTATCACATGTCTAAACATACAGTGAAAAGTATTGTTTCTTGCGTGCTATGCCGATGAAGCATACCGATCATAGAGAAGGAAAGGAGAGAGTGCAGAATGTAGTGTTACAGTCATAGCTAGGGTGTAGAGGAAGCTCAACTTAATGCGAGGTAGGTCTATTTAAAAGACCGAACAAGCTGTTATTGATATGTGAGCTCAGACTTTTTATCTTTTCCCCCGACAGAAGAAGGTGGAAGAGAGAGTGTCTGGGGTGCGTGGGGTCCTTAATTATACCGGCTGCTTTTCCCCCCCCGCCGAGGCAGCGGGAAGTGTAGACAGAGTCAATGAATGGGAGGCTGGTTTGTGTGATGGATTGGGGCTACATTCACCACCCTTTTGTAGTTCCTTGCGGTCTTGGGCAGAGCAGGAGCCCAGACCAAGCTGTGATACAACCAGAAAGAATGCTTTCTATGGGGCATCTGTAAAAGTTGGTGAGAGTCGTAGCGGACGTGCCAAATTTCCTTAGTCGTCTGAGAAAGTTGAGGCGTTGGTGGGGCTTTCTTAACTATAGTGTCGGTGTTGGGGGGGGAAACCAGGACAGGTTGTTGGTGATCTGGACACTTAAAAACATGAAGCTCTCGATTCTTTCTACTTCGTTCTGCTATAATACTGCTATTATTATTTAATAAAACCTCTTCAGTCGTTGCACCCGAACTACTGCCTGCCACTCAAGAAGACAAATAAAGGTTCATTTACACAACCTGAAAACAGATGCACATTGGAACTGCTGTCAGGAAAATGAGGAGTTGTAATATTTTTCTTTTGGTAATAACACTGTCGTATTTCTCACAGATTGGAAAACAGGTTAGTGAGGGTGTGATTGGTGTAATTGCATTAAGAGAGACTGTAAGGATCTAAACATCAGTAAGAAATGGTGTTGATATGTTAATGAACATCAGGCAATAGAATAAATAATTTGGAACAGATACAACAACCTGTCCTGGTCCCCACCATGCCGACACGATAGTTAAGAAAGCGCCACCAAAGCCTCTACTTTCTCAGAAGACTAAGGAAATTTGGCATGTCCGCTACGGACTCTCCCCAACTTTTACAGATGCCCCATAGAAAGCATTCTTTCTGGTTGGATCACAGCTCGGTCTGGGCTCCTGCTCTGCCCAAGACCGCAAGGAACTACAAAAGGGTGGTGAATGTAGCCCCCAATCCATCACACAAACCAGCCTCCCATCCATTGACTCCGTCTACACTTCCCGCTGCCTCGGGGAAAAGCAGCCAGTATAATTAAGGACCCCCACACACCCTGGGCATTCTCTCTTCCACCTTCTTCCACTGGGAAAAAGATAAAAACTCTGAGGTCCCGAACCGACCGATTCAAGAACAGCTTCTTCCCTGCTGCTGTCAGACTTTTGAATGGACCTACCTTGCATTAAGCTGATCTTTCTCTACACCCTAGCTATGACTGTAACACTACATTGTGCACTCTCTCCTTTCCTTCTCTATGAACAGTATGCTTTGTCTGTATAGCGCACAAGAAACAATACTTTTCACTGTATCCCAATACATGTGACAATAATAAATCAAATCAAATCAAGGTTGTAAAATTGTAAGAAAGTGAGACAAAGGTAGGGTAAGTTTACTGTTTAAAATGTATGAACTACAGACTTATGGAAATGAGTCAGTTCTGGACAAAGGGAAACTTTTGAGAGACTGCATGAAAAAATTCAGAATAGGGAGACCAAAGGGAAGGATCACATTGAAGAAAATACTGAAGGCTGTGTAAGGGTGTTAGTTACTTAGATCTCCAAGAAGACAGTGTGGGATAATATCCCCAAGCAGATGGCGTGGTGGACGGTAATAGCTCAAAGACATTGTGCAGACAGGATCAGACGTGGGAAAACAGTTTGCTGTAACAGTCAGAGAAAACATCAAGAACCACAGGGCATTATGTGGTGAACTGACTGGAATTCCACAGATTTAAATATCCAAAATGACTGTTACCATCAGAAAATGGAAGGTTATCTTTGTGTCTCGATACACCCAAGATCTTTCTGGAACGAGTAAAAAGCAGTGCTAACTGTGTGAATCTACTGTTGTGTTTAAGTGTAATTTTGTTTCTGTTTCAATCAACGTTTAGTTATAAAATCTTCACAATTAATAGGAAATCAGATCCTGATTTCAGGAAGCTGCCCCATAATATACAAATTGAAATAATTGTTTTGGCAGCTATTTCAATCTTCTCTTTGGGCAGCTCTGGATTTACTATCAGCCCTGTCTCAACACTGTCACGTACTAACCGTGCTCCTTCACCCTGTGTACAGTCCCACACTGTAACTGTGCTTGTGTACAGTTCCCTCACTCTGTGTACAGTCCCATATTGCCACTGTGTTTGTGTACAGTTCCCTCACTCTGTGTACAGTCCCACACGTGAACTGTATTTGTGTACAGTTCCCTCACTCTGTGTACAGTCCCACACTGTAACTGTGTTTGCGTACAGTTCCCTCACTCTGTGTACAGTCCCATACTGTAACTATGTTTCTGTACAGTTCCCTCACTCTGTGTACAGTCCCACACTGTCACTGTGTTTGTGTACAGTTCCCTCACTCTGTGTACAGTCCCACACTGTAACTGTGTTTCTGTACAGTTCCCTCACTCTGTGTACAGTTCCACACTGTAACTGTGTTTCTGTACAGTTCCCTCAATCTGTGTACAGTTCCACACTGTAACTGTGTTTGTGTACAGTTCCCTCACTCTGTGTACAGCCCCAAACTGTCACTGTGTTTGTGTACAGTTCCCTCACTCTGTGTACAGCCCTACACTGTAACTGTGTTTGTGTACAGTTCCCTCACTCTGTGTACAGTCCCACACTGTAACTGTGTTTCTGTACAGTTCCCTCACTCTGTGTACAGTCCCACACTGTAACTGTGTTTGTGTACAGTTCCCTCACTCTGTGTATAGTCCCACACTGTCACTGTGTTTGTGCACAGTTCCCTCACTCTGTGTACAGTCCCACACTGTGTTTGTGTACAGTTCCCTCACTCTGTGTATAGTCCCACACTGTCACTGTGTTTGTGTACAGTTCCCTCACTCTGTGTACAGTCCCACACTGTAACTGTGTTTGTGTACAGTTCCCTCACTGTGTACAGTCCCAAACTGTCACTGTGTTTGTGTACAGTTCCCTCACTGTGTACAGTCCCACACTGTAACTGTGCTTGTGTACAGTTCCCTCACTCTATGTACAGTCCCATACTGTAACTGTGTTTCTGTACAGTTCCCTCACTCTGTGTACAGTCCCACACTGTAACTGTGTTTGTGTACAGTTCCCTCACTCTGTGTACAGTCCCACACTGTGTTTGTGTACAGTTCCCTCACTCTGTGTATAGTCCCACACTGTCACTGTGTTTGTGCACAGTTCCCTCACTCTGTGTACAGTCCCACACTGTGGTTGTGTACAGTTCCCTCACTCTGTGTATAGTCCCACACTGTCACTGTGTTTTTGTACAGTTCCCTCACTCTGTGTACAGTCCCACACTGTAACTGTGTTTGTGTACAGTTCACTCACTGTGTACAGTCCCACACTGTCACTGTGTTTGTGTACAGTTCCCTCACTGTGTACAGTCCCACACTGTAACTGTGCTTGTGTACAGTTCCCTCACTCTATGTACAGTCCCATACTGTAACTGTGTTTCTGTACAGTTCCCTCACTCTGTGTACAGTCCCACACTGTAACTGTGTTTGTGTACAGTTCCCTCACTCTGTGTACAGTCCCACACTGTCACTGTGTTTGTGTACAGTTCCCTCACTCTGTGTACAGTCCCACACTGTCACTGTGTTTGTGTACAGTTCCCTCACTCTGTGTACAGTCCCACACTGTAACTGTGTTTGTGTACAGTTCCCTCACTGTGTACAGTCCCACACTGTCACTGTGTTTCTGTGAATTTCCCACACTCTGCTTCTGATAAGTTGTCCAAACAACTTCAATTGGAGATAATAAAATTCCCCACTCAATAATCCAATTTCTTCTCCATGCCTTCCTCAGAACATGTTTAATGGAAGAATCTGAATATCTGTTGCATCTTGGAGGTTGTTCAGAGGTGAAAATAAAGTCTTGATGTTGTCCATCTTTTGACCATGAGTTTCAGTTCTGCCAGTCTGTCACCTTTGGGTAAATATAAACCTGTATATTGGTACAAAGTACAATATCAGAATGGCATTTCCATATTTAAAGCGGTGTGCTTATTCTTTTTAGTAACAAAGTTTCTCTGGGAGTTCCCCCTGCTCAGATTAAATCTGATTCTGCTCTCTGAGGGGAAGTGGAAGGAGAAGGAACTTGTTTTGATGATATCGCTGAGTTTCGGACATCTGTCAAGTGTTAAAGACAAATAGTCACTGTGCTTCTAGTAAATGAGGACGGCTCCTTCAGTGATTTAAGAAGCAATAATTCAAACTTAATTCAAATATCGCAATCTCCCAAACTTCCATTTTATTTAAGGCAAACAGTTTAAGTTTTCTGCAATCTCTCCACACTGTCCCCATCAAACACTCCCAGGACAGGTACAGCACAGGGTTAGATACAGAGTAAAGCTCCCTCTACACTGTCCCCCATCAAACACTCCCAGGACAGGTACAGCACGGGGTTAGATACAGAGTAAAGCTCCCTCTACACTGTCCCCCCATCAAACACTCCCAGGACAGGTACAGCACGGGGTTAGATACAGAGTAAAGCTCCCTCTACACTGTCCCCCCATCAAACACTCCCAGGACAGGTACAGCACGGGGTTAGATACAGAGTAAAGCTCCCTCTACACTGTCCCCCCCATCAAACACTCCCAGGACAGGTACTGCACGGGGTTAGATACAGAGTAAAGCTCCCTCTACACTGTCCCCATCAAACACTCCCAGGACAGGTACAGCATGGGGTTAGATACAGAGTAAAGCTCCCTCTACACTGTCCCCCCATCAAACACTCCCAGGACAGGTACAGCACGGGGTTAGATACAGAGTAAAGCTTGCACCTAAAAGCTTGAAGCTCCCGACCCTTTCTACTTCATCCCCTGTTGATGTAGACAGGGCCATGTTCTCCTTTAAGCTTCCTGAAATTGATGACAATCTCTTTCATTTTGTTGACATTGAGGGAAAGATTATCCTCATTATCTGCTGTACCTCCACACTACTTTTCTGTGATTCGTGCACAAGGACACCCAGATCCCTCTGCATCGAGATACTACGCAGCCTCTCTCCAATTCGATAACAACCTCCTCTGTATTTTTCCTACCAAAACAGATAACCTCACATTTGTTTGATTTGATTTGATTTGATTTATTATTGTCACATATATTAACAGTGGAAAGTATTGACTCTAGCGCACTTTACAGACAAAGCATACCGTTCACAGAGAAGGAAAGGAGAGGGTGCAGAATGTAGTGTTACAGTCACAGCGAGATTTTGATTTGATTTATTATTGTCACGTGTACTGGGATACAGGGAAAAGTATTGTTTCTTGCGCACTATACAGACAAAGCATACCGTTCACAGAGAAGGAAAGGAGAGGGTGCAGAATGTAGTGTTACAGTCACAGCAAGGGTGTAGCGAAAGATCAACTTAATGCGAGGTAGGTCCATTCAAAAGTCTGACAGCAGCAGGGAAGGAGCTGTTTTTCACTGAAAAGAATTACTGGGGTATATCGAAAGAAACTATCTCCTTGCTGGGGGCTGTCGAGAATAAGTGGACAGAACCCAAAACTCTGAGCCAGGTGGTTGAGAGGTGATTTCAGGAAGTATTTCTTCACACAAAGCACGGTGAACATCTGGAAATCTCAAAGCTGAAACGATATTGAGGCTGGAAGGTCAACTGAAAAATTCAATATTGTGACTGACAGGATTTGGTTAAAGTACAAGAATTGAAGGATCCATAAACAAGGCAGTTAAATGGAGTCAAGGTACAGATACAATTGTATAGGGCATCGGTGAGGCCACAGCTGGAGTACTGTGTGTAGTTTTGGTGTCCTTATTGAGGAAGGATGTCCTTGCTATAGAGGGAGTGCAGAGAAGGTTTACCAGGCTGATTCCTGGGATGGCAGGTCTGTCATATGAGGAGAGACGAAAACAGTTAGAATTATATTCACTGGAGTTTAGAAGAGTGAGAGGGGTTCTCACAGAAACTCATAAACTTCTAACAGGATTAGACAGGGTAGATTCAGAAAGGATGTTCCCTGTGGTGGGGGGGTGCCCAGAACTAGGGTTCATAGTTTGAGAATAAGGGGTAAAGCTTTTAGAACTGATGTGAGGAGAAATATCTTCACCCAGAGGGTGGCAAATGTGTAGAATTCACGACCAAAACGGTGTGTGATTTCAAGAAGGAATGAGATATCATTCTTGGGACTAAAGGGATCAAGGGATATGGGAGGAAGTGGGGGAAGCAGGATATTGAATTTGACGATCAGTAATGATCATAATGAATGGTAAAGCAGGCTCGAAGGGCTGAAGGGCCTCCTCCTGCTTCTAGTTTCTATATTTCAATCAGCCATGGTCGATCTGAATGACAGAACAGCATCGAGAGGCCGAATGGTCTACTCCCATTCTGATTCTCCAATGTCTTTCAGCAGAATCTCTCAATGTGAAGCTGTTGAATTATGAGAAACAGGTTTGAGATTTTCACTCTTGGTTTTCAGACGTGTGAAACTTGGCAACAACCTCAGGTCTATTTCCTTCTCCTTACCCTTCCTGTAGGAGTTAGCGGCATCACTTAAACTCCCAGAGGGAGCAGTGTTACTAAAAAGAATAAGCACAGTGTTTTACGTATGGAAATACGGTCTGATTTCGTGACCCACACCAATAAACAATTCTTAAATTTATCGAAAAGAGACCAGGCCAACAGGACCAAATGTGTGGAGGTAAAAGAGACTCAAAACCCAATCTCCCTGCTCGAGTGGAGAACAATCTGTCCCTTGGACAGGAACAGCATTAAACTGTCTCTAAACTGGAGATTCTTCAGCTGAAATCTTGAGGAACTTGGTCAGTATTTAAAGAAAGACATTGGTTTGGATCATCAGGAAAATTGAGATGACCTCAGATTGAAGGTGCTGATTAACTGGTTAACAACACAGGGAATTCACCCTGTGACCCAGAAACATTGAACTGGAAATGCCAGTTCTGGGATTATCCTGTCCTGGGATCATCACCCATTTAATTTCAACCCATGAATCTGGCTCCTTCCACATGTACAATCTACACTGTCCTGGGATTATCACCCATTTAATCTCCATCCACAGCCCATGTACAATCTACACTGTCCTGGGATTATCACCATTTAATCTCCTTCCACAGCCTATGTACAATCTACACTGTCCTGGGATTATCACCCATTTAATCTCCATCCACAGCCCATGTACAATCTACACTGTCCTGGGATTATCACCCATTTAATCTCCTTCCACAGCCCATGTACAAAATCCACTGTCCTGGGATTATCACCCATTTAATCTCTTGTCTGATACTCTGCAAACTCTTCTCTATCAATAGAACTCTAAGTACACTTCAGCTCCTGAAAAATTCTGTGGAGAAAAGCCCTCCGACTGCAAAACACACTTGGAGAAACTCTCCTGTATATTCATCAATCCTCACATCGCCATCAGGAATCTGTGTGGATCCTCTTTCCTCTTTAAGGAAATTTGGCATATCCGCTACGACTCTCACCAACTTTTACAGATGCACCATAGAAAGCATTCTTTCTGGTTATATCACAGCTCAGTCTGGGCTCCTGCTCTGCCCAAGACCGCAAGAAATGACAAAAGGTGGTGAATGTAGCCCAATCCATCACACAAACCAGCCTCCCATCCATTGACTCTGTCTACACTTCCCGCTGCCTTGGGGAAAAGCAGCCAACATAATTAAGGACCCCACACACCCTGGACATTCTCCCTTCCGCCTTCTTCCATAGGGTAAAAGATACAAAAGTCTGAGGTCACATACCGACCGACTGAAGAACAGCTTCTTCCCTGCTGCTGTCAGACTTTTGCATTAAGTTGATCTTTCTCTTCACCCTAGCTATGACTGTAACACTACATTCTGCATTCTCTCTTTTCCTTCTCTGTGAACAGTATGGTCTGTCTGTATAGCGCACAAGAAACAATACTTTTCACTGTATCCCAATACATGTGGCAATAATAAATCAAATCACTCCTTAAACCCCATCAGTGACGGATTAGCCGAGCTCAGGGTGGACTCAGTGAGTCCTGGACCAGGCTTCACAACACGGCCTGGCTGAGTGAGGTTGGAGGGGGAAACAGTGAAGGAGGCAACAGGAGGGCAAACACAGGAGGGCGATATTCAAGGCTGGATGACATTGCCAGCTCAGAAACAATTTGCTGAGTGTGGAGGCAGCCCAGACAGTGAAACATTTCCAGTGCAGTTTCCATTAATCATTGCTGATGGGGCTGAGTTTGGTTCTGGGTGTGTGTTCTGCTTGTCACTGATAAAGACTCGATCTAAAAAGGCCTTTCTGCTGTCTTCTCTCGAGTGTGACAGGGGATCGGTTCTGTAACAACCCACTGACCTGTGCTGGGTGGGTGTTGGGGCCAGGTGTAGGGTTGGTGTTATTGGTGGGGGAAATAGGGTGGATGCTGGTGGGGGGAATAGAGTGGGTGTTAGTGGGGAATAGTGTGTTCGTACTGGTTCTTTGTTTTTGGGACATTGCTGTTTTGGGATTTTGCTGTTTTGGGATTTTGCTGTTTTGGCACATTGCTGTTTTTGAGACATTGCTGTTTTTGGGACATTGCTGTTTTGGGATTTTGCTGTTTTTGGGACATTGCTGTTTTTGGGACATTGCTGTTTTGGGATTTTGCTGTTTTTGGGACATTGCTGTTTTGGGGACATTGCTGTTTTGGGGTTTTGCTGTTTTTGGGACATTGCTGTTTTTGAGACATTGCTGTTATTGGGACATTGCTGTTATTGGGACATTGCTGTTTTTGGGACATTGCTGTTTTTGGGACATTGCTGTTTTTGGGACATTGCTGTTTTGGGGTTTTGCTGTTTTTGAGACATTGCTGTTTTTGAGACATTGCTGTTTTTGGGACATTGCTGTTTTGGGATTTTGCTGTTTTTGGGACATTGCTGTTTTTGGGACATTGCTGTTTTGGGATTTTGCTGTTTTTGGGACATTGCTGTTTTGGGGACATTGCTGTTTTGGGGTTTTGCTGTTTTTGGGACATTGCTGTTTTTGAGACATTGCTGTTATTGGGACATTGCTGTTATTGGGACATTGCTGTTTTTGGGACATTGCTGTTTTTGGGACATTGCTGTTTTGGGGTTTTGCTGTTTTTGAGACATTGCTGTTTTTGAGACATTGCTGTTTTGGGACATTGCTGTTTTTGGGACATTGCTGTTATTGGGACATTGCTGTTTTTGGGACATTGCTGTTTTTGGGGTTTTGCTGTTTTTGGGACATTGCTGTTTTTGGGACATTGCTGTTTTGGGGTTTTGCTGTTTTTGGGACATTGCTGTTTTTGAGACATTGCTGTTTTTGAGACATTGCTATTTGGGACATTGCTGTTTTTGGGACATTGCTGTTTTTGGGACATTGCTGTTTTTGGGACATTGCTGTTTGGGACATTCCTGTTTGGGACATTCCTGTTTGGGGTTTTGCTGTTTTGGGACATTGCTGTTTTGGGACATTCCTGTGTGCCATTGTCTCCTCTCTTGGTTACATTACAATAGTCACTTCAAGGCTGTAAAGTGCTCTGGGAAGTACTGAGTTTGTGAAATGAACTCTGTTGATACAGGTTAGTGTGAGCACAGATGAACTTTGGTTCAAGTTAGAATCCTAGAACCTTCTAGCACAGAAGGAGGCCATTCAGCCCCCTGTGTCTGTACTGGTTCTTTGACAGAGCAGTCATGCTTCGTTCCACACTCCTGCTTTTTGTCTGTAATCCGGTAACTTCTTCCTCCTCAGAAATCTGTCTAACTCCTTTTTAAAATCGGATCAGCTTCCTCCATCTTGTCACAAGACCATTCCAGAGTCCAACAACTCTGAGTGAAAACAATTCTCCTCATTCCCCCTTTCCCATCCTTTGTCAATGATTTTAAATCAAGTTATTGACCAACTCACCAGAGGAATAATTTGTCTCTATCTATCAAATCAAAACCACACATTGTCCATTCTGTTACCTCTTAATCTTCTCTGTTCCAACAACAACAACCTGTATCTATAGAGCATCTTTAACACAGTAAAACATCCCACATGCTTCACTGGAGCATGATAAAACAAAATTTAACACAAGCCACATGAGGAGATATTTGGGCAGATGGTCAAATACTCGGTCACAGAGTTATGATTGAAGAGAATCTTCAAGGAGGGAGAGAGGTGGAGAGGTTTAAGGAGGGAATTCCGGAGTTTCCAAAAGGAACAGTCCGAACATTTCAGGCTTCTCCTCATAACTGAAGCACGTCATCCCTGATAACATCCTGTTAAAATCCTCCTCTGTCTCCTCTCTGAGGTAAAGTTAAGAAGTAAAATTTAGTTATTTATTAGTCACAAGTAAGGCTTACATTAACACTGCAATGAAGTTACTGTGAAATACCCTTAGTCGCCGCAGTCCGACGCCTGTTTGGGTCAATGCGCCTAACCAGCACGTCTTTCAAACTGTGGGAGGAAACCGGAGTACCCGGAGGAAACCCATGCAGACTTGGAGGAATGTGCAAACTCCACACGGACAGTGACCCAAGCTGGGAATTGAACCCGGGTCGCTGGCGCTGTGAAGCAGCAGTGCTAACCACAGTGCCATCGTGCCACCCAAGGTATTCACATCTTCCCTGAAGTGTGGTGCACAGGATTGTCTTTCTGGCATCAGTTGGCTGCCCATCTCTCTGAGGAGCTTCTGTTTCCCAAATCCTCTCTTGGTTTCTGTGTTCTGTTCCTGAAAACTCTGCGTAAAAGACCTGCCTCTCTCAGACTGAACGCGATGGTGAAAGGAATCTTTCCCAATACCCAGACAAATGTTATGTTTATTGTCTAGATCCTGGGAAAGAAAGTATCTAATCCACCTTCCATCCAGCCATCTCTGTTTTTTCATTCATTCTCAGGGTGTGGATGGTGCTGGTAAAGACAGCATTGATTGTATTTATTGGCTGGTGGTGAGAAGGGCCACTCCCATCAAATCCTTCCTGTCTGTCCAGAATCTCACAGCCTCAGCACACTGCCTTCCAGATCCCAGTGAGGAAGAAGGATTCCAGGGAGGGGACAAGTCAACCACTGCTAACCAAGGAAGTTAATGATAGTAAGAAACCGAAGTTAAAAAAATACACAACGTGGCAAAGATTAGCGGTAACCAGAGGATTGGGAAAGTTTTAAAAACCAACAAAAGATGATCAAAAACAATGAAGAGGGAGAAGGTAAACTATCAGAATAAACGAGCAAATAATATAAAAATGGACAGTCAGAACATCTTTAAATATATAAAAAGGAAGAAAGAGGCCAAAGTGAGCATCGGTCCTTTAAAAACAAACTGGGGAAATAATAATGGGGAACTAGAAAATGGCAGAGGAGTTAAATAAATGTTTTAAATCAATCAGTCTTCACAGCTCAAAAATACTAAATACTCAAGGGGAGAAACAGGACAGGAAATTAATACAATAACCATCACTAGACACAAAGTACTGAGGAAACTAATGGTGCTAAAGGCTGATAAGTTTCTTGGACCTGATGGGTTGCATCGCAGGATATTAAAGGAAATTCTGGTCATCCTATTATAGAAAGGATATTGTTAAACTCAAAAGAGTGCAGAAAAGATTTGTTAGGATGCTACCGGGACTTGATGGTTTGAGTTATAAGGAGAGGCTGGGATAGACTGGGACTTTTTTCTCTGGAGCGTAGGAGGCTGAGGGGTGATCTTATAGAGCTCTATAAAATAATGAGGGGCACAGATCTGTTGGATAGTCAATCTCTTTTCCCAAAGGTAGGGGAGTCTAAAACTAGAGGGCAGAGGTTTAAGGTGAGAGGGACGACATATAAAAGTGTCCAGAGGGGCAATTTTTTCACACACAGGGTGGTGAGTGTCTGGAACAAGCTCCCAGAGGTAGTAGTAGAGGTGGGTACAATTTTGTCTTTTAAAAAACAGTTAGACAGTTACATGGGTACAATGGGTATAGAGGGATATGGGGCAAATGTGGTTCACTGGGACCAGTTTAGGGAGTCAACAAAAAGGGCAGCATGGACAAGTTGGGCCGAAGGGCCTGTGTCCATCCTGTAAACCTCTATGACTCTATGAAAGTGCGACAGAGATAATGGATGTACTGGTTGTGGTCTTCCAAGAATCCGTAAATTTGGAAAGGTCCAAGAGGATTGGAAAACTGCCAATGTAAGACCTTTATTCAGGGAGATATCTGTAAACTGACTGGTGTCTCTCAGTCCCCTCTCTCTCTCTCAGGGAGATATCTGTACACTGACTGGTGTCTCTCAGTCCCCTCTCTCTCTCAGGGAGATATCTGTACACTGACTGGTGTCTCTCAGTCCCCTCTCTCTCAGGAAGATATCTGTACACTGACTGGTGTCTCTCAGTCCCCTCTCTCTCTCTCAGGGAGATAACTGTACACTGACTGGTGTCTCTCAGTCCCCTCTCTCTCTCAGGGAGATATCTGTACACTGACTGGTGTCTCTCAGTCCCCTCTCTCTCAGGGAGATATCTGTACACTGACTGGTGTCTCTCAGTCCCCTCTCTCTCTCAAGGAGATATCTGTACACTGACTGGTGTCTCTCAGTCCCCTCTCTCTCAGGGAGCTTTCTGCACACTGACTGGTGTCTCTCAGTCCCCCATCTCTCTCAGGGAGATATCTGTACACTGACTGGTGTCTCTCAGTCCCCTCTCTCTCAGGGAGATACCTGCACACTGACTGGTGTCTCTCAGTCCCCTCTCTCTCTCAGGGAGAAATCTGTACACTGACTGGTGTCTCTCAGTCCCCTCTCTCTTTCTCAGGGAGATAGCTGTACACTGACTGGTGTCTCTCAGTCTCTTCTCTCTGTCAGGGAGATATCTGTACACTGACTGGTGTCTCTCAGTCTCCTCTCTCTCAGGGAGATATCTGTACACTGACTGGTGTCTCTCAGTCTCCTCTCTCTCAGGGAGATATCTGCACACTGACTGTCTCTCAGTCCCTATCTCAGGTAGAGATATATAAGTGCAGTCTCACAGGTTATCTGATCTCCTCAAACTGTTTAATGTTGAAATAAATAGTAGAAAGTGTGATTGGATCTTGAATCTTATTATTGCTGCTGATTTGCTGCCTGTTGGATCAGTAAATAACTTGTTGAGGATTGAAATCTCTGCTGGAGGCGGGGACAGGAAGCTTCTGGTTTCAGTGGGTGGAGCTGTAGTTTGTGCTGTGGGACCCTCACTCACTCCACTTCCCTATTTAAACAGCACTGACTCCAGCTCCAAACAAAGTGACTGTGAGGCAGCCGGTTTCTGGAGTGTCCGTGTGTGTCTGAATACACAGGACGATGGGGACTGCTCCTTATCTCTGTGTCCTTCTGTTGTGTCTGACAGGTGAGAGGTGTCGGGGCTTTATCCCCACACAGTCTGATTATTCAGGGATTCTTTGATCATCTGTTTATCCAGCGGGGTTTATTAAAGTTAACTCTCTTCTTTCTCTCTTTTATTAACAGGTGTCCGGTCTGATGTCGTGCTGACCCAGCCCGAGTCTGTTGTGAAAAAGCCGGGGGAGACAGTCAGACTCTCCTGTGCATTCAGTGGGTTCAGCCTCAGTAGCTACTACATAAGCTGGGTGAAGCAGGTCCCTGGGAAAGGGCTGGAGTGGTTACTGTACCATGATTCTAGCCCTGGACGGTTCGCGCCTGGAATTGAAGGTCGATTTACCCCTTCTGCTGTCAGCAACACCGCTTACATAGAAATCACCAATCTGAGAGCGGATGACACCGCCATCTATTACTGTGCCAGAGACACAGCGAGAGGAAGCAGGGCTGGACTGGTACAAAATCTCAGAGATACAATCTGCAGTCAGTGGAAGGAGTGAAAGGGGAGGAATGATCGCTCACCCTCAATTATCAGCACAGATTTATTCCCATCCTCATTGTGCTGGGATCTGCCGCCCCTGGAAATGGGAGATGTGGACAGCACGGTGACACTGTGGTTAGCACTGTGCTTCACAGCGCCAGGGACCTGGGTTCGATTCCCGGCTTGGATCACTGTCTGAGACATCACAGCTCAAACCAGTGTCAGTGTAAATCAGAGAGCAGGATTGCTCACTTGTCGCAGTGTGGGGTGTGAATTCAATGTGAAGGGACTGGATTCAGTGACAGTGAAAGGAGTGGAGGTTAATGTACGGCTGTGTATCACAGTGTCTATACTGGGTGGCACAGTGAGAGAGATGGGGGAATCCTCCATTCAAAAACCTGCCACAGGAAAGTTATTTAAACTGGGGTTTTCGGGTGATATTACCGACCTTTATCTCATGGCCCGTGGATATAAATCAGATCCTGATTCAATAATCTGGGAATGTGAACAACTTTCTTTGAGGATATTATTGGAAAGGAGGAAACCTCAGTGAGTGACAGCGGCAGGATGAAGGAGTCACTGTCAGTTCTCACACTTGTCCCCTGTCCCTTTTTACCCTGAGAAGGTGATGGTAAATGAGAGCCTCACTGACCCCTTCAGAGGGTCAACCTCATTGAGTGTGGGACTGGAGTCACCCAGAGACCAGAGCAGATTTCCTCCCTAAAGTCCAGGACTAAACCAGTTGGGTTTTGTGTGACAATCCGACAGCCTCACGGTCACTTTTACCCATCCCGGCTTTTCTCCCAGGTCTCCCAGAAATTCCCAAACTCCCATGGAGAGGTTGAACATCAGCACATTCCCCAGATTATTAGACCCACTGATCCAGGGACAGAACCACTGAGACATCACAGCTCAAACCAGTGTCAGTGTAAATCAGAGAACAGGATTGCTCACTTGTCGCAGTGTAGGGTGTGGATTCAAGGTGAAGGGACTGGATTCAGTGACAGTGAAAGGAGTGGAGGTTAATGTATGGCTGTGTATCACAGTGTCTATACTGGGTGGCACAGTGAGAGAGATGGGGGAATCCTCCGTTCAAAAACCTGCCACAGGAAAGTTATTTAAACTGGAGTTTTCGGGTGATATTACCGACCTTTATCTCATGGCCCGTGGATATAAATCTGATCCTGATTCAATAATCTGGGAATGTGAACAACTTCTTTTAGGATATTATTGAAAAAGAGAAAGAACAATGAGTAACAGCGAGAGGATGCAGAACAATGAAAACTCCTTGTGGATCATCTCATCTTCCTGTAAAGTCCTGAAAGACCCTGAGTTTGACACCCGGTGTGTGGGGGACACACAGATACAGACTGAGGAGTTAATAAAGCTTCTGGCTGCCTGTCTGGGATATTTTATTTTGGGCTGGATCTTATACCTGTGGTTTATGACCTGGGGTGAAGCACTGTGATACGCTCACAGTGATAGAGAGCTTGACACAAACTCCCCCCTGTACAAATGACCGCGTGTATCAGAGTCTGTGTCCATGGATTCCACATTCCTGTTTCCCAGAGTGAAATATCTCAGCACTGACTCGGATCGTTGGAGGAAAATATTGATTTCTGGGAACATAAAAGACAAAAAGGAGGCAATTCTGTTTCTCGGTAAAACGTAGGAGCTGGTGTTCGCAGACAGGAAAACTGCGAAAATACTTCATTTATTCATACATTTGGAACAGGATTAGGATGAAGTTTCAGAGCCAAATCCAGCAAACTGCTGCTCTGGGTTAAAACGTGGTTTAAGTTTACATTACCCTGAGATTATTACATATTGTGGACAAGTTCAGTTATTGTATTGGGTGAATGAGCAGACAGAGCACAGTGACTATCTTGATTATTGGGGGAGTGGAACCTTCGTGGAAGTGACTTCAGGTAAGAGAAACTTCTCAATTCCTTCCTTATCTAATACTTATTTTCTTTAATTTGTGTTATTGGTGAATTTGATCGTTCAGATGTAATGTGTGATTTATCTGAAATCAGTGAGATATTTGGAATAATTAAATGATTCTCTCTGAGAGAGATGGATTTCTGTAGAGACAAGAACATACCCAGTAATTGGAGCTGAAATCTGATAACTGGATTTACTCTCAAGGGTTAAGATTTAACTCCACAGAATCGATTCTCAGAATGGAATACCGATTCCCGGATCTGTTTAGTGTGTTCTGTTTGATTCAGATTATAGTTTTCAGGACATTATGTTAGGACAGGTTTGGTGATTTTGGATTTTAGGATATTTGCAGATGGGTTCGGATTTTGTTCTAATCTGAGTTCAAATATTTCATGCAATTGTCTCATGATTTAATTGTTGGTTTCAGGGTGGTTTAAAATGTTATTTATTGCAGTTCAAACATTGCTGGAACAGTTTTTAGGTGTATAAAGAATAAGTTCTATGTTCCAGTTGATAATTTAGTGATTATGGAGGGGAAATGGTTCAGACAGATTGAGAAACAGGGACTTGTGTTTATAAAAAAATCTCATTCCAACAAGCTGAGCATGAAGCAGTGAGCTGCCCAGACAGGCAGGAATCAGACTGCGTGTGGAACAGGATTGTCTTATTGAATCAGGATGTGATTTGTGCTTTGACAATAACTGTTAAGCTTTCTGTGACTTACAAGTTCTAAACAGAGAGTTTAAATCATCTCCTGCCTTTGAGATCTCAGCTCAAATTTGAACTGACACTCACGGGTTGAGAACTGAGAATTAGAAGGGTTCTGTGTGGTTGAACCTTTCTCGAGACAATAACAGTAAAAGATCGATTAATTTTAAATTTATTGGCACCAGATTTTTCTGTGGACCGAATCAAGGTTTGCAATTATTGGATTAAAACAATTGGTGTGAAATTTCATGTAAATTTATAATCTCGATAATTAAAAATCGCCATGAGTTTCAGGGATGGCACGGATGGTACAGTGGGTTAGCACTGCTGCCTCACAGTGCCAGGGACTTGGGTTTGATTCCTGGCTTGGGTCACTGTCTATATGGAGTTTGCACATTCTCCCCGTGTCTGGGTGGGTTTCCTCTGGGCGCTCCAGTTTCCCCCCACAGTCTGAAAGACGTGCTGGTTAGGTGCATTGACCCAAGCAGGCACCTGAATGTGGCGGCTAGTGGAATTTCACAGTAACTTCACTGTAGCGTTAATGTAAGCATTACTTGTGATTAATAAATAAACTTTAAGTCCAATCGGCAGGAATAAAATTGCTTATTACAAAATCAGTGGAACATTCAGAGTGTTCTGATCGTTCCATTTATGGAGACAGTATTCCGTATTAAAGTTGGACATCTTGTTAACAAGATCCTTTTACAGGTACAGATTCATGGTCCATTTGGGGTTAAGGAGATGAAATTCTCCCACATGCCATTCATAAACTATCTTTCTGTACTTGATCAAAATTAATTTGTTGTTACAAAACATAGTCAACTAAATTAACAACTAGCCAATGGTGGCTTCAATATGTCCCCAAGAAAAATTTTTCTCAATGTCGCTGTGAATGAGCTTTGCAAAAAGCACGCAGTAAAACCTTTTGGTGGGATGGCACTAAGATGAGTGGCAGAGCAAAGTGTGCAGAGGATGCTGGAAGTCTGCAAAGGGATATAGATAGTCTGGGCAAGGGTCTGGCAGATGGAGTACAATGTTGGTAAATGTGAGGTCATCCATTTTGGTCGGAATAACAGCAAAATGGACTATTATTTAAATGGTAAAAAATTGCAGCATGCTGCTGTGCAGAGGGACCTGGGTGTCCTTGTGCAAGAATCACAAGGAGTTGGTTTGTAGGTGCAGCAGGGAATGAAGAAGGCAAATGGAATTTTGTCCTTCATTGCAAGAGGGATGGAGTTTAAAAACAACAAGGTTATGTTGCAGCTGTATAAGGTGCTGGTGAGGCCACACCTTGAGTTACTGTGTACAGTTTTGGTCTCCTTACTTGAGAAAGGATATACTGGCACTGGAGGGGGTGCAGAGGAGATTCACTAGGTTGATTCTGGAGTTCAGAGGTATGGCTTATGAGGAGAGACTGAGTAGACTGGGGCTATACTCATTGGAATTCAGAAAATCTGGGGAGATCTTATTGAAACATATAAGATTATGAAAGGAGTAGATAAGATAGAAGCAGGGAAGCTGTTTCCACTGGCGGGTGAAATTAAAACCAGGGGGCATGGCCTCAAAATAAGGGGGAGCAGATTTAGGACTGAATTGAGAAGGAATTTCCTCACACAAAGGGTTGCAAATCTGTGGAGTTCCCTGCCCAGTGAAGCAGTTGAGGTTACCTCATTGAATGTTTCAAAGGCAAGGATAGGTAAAGTTTTGATCAGTAAAGAAATTAAAGATTATGGTGAGTGGGCGGGTAAGTGGAGCTGAGTCCATGAAAAGATCAGGCATGATCTTATTGAATGGCGGAGCAGGTTCGAGGGGCCAGATGGCTGCTCCTGCTTCTAGTTCTTTTGTTCTTACAACAGAGAGGGATGACTTAAGTTCAGGAAAGCAGTTTGGGTAAAAGTGAGGAATGATGAGGGTAAGAAGTCACTTTTGGGGGTGGGGTACAGAACCCCCCCAACAGTACCCACACACAATAGCATGGTGTATAAATGAAGAAATAACTGGAGCTTGTTAGAAAGGAACACAGCTAAAAACAGGGCATTTGAATTTACATACAGTTTGGAAAATTAGTTGGGCAGAGATAGCCTAAGATGAGCAGTTGGTAGAATATTTTTGTTGTGGTAGGTTCAAAAGCCAACCAGGCATCAGGCTATATAATAATGAAATTAACAACATCATAGTTGATTTGATTTTTGATTTATTATTTTCGCATCTATTGGCATACAGTGAAAAGTATTGTTTCTTGTGCTCTATACAGACAAAGCATACTGTATATCTTGATCAATTGGGCCAGTGGGCTAATGAATGGCAGTTGGAGATTAATTTAGACAAATGTGGGGTGATGCATTTTGGTAGACTGAACCAGGGCAGGACTTATTCAGTTAATGGTTGGGTGTTGGGGAGAGTTACAGAACAAAGAGATAGCTCCTTGAAAGTGGAATCACAGGTGGACAGAGTGGTGAAGAAGGTTTTCAGCATGCTTGGTTTCATCAGTCAGAACATTGAATACAGGAGTTGGGACGTCTTGTTGAAGTTGTACAAGACATTGGTAAGGCCACACTTGGAACACTGTGTACAGTTCTGGTCATTCTATTATAGAAAGGATATTATCAAACTCGAAAGAGTGCAGAAAAGATTTACTAGGATGCTACCGGGACTTGATGGTTTGAGTTATACGGAGAGGCTGGATAGACTGAGATTTTTACTCTGGAGCGTAGGAGTCTGAGGGGTGATCTTATAGTGGGCTATAAGATAATGAGGAGCACAGATCAGCCAGATAGTCAATATCTTTTCCCCAAAGGTAGGGGAGTCTAAAACCAGAGGGCATAGGTTTAAGGTGAGAGGGGAGAGACACAAAAGTGTCCAGAGGGGCAATTCTTTCCCACAGAGGGTGGTGAGTGTCTGGAACAAGCTTCTAGAGGTAGTAATAGAGGCGGGTACAATTTTATCTTTTAAAACACATTTAGATAGTTCCATGGATAAGATGGGTATAGAGGGATATGGGCCAAATGCGGGCAATTGGGATTAGCTTCAGGGTTTAAAAAAAAAGGGTGGCATGGACAAGTTGAGCTGAAGGGCCTGGTTCCATGCTGTAAACCTCTATGATTCTATGACAAAGAGAAGGAAAGAGAGGGTGCAGAAGGTAGTGTTGCAGTCATACCTAGGGTGTAGAGAAAGATCAATTTAATGCAAGGTAGGTCCATTCAAAAGTCTGCCAGCAACAGGGAAGAAGCAAGGAACTACAAAAGGGTGGTGAATGTAGCCCAATCCATCATGCAAACCAGCCTCCCATCCATTGACTCTGTCTACACTTCCTGCTGCCTCGGGGAAAAGCAGCTGGTATAATTAAGGACCCCCCCCCCTCCCCCACCACGCACCCCGGACATTCTCTCTTCCACCTTCTTCCTTTGGGAAAAAGATACAAAAGTCTGAGGTCACGTACCGACCGACTCAGGAACAGCTTCTTCCCTGCTGCTGCCAGACTTTTGAATGGACCTACCTCGCATTAAGTTGATCTTTCTCTACACCCTAACTATGACTGTAACACTACATTCTGCACTCTCTTGTTTCCTTCTCTATGAACAGTATGCTTTGTCGTATAGGGCACAAGAAACAACACTTCTCACTGTCTGTTAATGCATGTGACAATAATCAATCAAATCAAATCAAATCAAAGAAGCTGTTCTTGAATCGGTTGGTAAGTGTACCAGACTTTTGTATCTTTTTCCAGATGGAAGAAGGTGGAAGAGAGAATGTCCGGGGTGCGGGGGTCCTTAATTATGTTGCCTGCTTTGCTGAAGCAGCAAGTGTAGACAGAGTCAATGGATGGGAGGCTGGTTTGCCTGATGGATTGGGGCTACATTCACCACCCTTTGTAGTTTCTTGTGATCTTGGACAGAGCAGGTGCCCAGACCAAGCTCTGATACAACCAGAAAGAATGCTTTCTATGGGACATCTGTAAAAGTTGGTGAGAGTCATAAAGGACATGACAAATTTCCTTAGCCTTCTGAGAAAGTAGATGCTTTAGTGAGCTTTCTTAACTATAGCGTCAGCTTGGGGGGCATCAGGACAGGTTGTTAGTGATCTGGACAACTAAAAACAGTGAAGTTGTTATGAGGTGGCAGTGATCATAATATGACTGAATTTAACCTTCAGTTTGAGGGAGACAGGAGTGAGTCTAAGACCAGTGTTTTAAACTGAAATAAGGACAATTATGAGGGCATGAAAGCAGACGTAGTTAAAGTGAACCAGCGATTTAAATTAAGGTCAACAGAGAAGCAGTGACAGACATTTAAAGACATATTTCAGACTGCGCAGAATAAATACATTCCAACAAGAAAGAAACTCTAAAGGGAAAGCCCACCATCCTTGGTTAGTTAAAGAAAATTAATGGTAGTGTCTATCATAGAGTCACAGAGGTTTACAGCATGGAAACAGGCCCTTCGGCCCAACTTGTCCACACCGCCCCTTTTTTAACCACTGCTAGTCCCAATTGCCCGCCTTTGGCCCATATCCCTCTATACCCATCTTACCCATGTAACTTTTTAAAAAGTTACACTTTTTAAAAGACAAAATTGTACCCACCTCTACTACTGCCTCTGGCAGCTCGTTCCAGACACTCACCACCCTCTGTGTGAAAACATTGCCCCTCTGGACCCGTTTGTATCTCTCCTCTCTCACCTTAAACCTATGCCCTCTAGTTTTAGACTCCCCTACCTTTGGGAAAAGATATTGACCATCCAGCTGATCTGTGCCCCTCATTATTTTATAGATCTCTATGAGATCACCCCAAAGCATCCTACGCTCCAGAGAAAAAAGTCCCAATCTATCCAACCTCTCCTGATAACTCATAAGAAATAGGAGCAGGAGTAGGCCATCTAGCCCTTCGAGCCTGCCCCGCCATTCAATAAGATCATGGCTGATCTGTCGTGGCTCAGTTCCACATTCCCGTCCTCTCCCCATAACCCTTAATCCCCTCTCTTATCAAAAACCCATCAACCCACGTCTTAAAAATATTTAGCGAGGAAGCCTCCACCACTTCAACAGGCAGAGAATTCCAGAGATTCACCACCCTTTGAGTGAAGAAGTTCCTCCTCAACTCCGTTCTAAACCGCCTCCCCTTTATCTTGAGGCTGTGTCCCCTAGTCCTATTATCCTTTCTGAGCGGGAAGAGTCTCTCCACCTCTATCCTATCCATCCCATTCATCATCTTGTACGTCTCAATGAGATCTCCCCTCATTCTTCTAAACTCTAACGAGTACAAGCCTAGTTTATTCAGCCTCTCCTCATAGCTCAACCCCCTCAACTCTGGTATCAGCCTAGTAAACCTCCTCTGCACTCCCTCCAAGGCCAAAATATCCTTGCGTAAGTACGGCGCCCAAAACTGCACACAGTACTCCAGCTGCGGCCTCACCAATGCCCTATAAAGCAGCAGCAAGACCTCCCTACTTTTATATTCAATCCCCCTCGCTACGAAGGCCAGCATCCCATTCGCCTTCCTGATCACCTGCTGCACCTGCAAGCTGGGTTTTTGCGACTCATGCACAAGGACCCCGAGGTCCCTCTGCACCGTCGCCTGCTGCAGTTTTTCGCCACGTAAGTGATAATCCTTCCTACCATTATTCCTACCAAAGTGGACCACCTCGCACTTGCCAACATTAAATTCCATTTGCCATTTCCTGGCCCATTCGCCCAGCCTATCTAGATCCTTCTGTAGACTCTCCACACCCTCCACACAATTTGCCTTTCCTCCAATCTTGGTGTCATCAGCAAATTTCGACACCCTACACTCGGTTCCCTCCTCCAGATCATCTATATAAACGGTAAATAGCTGAGGCCCCAGCACCGACCCCTGAGGCACTCCACTAGTCACCATCAAACCATCAAAACTCAGACCATCAAGTCCTGGTAGCGTCCTACTATCAATCTTAAAGAAAAAATTTAAACTTGTAACAGGTCAGAAGAGTGGACACAATATAAAAACCAGCAAAGAATGGCTACCAGGTTAATGAGAGAAAAATTACAGAATGAGTGAAAGCAAGCTGGAAACAGAAAAACAGATAACAAGCATTTCAGTAGAAAATAAAAAAGAAATGAGTGAACAAAATGAACGTTAGTCCGATAGAAAGTGATTCTGGGGAATTAATAATGGAAATGAAGGGGATGGCAGATGAAGTAGAACGAAATAGGGAGGGTTGAGAGCTTCAGGTTTTTAGGTGTCCAGATCACCAACAACCTGTTCTGGTCCCCCATGCCGACACTATAGTTAAGAAAGCCCACAAACACCAATACTTTCTCAGAAGACTAAAGAAATCTGACATGTCAGCTACAATTCTCACCAACTTTTACAAATGCCCCATAGAAAGCATTTTTTCTGGTTGGATCACAGTTTGGTATGGGCTCCTGCTTTGCCCAAGGCTGCAAGGAACTACAAAAGTTCATGAATGTAGCCCAGTCCATCATACAAACCAGCCTCCCATCTATGACCCCACGCATCCCGGACAGTCTCTCTTCCACCTTCTTCCTTTGGGGAAAAGAATGCAAAAGTCTGAGGTCACGTACCAAACACCTCACGAACAGCTTCTTCCCTGTTGCCGTCAGACTTTTGAATGGACCTACCTCGCATTAAGTTGATCTTTCTCTGCACCCTAGCTAGAAGGCAGATGGCATGCTTGTCTTCATCTGCTGGGGCATTGATGTGGAGGCTTTGGGGAAAAGATTTACCAGGATGTTGCCTGGTATGGAGGGCATTAGCTATGAGAAGAGGTTGGAGAAACTTGGTTTGTTCTTACTGGAACGACGGGAGGTTGAGGGGCGACCTGATAGAAATCTACAAGATTATGAGGGGCATGGACAGAGTGGATAGTCAGGAGCTTTTTCCCAGGGTGGAAGAGTCAACTACTAGGGGGCACAGGTTTAAGATGCGAGGGGCAAGGTTTAAAGGAGATGTACAAGGCAAGTTTTTTACATAGACAGTGGTGGGTGCCTGGAACTCGCTGCTGGGGGGAGTAGTGGAAGCAGATACGATAGTGAGTTTTAAGGTGCATTTTAACAAGTACATGAATAGTTCAGTCGGGCAGCATTGTCAGTGCAGGCTTGGAGGGCCGAAGGGCCTGTTCCTATGCTGTAATTTCCTTTGTTCTTTGTTCTCTTTGAAGTAACATGGTCCTGTGGGTAAAGGGGAACTGGTGGATGTGCTATACTTAGATGTCAAGAAGGATTTGATAAAGTGCCGCACCAAAGGTTACTGTAGAAAACAAAGCTCCTGGTGAAAGGGGTAACATATTGGCATAGACAGAAGATTGGCGAGCTAACAGGAAATAGAATGTTGCATAAATGAGTCCTTTGAGTTTGGCAGAATGTAGTGAGTGACGTGTCACAGGGATCAGTGCTGGGCTCTCAACTTTCTACAAATTATATAATTTGATTTGGTTTATTATTGTTACCTGTATTAACATACAGTGAAAAATATTGTTTCTTGTGCTCTATACAGACAAAGCATACTGTTCATAGAGAAGGAAAGGAGAGGGTGCAGAATGTAGTGTTACAGTCACAGGGAGGGTGTAGAGAAAGATCAACTTAATGCGAGGTAGGTCCATTCAAAAGTCTGACAGCAGCAGGGAAGAAGCTGTTCTTGAGTCGGTCGGTACGTGACCTCAGACTTTTGTATCTTTTTCCCAATGGAAGAAGGTGGAAGCTGGCCACTTTACTTCAATGGTGAGAGATTGCAGAGCTGTGAGACACAGAGCAATCCGGTGGCCTTGTGCGTTGATCACAAGATGTTAGTCTGAAGGTACAGTGAGTAATTAGGAAAGGAATAGAATTTGATTGTTTATTATGGGGGGGAATTGAACATGAAGTTAGAGAGGTAATGATTCAGTTATACAGGGCATTGGTGATTGGGGGTAGGTTGGAATGTGGGGTTGAGTTTAAAATGATATGAGCCATGATTGTGTGAGAAACACAGCTCACAGTTAAACAATTTAGTCAAGTCAAGTTCTGAAGGAGCAAGATTTTATTTGACGTTCTTGCAAGACCGGGTGTCTAGCGAAATAGGCACACCTCACATAGATTTGCAGCACATTTTATACCTTTTTTACAAGCATTGTGATGGCTTTGCAATGTGATGTTCTCCCCTAATTGGTGGTCCCTGTCCCATCTATGTGTTGACATTCCCCTATTGGCTCGAGGTGCCCTAAGTTCCTATCACCTCTACTCCTCATCTAACAATGTCTCCTGTTATCACAAGAGTGCATTAGCAAACTCATCCATCTTATCCAACACTGTTACATGTCCAGTTCAGATTGGCAGTAATCAATCCTTTGCCAACTTAATCACTGCTGTCCCGACTATCTCAGTGACCCCTTCCCCCTTTTATGCTTAGTTGTATAAACAACACATCTTGCAGACCATTTGCTTTTTATAACGTGGGCCTCTTACATTCCTGCAGGATGTGGTGTATGCTTCACTGCACATCACATCTCTGATGTTATCTCTACATTACAGGCAGTCTTTTTATTATCCGTAATTATTGCTGTGTTAGCAGCATCGAACCTTATGTCCTATGTTTGTGACTAAACTCACAGTTGTTTCCATAAAGTGGGTTATCAATATGCCTAACTATATCCAATCTATTTAACTTTAACCTATTTCTCTATGCTCTACAAATATATGTGTTAACAACATCTTTACCTATTGCTCACAATTGTACTGAATGACAGAGTGGGCTCGAAGCACCAAGTGGCCTCTCTTGCCCTAAATTTACATGCTTGTACGCATTGTAACGCATTTGGAAGAAGGAATGGAGGCACAGACTATTTTCTAAATGGGAAAATGCTGAGGAAATCAGAAACACAAAGGGACTTGGGAGTCCTTGTTCAAGATTCTCTTCAACTTAATGTGCAGATTCAGTTGGTGGTTAGGAAGGCAAATGCAATGTTAGCATTCATGTCAAGAGGGCTCGAATACAAGAGCAGGGATGGACTTCTGAGGCTGTATAAGGCTCTGGTCAGACCCCCATTTGTGAGCAGTTTTGGGTCCCCGTATCTAAGGAAGGATGTGCTGGGCCTTGGAAAGGGCCCAGAGGAGGTTCACAAGAATGATCCCTGGATTGAAGAGCTTGTCGTATGAGGAACGGGTTGAAGACTCTGAGTCTGTACCCGTTGGATTTTAGAAGGATGAGGGGGGGGATCTTTTTGAAACTTACAGGATACTACGAGGCCTGGATAGAGTGGACATGGAGAGGATGTTTCCACTAGGAGGAAAAACTAGAAGCAGAGGGCACAACCTCAGGCTAAAGGGACGATCCTTTAAAACAGAGATGAGGAGGAATTTCTTCAGCTAGAGTGGTAAATCTGTGGGACTCTTTGCCACAGAAGGCTGTGGAGGCCAGGTCATTGAGTGTTTTTAGGACAGAGATAGATAGGTTCTTGATTAATAAGGGGGTCAGGGGTTATGGGGAAAAGGCAGGAGAATGAGGATGAGAAAAATATCAGCCACGATTGAATGGTGGAGCAGACTTGATGGGCCGAGTGGCCTAATTCTGCTCCAATGTCTGATGGTCTTATGGTCTTATTTGTTTACTGAGCTTATCAGTGTACATCTATTCACATTTCAGATGTCCAGGTCAGACCATCAGTTTACATCTCCAGCTCTTCCTGTGGCACAAGCTCCAACCAAGATGAAATCAGCCTGCTCTGTCTGGTCAAGGACTTTCAGCCTGAGAGCATCAATCAGAGATGGTCCAGTAGCAGCGGGGACATCAATACTGGAATCATAAAGTATCCGGCGACTTTGGGGCAAAACATGAAATACACAATGAGCAGTGTGCTCAAAGTCTCTGCATCGGATTGGAACGCCAATCGGGTCTACCACTGCAAGGCGGGCTACAACTCCAACACAATGGTGAAAGCTGAGATCCAAAAACCTCAACCTAAACGTTAGTACTTATTATTTACTGTTGCAAACCAAACTGCTATCAGGGGATGACATTAGAATAGGAACCTTCAGCAACCAATGTAGGAGGTTGTCACAAATAGAACCTGAATGAATATTCGATCCCTGTACGCCAACTGCGCTACTACTAACACAACAAAGCACAATCAAATGGATTTTATGTCCATTTATCCATTTAGGACGTTCATTTGATTGATTCCAGAGATGAGGGGGTTTGTTGTATAAAGAGAGATTGAACAGTTTAGGCCTCTACTCTCTGGAATTTAGAAGAATGAGGGAAGATCAAATTGAGGTCTACAAGATTATAAGGGGTATGGATAAAGTAGATGTGGAGCGGATGCTTCCACTTGTGGGGCAGTCTAGGATGAGAGGTCCGAGGATAAGGGGTGGCAAATTTAAAACAGTTGGAGGAGAAACTGCTTCTCCCAAAGGATTATGAATCTGTGGAATTCACTACCCCAAAGTGCGGTGGATGCTGGGACAGTGAGTCAATTTAAGGAGGAGTTAAGACAAATTTTTAATTGGTAATGGGTTGAAGGGTTATGTGGAGAAGGCAGGAAAATGAGGATGAGGAGCATATCAGTCACAATCGAATGGTGGAGCAGACTCAATGGGCCAAATAGCCTAATTCTGCTCATATATGTTATGAACTTGTGGAACCATTTACTCCACCTCTGTCTACTAGCAGTGCTGCTGGTGACTAAACGAAGCTCAGTGAGAAACCAGACCAAATTGGACAATGGCTGGGAAACAATGTAGACACCTGTGATATCGCATGCTCAATATTCAGTTCTATGGAAACCAGTGAAGCTGGATGTTGGGGTTGGAGTACAACAGGTGAATGATGCCATAATGTCCAGAAGTAGACATGGAGCGGACCTAACTCCAGAATAATTTTACAGCCTAACCCTTTGCCCCAACTCGGTGTAAGATCCTGAGTCTTAAAATCATACAGGACAGAGGAAGGCCATTCAATCCATCATACCTGTGGCAGCATTATCTGAGATAGCAAATTAGTCCCACTCCCCTGCTCATTCCACATATCGCAGGAAATTTTCCATCTTCCAAGAAATTAGCCAATTCCCTTTTGAAAATTACAACCTTATTTCTTGAAGACACTTCCTTTCAGGCAGTGCAGTCCCAATGCAAACAGACCAGCTGTGTTGAGAAAGAACAGCTTTCTCATGCCTACTGGGTTTATTCTCTAAATTATCTTAAATCTGTCACTACTAATCCTCCTGCCAATGGAAACAGTCTGTCTCCATCTACCCCTGTACATGGATACAGGGGAGACGTGGTATTATCACTATCACATGTACAATCTACACTGTCCTGGGATTATCACCCATTTAATCTCCATCCACAGCCCATGTACAATCTACACTGTCCTGGGATTATCACCCATTTAATCTCCTTCCACAGCCCATGTACAATCTACATTGTCCTGGGATTATCACCCATTTAATCTCCTTCCACAGCCCATGTACAATCTACATTGTCCTGGGATTATCACCCATTTAATCTCCTTCCACAGCCCATATACAATCTACATTGTCCTGGGATTATCACCCATTTAATCTCCATCCACAGCCCATGTACAATCTACACTGTCCTGGGATTATCACCCATTTAATCTCCATCCACAGCCCATGTACAATCTACACTGTCCTGGGAGACAATGGCCTGGTGGTATTATGGCTAGATGATTAATCCAGAAACACAGCTAGTGTTTCGAGGACCCGGGTTCAAATCCCGCCACAGCAGATGGTGGAATTTGAATTCAATAAAAAAATCTGGAATTAAGAATCTCCTGTTGACCATGAAACCATTGTCGATTGTTGGAAAACCCCACCTGGTTCACTAATGTCCTTTAGGGAAGGAAATTTGTTGTCCTTACCCAGTCTGGCCTACACCTGACTCCAGAGCCACAGCAATGTGGTTGACTCTCAGTTGCCCTCTGGATGGACAGTAAATGCTGGCCAACCAGGACGCCCATGACCCATGAAGGAATAAAAGGAATACATGAATAGGTAGAGGCCAGTCAGCTCCTTCAGTCTGCTTCATGATCAGTGAAGATCAGTTACACCTCAACTTCCATTTGCTTTGCTCTGTATCCGCTTGGCAGACGCCAGGTGTACTGCCAGCTCACCCAATCGCAGCATCCTTTAACAGTCACGGTTCTTCTCATCATGTCAACATGCTCACGGGAAAATCAACATCATCATTGGAAGGGGCTGTTTTCGGGGTGGTTGCTTTCGATATTGAGGGAATTGAAAGCGTCTTGTCCACATGGTGAAGTTGACAAGATTATGAAGGGCATGGTCAGAGTAGACAATCAAAAGCTTTTTCCCCAGGGTGGAAGAGTCAATTACTAGGGGGCACAGGTTTGAGGTGTGAAGGGGAAGGTTTAAGGGAGATATACAGGACAAGTTTTTGATATAGAGGATGGGTGGGGTGCTTGAAACTCACTGCTGGGGGAGGTAGTGGAAGCAGATACAATAGTGAGTTTTAAGGGGTGTCTGGACGAATACATGAATAGGATGGGAATAGAGGGATTCGGTCCCAGGAAGCGCAGGGGGTTTTAGCTCAGTCGGGGCAGCACGGTCAGTGCAGGTGTGGAGGGTCGAAGGCCCTGTTCCTGTACTGGAATTTTCTTTGTTCTTTGTTCTTTCTCTGGCCAAAATAATTGTGTAATCTGAAATATTGCAATATTCCACAGCCCCCAAGCTCATCCCGCTGGTTCCATCCCCGGAGACTGTCTACAACCAAACCACTGCTGTCCTAGGATGTGTGATATCCGGATTCTATCCCAACAGCGTACAGGTTTCCTGGACTAAAGCCGGACAAAAGCAAGTCAATGATGTTTTATTACCTTCCACGTCGTGGAGATCCAGTGATACATTCGAAACAGTCTCTTACCTGACAGTCACTGTGACGGATTGGAAGAACGGAGATGACTATGTTTGTCAAGTGACCCACGCACCTTCGAACTTCAATCAGCGGATCAGTTTGAGATACCGAGAAGGTAAGTGGTGTCTGAGAGAGGAAAGGAATATCCCGTCAGTAATTCAGACTCGTGTTCACTTCATGGGCAAAGACTCTCCCTCAGTTCAGAATCATTGTCCCCAATAACAAGCCTGCAGTGAGGGGGTAAAATGTTCAGTGTTTGGTGTTTTGACACTTAAGGGGAGTAATTTGAATGGAATGCAGGAAGCAGAGGGAAACTGCTGGAATTGGGTCACTGTCTGTTTCCCGCCCTTATCCAATGGGACTCTCTGTGACTCCAAATGAAGATGGGGCTGGGTGTGAAGTGGTCCAGCTGATACGTCCCATCTGATACCCAACACATCGAATCCCATCCACAGTTCAAATCAGCTCCCAATGTTTCCTTTTCTACTGCCTCCCAAACGCTGCTTTATCCAGGAAATCTTTCCAGTTTTGCGTTTGAAGAAATGGCCGGGATTGGCCTCACCGTTTCCTGAGCCTGCTCCAGAAATCACCCAACTGACTACTCATCAATTCATTCCCCACATTTTCCTTTTCGATAGAACTCCCCCACCCTCCATCACTTGCTTTTATCAGACATGGTAAACAGTAGAAGAGCAAGGAGGTCATGTTGGAGCCGTACAGAGCGTTGGTGAGGCCACAGCTGGAGTAATGGGTGTAGTTCTGGCCACCTCACTATAGGAAGGATGTGATCGCACTGGAGAGGGTGCAGAGGAGGTTCACCAGGGTGCTGCCTGGGAATGGAGTATTTGAGCCATAAGGAGAGACTGGATAAGCTTGGATCACTTTCTTTAGATCAGAGAAGGCTGAGGGGGATTGAGGTGTATCAGATTATGAGGAGTTTAGATAGGGTGAGTAGGGAGCAGATGTTCTCCTGGGTTGAGGAGTTAATCATTCCTGTATTCTCCCCGTAACCCTTCAACTCATTACCAGTTAAAAATCAGTCTAACCCCTCCTTAAATTGACTCACTGTCCCAGTATCCACCACACTTTGGGGTAGCAAATTCCACAGATTCACAACCCTTTGGGAGAAGTAGTTTCTCCTCAACTTAAACTGTGCTTAAACTGGACCAGATACTGTGCAAGACGACAGCTCAGTGACGATCACTGATTGCTGTGCAGGCACATGGATTTGGGGCAGTGTCTGTGGGAGTTTGCGCATTCTCCCCGAGCTTGCGTGGGTTTTCTCCGGGTGCTCCGGTTTCCTCCCACACCCCAAAGATGTGCGATTAGGCTGATTGGCAGTAATAAATTGTCCCTAAATTAGTTTCCCTCAATGTGGATGGCCATAACGCTGATGACACCAAGATTGGTGGAACACCAAGATTGGTGGAACGGCAAATTGTGCGGAGGGCGTGGAAAGTCTGCAGAAGGATCTAGATAGGCTGGGCGAATGGGCCTGGAACTGGCAAATGGAATTTAATGTTGGCAAGTGTGAAGTTGTCCACTTTGGGAGGAATAATGGTAAGAAGGACTATTACTTACATGGCGAAAAACTGCAGCAGGCGACGGTGCAGAGGGACCTCGGGGTCCTTGTGCATGAGTCGCAAAAACCCAGCTTGCAGGTGCAGCAGGTGGTCAGGAAGGCGAATGGGATGCTGGCCTTCATAGCGAGGGGGACTGAATATAAAAGTAGGGAGGTCTTGCTGCAACTGTACAGGGCACTGGTGAGGCCGCAGCTGGAGTACTGTGTGCAGTTTTGGTCGCCGCACTTACGCAAGGATATTTTGGCCTTGGAGGGAGCACAGAGGAGGTTTACTAGGCTGATACCGGAGTTGAGGGGGTTGAATTATGAGGAGAGGCTGAATAAACTAGGCTTGTACTCGTTAGAGTTTAGAAGAATGAGGGGAGATCTCATTGAGACGTATAAGATGATGAATGGGATGGATAGGATAGAGGTGGAGAGGTTCTTCCCACTCAGAAAGGACAGTAGGACTAGAGGGCACAGCTGCAAGATAAAGGGGGGGCGGTTTAGAACGGAGTTGAGGAGGAACTTCTTCACTCAAAGGGTGGTGAATCTCTGGAATTCTCTGCCCGTTGAAGTGGTGGAGGCTGCCTCGCTCATTATTTTTAAGACGCGGGTTGATAGGTTTTTGATAAGAGAGGGGATTAAGGGTTATGGGGAGAGGGCGGGAAAGTGGAACTGAGCCATGACAGATCAGCCATGATCTTACTGAATGGAGGGGCAGGCTCGAGGGGCTAGATGGCCTACTCCTGCTCCTATTTCTTATGTTCTTATAAAACAATAGATAAGGGTCATGGATGGAGGGGGGGACTGGTAGTGTTAAAATGGCGGCACGGGCTCGTTGGGCCGAAGGGCCTGTTTCCCGGGCTGTTTTGTTCTTTGTTCAACTCTGTTTTAAATTTGCTACCCCTTCTCCTTAGACTCTGACCTCTCGTCCCAGAATGTCCCACAAGAGGAAACATCCTCTCCACGTCTACTTTATCCATACCTTTTATCATCTTGTACACCTCAATTTGATCTTCCCTCATCCTTCTGAATTCCAGAGAGTCGATGCCTAAACTGTTCAATCTCTCTTCGTACGACAAACCCCTCATCCCTCAATCAGGAGGGAACAGAGTTTTAGAGTAAGGGTTAGGAGATTCAGAGGGAATTGAGAAAAGAAAATCACACAGGAGGTGGTGGGAATCTGGAATTCACTGCCTGGGAAGGTAGTGGAGGCTGGAAACCTTACAACCTTTCAAAAATATTTGGATGGGCACTTGAACCATCATGGGTGGGATTTTCCAGCTACACTCACTCCAAATCCAGAGACCACCTCCCCACCCCGCCACCCCGAGTCAATAGACCTTTGCGTGGTCCACCCCCCCTCCCCCACACCTGCTCGCTATGATTCCCGTGGGGGTGGGAGGGGAGAGTCCCCCTCCGTAACATTCAAGGATATGGGACAAGTGCTGGAAAATGGGATTAGCGTGTGTTTTCTGGTGCTTATTGTTGGTGCAGACTCGATGGGCTGAAAGGCCTTTTCTGTGCTGTATGACTCTCAGACCGCACCCACCCCCATGCAACTCAGGTCAATTTCCTGTGACCATTCTGGACAAGGTGAGTCAGCTTGTCAACATCAACATGATCCGGTCCCTTTCAGATCCTGAAAAGGCAGGACTGAGCTGATTTCTCGGGCTGTGTGCTTCTCCCAATTTCCCAGAACACGGGAGGGGGAGTGGAAATGTGTATGGCTTAATCTGCAACTCTTCCAGTTCCACGTGGAAATGCAACTTGTGAAGTACTTTCCATCAGGTGTAGACACAGGGTCAATGCAAGGAAAATGTCAACTAATTTAGAACATAGAACATAGAACCCTACAGTGCAGAAAGAGGCCCTTTGGCCCATCGAGTCTGCCCCGACCACAATCCCACCCAGGCCCTATCCCCATATCCCTACGCATTTACCCGCTAATCCCTCTAACCTACACATCCCAGGATACGAAGGGGCAATTTTTTAGCATGGCCAATTAACCTTACCCGCACATCTTTGGACTGTGGGAGGAAACCGGAGCACCCGGAGGAAACCCACGCAGACACGAGGAGAATGTGCAAACTCCACACAGACAGTTTGGTTTGATTTGATTTATTATTGTCACATATCTTGGGATATAGTGAAAAGTATTGTTCCTTGCACACTACACAGACAAAGCATACCATTCATAGAGAAGGAAAGGAGAGAGTACAGAATGTAGTGTTACAGTCATAGCGAGGGTGTAGAGAAAGATCAACTTAATGCGAGGTAGGTCCATTCAAAAGCCTGACAGCAGCAGGGAAGAAGCTGTTCTTGAATCGGTCGGTATGTGACCTCAGACTTTTGTATCTTTTCCCCGACGGAAGAAGGTGGAAGAGAGAATGTCCGGGGTACGTGGGGGGTCCTTAATTATTCTGGCTGCTTTGCAGAGGCAGTGGGAAGTGTAGACAGAGTCAATGGATGGGAGGCTGGTTTGTGTGATGGATTGAGCTAGATTCACAATCCCTGTAATTCCTTGTGGTCTTGGGCAGAGCAGGATCCCATACCAAGCTGTCATTACAAGCAGAAAGGATGCTTTCGATGGTGCATCTGTCAATGTTGGTGAGAGTCGTAGCGGACGTGCCAACATCACAACATGGTGATCAGATAACCTGCTAAATGTTGATCACTTTCCCCTTCTTCAAAACCCTGACAACAGGATCTGTTTCTTCAGCCTGAGAAGGAGCCTTGGTTTCCGATCTCATCTGGTTCACTGATGTCCTTTAGGGAAGGCAATCTGCCTTCCTTACCTGGTCTGACCTATATGTGAGTTCAGAGCCACAGCAATGTGGTTGACTCTCAACTGCCCTCTGAACAAGGGCAACTAGGGATGGGCAATAAATGCTGGCCAGCCAGCAACGCCCATGTCCCACGAATGAATTGAAAGATGAAGATAAATCAGAAAATGGGAACAATTCAAGCGTTATCTTCCCAGGCCTGTAAGTCTGAATGGAACTGGGGAAAGTACATGTGATGCAGAAATAATCCCAACCTCCAGGAAGAGGGAACTTGTGTTACTTCCTCTGATTTCTGGGGGTTGTTCTCCCAATACAAACCAACCACCTTCTTTCACATGGAATTACCGTCAATGGCAATATGCATTGATATAGCGCCATCAATGCAGCAAACCATTCCAAAGGGCCTGACAGGAACAAAACCAAAGGGGAGCTGACACTGAGCCAGAAGGAGAACATATTGTGATATACTGAAAGCTTGGCTGAATCAGAGAGAGGCTTTAAGGAGAGTCTCAAACGAGGGGAGAGAGGTGAGAAGTCGCTGAGGTTTGGAGGTAAGTTGCAGAGATTGGGGCCCAGATGGTTGAAGGAACATCCACCGATGCTGGGTGGAAAGCGAGCGAAGGATGTACCAGAGACTAGAGTTATACAGAGTTTCTGGACGGCTGTAGGAATGGAGAAGATTACTGAGATCAGGAGAGTTGAAGCCAATGGAACATTAGGATGAGGATTCTAAGCCTGATGTGATCCAGGTTCCTCATACGACAAGCTCTTCATTCCAGGGATCATTCTTGTGAATCTCCTCTGGACCCTTTCCGAGGCCAACACACCCTTCCTGAGATACGGGGCCCAAAATGCTCACAACATTCCGAATAGGGTCTGACCAGAGCCTTATACACCCTCAACAGTGCATCCCTGCCCTCGTATTCTCGCCGTCTTGACATGAATGCTAACATTGCATTTGTCTTCCTAACTGCCGACTGAATTGCACATTAACCTCGAGAGAATCTTGAACAAGGACTCCCAAATCTCCTTGTGTTTGGAATGGGAAGCCCCATCTCTCCACGGATGCTATCAGACCTGTTGAGTTTCTCCAGCATTTTCTGTTTTTGTTTCGATTTCTCTGAACTTTTCCCCTTTCCCATTCCCAGAAATGACTGTCTTGATCCGAAATCCTTCCATCAGAGAGGTTTGGATGAACAAGACGGCTACCCTGGAGTGCTCAGTGGTCTGTTCTGATCCGAGCCCAATCCAGATCCTCTGGGAAGTGAGTGACAAGAGTAGAAGTGACGGAGTTTTGACTTATCCGCCCACAAGGGAAGGGAGCCTGCACATTATCGTCAGCCAACTTCGAACCAGTGCAGAGGAATGGGAGAGCGGGGTGGAGTTTGTGTGCTCCGTGCATGGTGCTGCCTCGTCTGCACCGGTGTCAAAACGGATAAGCAGAGCAAAAGGTGGGCAAACAATCAGAAATTAATCTCCTGACTTTGGTAGGCTTGAGGGGGAAAATTTTAACGCTTCCCGTGTTTACCCATTTGTTCCAGTGAACCCAAAAAGTCCCACAGTTAGACTGCTGCCCCCAGCAGAAGAAGAGATGAAGAGTAAGAACACAGCCACACTCGAGTGTTTGATCACTGGATTCTACCCGGACTTCGTGAATGTCACCTGGGAGAAAGATGGTGTTCTGATCTCCTCCAAGACTCGTGCTGGGCTCACCGCTCTGGAGCAGGCAGGGACATTCAGTGTCAGGCACTACCTGACTGTGAGTACAGAGGAGTGGAGGAAAGGCTCAGCCTTCACCTGCGCTGTGTCTCACCCACCCTCCCACTTCAACAGCCGCAAGACAGTGAAGATCATCCAAGGTATGACCCTGGAGCCCCAACTCCAAAGTTAACACTGTTAATCCCTGAGGCTGTAAACTCTGTGAGGGTCAGGAAGTTTAACACGGACAATGTCCGCGTGTTTATGCAGTGGGTGTTTGAGTGAGTTGAGGAGTCAATCATTACGGCATTCTCCCCATAACCCTTCACCCCATCACCAATTAAAATCAGTCTAACCCCTCCTTAAATTGACTCACTGTCCCAGTATCCACCACACTTTGGGGTAGCAAATTCCACAGATTCACAACCCTTTGGGAGAAGTAGTTTCTCCTCAACTCTGTTTTAAATTTGCTACCCCTTCTCCTTAGACTCTGACCACTCGTCCCAGAATGTCCCACAAGAGGAAGCATCCTCTCCACGTCTACTTTATCCATACCTTTCATCATCTTGTACCCCTCAATTTGATCATCCATCATCCTTCTAAATTCCAGAGAGTCGATGCCTAAACTGTTCAATCGCTCTTCGTACGACAAACCCCTCATCCCTCAATCAGGAGGGAACAGAGTTTTAGAGTAAGGGTTAGGAGATTCAGAGGGGATTTGAGAAAAGAAAATCACACAGGAGGCGGTGGGAACCTGGAATTCACTGTCTGGGAAAGTAGTGGAGGCTGGAAACCTTACAACCTTTCAAAAATATTTGGATGGGCACTTGAACCATCATGGGTGGGATTTTCCAGCTACACTCACTCCAAATCCAGAGACCACCTCCCCACCCCGCCACCCCGAGTCAATAGACCATTGCGTGGTCCACCCCACCTCCCCCACACCTGCTCGCTATGATTCCCGTGGGGGTGGAAGGGGAGAATCCACCTCCCTAACATTCAAGGATGTGGGACAAGTGCTGGAAAATGGGATTAGCGTGTGTTTACTGGTGGGTATTATTGGTGCAGACTCGATGGGCTGAAAGGCCTTTTCTGTGCTGTATGACTCTCAGACCGCACCCACCCCCTCGCAACTCAGGTCAATTTCCTGTGACCGTTCTGGACAAGGTGAGTCAGCTTGTCAACATCAACATGATCCGGTCCCTTTCAGATCCTGAAAAGGCAGGACTGAGCTGATTTCTCGGGCTGTGTGCTTCTCCCAATTTCCCGGAACACGGGAGGGGGAGTGAAAATGTGTACGGCTTAATCTGCAACTCTTCCAGTTCCAGGTGGAAATGCAACTTGTGAAGTACTTTCCATCAGGTGTAGACACAGGGTCAATGCAAGGAAAATGTCAACTAATTTAGAACATAGAACATAGAACCCTACAGTGCAGAAAGAGGCCCTTTGGCCCATCGAGTCTGCCCCGACCACAATCCCACCCAGGCCCTATCCCCATATCCCTACGCATTTACCCGCTAATCCCTCTAACCTACACATCCCAGGATACGAAGGGGCAATTTTTTAGCATGGCCAATTAACCTTACCCGCACATCTTTGGACTGTGGGAGGAAACCGGAGCACCCGGAGGAAACCCACGCAGACACGAGGAGAATGTGCAAACTCCACACAGACAGTTTGGTTTGATTTGATTTATTATTGTCACATATCTTGGGATACAGTGAAAAGTATTGTTCCTTGCACACTATACAGACAAAGCATACCATTCATAGAGAAGGAAAGGAGAGGGTGCAGAATGTAGTGTTACAGTCACAGTGAGGGTGTAGAGAAAGATCAACTTAATGCGAGGTAGGTCCATTCAAAAGTCTGACAGCAGCAGGGAAGAAGCTGTTCTTGAGTCGGTCGGTACGTGACCTCAGACTTTTGTATCTTTTCCCTGACGGAAGAAGGTGGAAGAGAGAATGTCCTTGGTACGTGGGGGGTCCTTAATTATTTTGGCTCTTTGCAGAGGCAGTGGGAAGTGTAGACAGAGTCAATGGATGGGAGGCTGGTTTGTGTGATGGATTGAGCTAGATTCACAATCCCTGTAATTCCTTGTGGTCTTGGGCAGAGCAGGATCCCATACCAAGCTGTCATTACAAGCAGAAAGGATGCTTTCGATGGTGCATCTGTAAATGTTGGTGAGAGTCGTAGCGGACGTGCCAATATCACAACATGGTGATCAGATAACCTGCTAAATGTTGATCACTTTCCCCTTCTTCAAAACCCTGACAACAGGATCTGTTTCTTCAGCCTGAGAAGGAGCCTTGGTTTCCAATCTCATCTGGTTCACTGATGTCCTTTAGGGAAGGCAATCTGCCTTCCTTACCTGGTCTGACCTATATGTGAGTTCAGAGCCACAGCAATGTGGTTGACTCTCAACTGCCCTCTGAACAAGGGCAACTAGGGATGGGCAATAAATGCTGGCCAGCCAGCAACGCCCATGTCCCACGAATGAATTGAAAGATGAAGATAAATCAGAAAATGGGAACAATTCAAGCGTTATCTTCCCAGGCCAGTAACTCTGAATGAAACTGGGGAAAGTACATGTTATGCAGAAATAATCCCAACCTCCAGGAAGAGGGAACTTGTGTTACTTCCTCTGATTTCTGGGGGTTGTTCTCCCAACACAAACCAACCACCTTCTTTCACAAGGAATTACCATCAATGGCAATGTGCATTGATATAGCGCCATCAATGCAGCAAACCATTCCAAAGGGCCTGACAGGAACAAAACCAAAGGGGAGCTGACACTGAGCCAGAAGGAGAACATATTGTGAGATACTGAAAGCTTGGCCGAAGAGAGAGAGGCTTTAAGGAGAGTCTCAAACGAGGGGAGAGAGGTGAGAAGTCGCTGAGGTTTGGAGGTAAGTTGCAGAGATTGGGGCCCAGATGGTTGAAGGAACGTCCACCAATGCTGGGTGGAAAGCGAGCGAAGGATACCAGAGACTAGAATTATACAGAGTTTCTGGACGGCTGTAGGAATGGAGAAGATTACTGAGGTCAGGAGAGTTGAAGCCAATGGAACATTAGGATGAGGATTCTAAGCCTGATGTGATCCAGGTTCCTCATACGACAAGCTCTTCATTCCAGGGATCATTCTTGTGAATCTCCTCTGGACCCTTTCCGAGGCCAACACACCCTTCCTGAGATACGGGGCCCAAAATGCTCACAACATTCCGAATAGGGTCTGACCAGAGCCTTACACACCCTCAACAGTACATCCCTGCCCTTGTATTCTCGCCCTCTCGACATGAATGCTAACATTGCATTTGTCTTCCTAACTGCCGACTGAATTGCACATTAACCTCGAGAGAATCTTGAACAAGGACTCCCAAATCTCTTTGTGTTTGGAATGGGAAGCCCCATCTCTCCACGGATGCTATCAGACCTGTTGAGTTTCTCCAGCATTTTCTGTTTTTGTTTCGATTTCTCTGAACTTTTCCCCTTTCCCATTCCCAGAAATGACTGTCTTGATCCGAAATCCTTCCATCAGAGAGGTTTGGATGAACAAGACGGCTACCCTGGAGTGCTCAGTGGTCTGTTCTGATCCGAGCCCAATCCAGATCCTCTGGGAAGTGAGTGACAAGAGTAGAAGTGATGGAGTTTTGACTTATCCGCCCACAAGGGAAGGGAGCCTGCACATTATCGTCAGCCAACTTCGAACCAGTGCAGAGGAATGGGAGAGCGGGGTGGAGTTTGTGTGCTCCGTGCATGGTGCTGCCTCGTCTGCACCGGTGTCAAAACGGATAAGCAGAGCAAAAGGTGGGCAAACAATCAGAAATTAATCTCCTGACTTTGGTAGGCTTGAGGGGGAAAATTTTAACGCTTCCCGTGTTTACCCATTTGTTCCAGTGAACCCAAAAAGTCCCACAGTTAGACTGCTGCCCCCAGCAGAAGAAGAGATGAAGAGTAAGAACACAGCCACACTCGAGTGTTTGATCACTGGATTCTACCCGGACTTCGTGAATGTCGCCTGGGAGAAAAATGGTGTTCTGATCTCCTCCAAGACTCGTGCTGGGCTCACCGCTCTGGAGCAGGCAGGGACATTCAGTGTCAGGCACTACCTGACTGTGAGTACAGAGGAGTGGAGGAAAGGCTCAGCCTTCACCTGCACTGTGTCTCACCCACCGTCCCACTTCAACAGCCGCAAGACAGTGAAGATCATCCGAGGTATGACCCTGGGGCCCCAACTCCAAAATTAACACTGTTAATCCCTGAGGCTGTAAACTCTGTGAGGATCAGGAAGTTTAACACGGACAATGTCCGCGTGTTTATGCAGTGGGTGTTTGAGTGAGTTGAGGAGTCAATCATTACGGCATTCTCCCCATAACCCTTCACCCCATCACCAATTAAAAATCAGTCTAACCCCTCCTTAAATTGACTCACTGTCCCAGTATCCACCACACTTTGGGGTAGCAAATTCCACAGATTCACAACCCTTTGGGAGAAGTAGTTTCTCCTCAACTCTGTTTTAAATTTGCTACCCCTTCTCCTTAGACTCTGAGTGGGAGAGGTTCTTCCCACTCAGAAAGGACAGTAGGACTAGAGGGCACAGCTGCAAGATAAAGGGGGGGGGGTTTAGAACGGAGTTGAGGAGGAACTTCTTCACTCAAAGGGTGGTGAATCTCTGGAATTCTCTGCCCGTTGAAGTGGTGGAGGCTGCCTCGCTCATTATTTTTAAGACGCGGGTTGATAGGTTTTTGATAAGAGAGGGGATTAAGGGTTATGGGGAGAGGGCGGGAAAGTGGAACTGAGCCATGACAGATCAGCCATGATCTTACTGAATGGAGGGGCAGGCTCGAGGGGCTAGATGGCCTACTCCTGCTCCTATTTCTTATGTTCTTATAAAACAATAGATAAGGGTCATGGATGGAGGGGGGGACTGGTAGTGTTAAAATGGCGGCACGGGCTCGTTGGGCCGAAGGGCCTGTTTCCCGGGCTGTTTTGTTCTTTGTTCAACTCTGTTTTAAATTTGCTACCCCTTCTCCTTAGACTCTGACCTCTCGTCCCAGAATGTCCCACAAGAGGAAACATCCTCTCCACGTCTACTTTATCCATACCTTTTATCATCTTGTACACCTCAATTTGATCTTCCCTCATCCTTCTGAATTCCAGAGAGTCGATGCCTAAACTGTTCAATCTCTCTTCGTACGACAAACCCCTCATCCCTCAATCAGGAGGGAACAGAGTTTTAGAGTAAGGGTTAGGAGATTCAGAGGGAATTGAGAAAAGAAAATCACACAGGAGGTGGTGGGAATCTGGAATTCACTGCCTGGGAAGGTAGTGGAGGCTGGAAACCTTACAACCTTGCAAAAATATTTGGATGGGCACTTGAACCATCATGGGTGGGATTTTCCAGCTACACTCACTCCAAATCCAGAGACCACCTCCCCACCCCGCCACCCCGAGTCAATAGACCTTTGCGTGGTCCACCCCCCCTCCCCCACACCTGCTCGCTATGATTCCCGTGGGGGTGGGAGGGGAGAGTCCCCCTCCGTAACATTCAAGGATATGGGACAAGTGCTGGAAAATGGGATTAGCGTGTGTTTTCTGGTGCTTATTGTTGGTGCAGACTCGATGGGCTGAAAGGCCTCTTCTGTGCTGTATGATTCTCAGACCGCACCCACCCCCATGCAACTCAGGTCAATTTCCTGTGACCATTCTGGACAAGGTGAGTCAGCTTGTCAACATCAACATGATCCGGTCCCTTTCGGATCCTGAAAAGGCAGGACTGAGCTGATTTCTCGGGCTGTGTGCTTCTCCCAATTTCCCGGAACACGGGAGGGGGAGTGAAAATGTGTACGGCTTAATCTGCAACTCTTCCAGTTCCAGGTGGAAATGCAACTTGTGAAGTACTTTCCATCAGGTGTAGACACAGGGTCAATGCAAGGAAAATGTCAACTAATTTAGAACATAGAACATCGAACATAGAACCCTACAGTGCAGAAAGAGGCCCTTTGGCCCATCGAGTCTGCACCGACCACAATCCCACCCAGGCCCTATCCCCATATCCCTACGCATTTACCCGCTAATCCCTCTAACCTACACATCCCAGGATACGAAGGGGCAATTTTTTAGCATGGCCAATTAACCTTACCCGCACATCTTTGGACTGTGGGAGGAAACCGGAGCACCCAGAGGAAACCCACGCAGACACGAGGAGAATGTGCAGACTCCGCACAGACAGTTTGGTTTGATTTGATTTATTATTGTCACATATCTTGGGATATAGTGAAAAGTATTGTTCCTTGCACACTATACAGACAAAGCGTACCATTCATAGAGAAGGAAAGGAGAGAGTACAGAATGTAGTGTTACAGTCATAGCGAGGGTGTAGAGAAAGATCAACTTAATGCGAGGTAGGTCCATTCAAAAGTCTGACAGCAGCAGGGAAGAAGCTGTTCTTGAGTCGGTCGGTACGTGACCTCAGACTTTTGTATCTTTTTCCCGACGGAAGAAGGTGGAAGAGAGAATGTCCGGGGTGTGTGGGGGGTCCTTAATTATTCTGGCTCTTTGCAGAGGCAGTGGGAAGTGTAGACAGAGTCAATGGATGGGAGGCTGGTTTGTGTGATGGATTGAGCTAGATTCACAATCCCTGTAATTCCTTGTGGTCTTGGGCAGAGCAGGATCCCATACCAAGCTGTCATTACAAGCAGAAAGGATGCTTTCTATGGTGCATCTGTAAATGTTGGTGAGCGTCGTAGCGGACGTGCCAACATCACAACATGGTGATCAGATAACCTGCTAAATGTTGATCACTTTCCCCTTCTTCAAAACCCTAACAACAGGATCTGTTTCTTCAGCCTGAGAAGGAGCCTTGGTTTCCGATCTCATCTGGTTCACTGATGTCCTTTAGGGAAGGCAATCTGCCTTCCTTACCTGGTCTGACCTATATGTGAGTTCAGAGCCACAGCAATGTGGTTGACTCTCAACTGCCCTCTGAACAAGGGCAACTAGGGATGGGCAATAAATGCTGGCCAGCCAGCAACGCCCATGTCCCACGAATGAATTGAAAGATGAATATAAAACAGAAAATGGGAACAATTCAAGCGTTATCTTCCCAGGCCAGTAACTCTGAATGGAACTGGGGAAAGTACATGTGATGCAGAAATAATCCCAACCTCCAGGAAGAGGGGACTTGTGTTACTTCCTCTGATTCCTGGGGAGTTGTTCTCCCAATACAAACCAACCACCTTCTTTCACAAGGAATTACTGTCAATGGCAATGTGCATTGATATAGCACCGTCAATGCAGCAAACCATTCCAAAGGGCCTGACAGGAACAAAACCAAAGGGGAGCTGACACTGAGCCAGAAGGAGAAGATATTGTGAGATACTGAAAGCTTGGCTGAATGACAGAGAGACTTTAAGGAGAACCTCAAACAAAGGGAGAGAGGTGAGAAGTCGCTGAGGTTTGGAGGTAAGTTGCAGAGATTGGGGCCCAGATGGTTGAAGGAACGTCCACCAATGCTGGGTGGAAAGCGAGTGAAGGATGTACCAGAGACTAGAGTTATACAGAGTTTCTGGACGGCTGTAGGAATGGAGAAGATAACCGAGATCAGGAGAGGTGAAGCCAATGGAACATTAGGATGAGGATTCTAAGCCTGAGGTGATCCAGGTTCCTCATAATACAAGCTCTTCATTCCAGGGATCATCCTTGTGAATCTCCTCTGGACCCTTTCCGAGGCCAGCACATCCTTCCTTAGATACAGGACCCAAAATGCTCACAATATTCCGAATGGGGTCTGACCAAAGCCTTATACACCCTCAACAGTACATCCCTGCCCTTGTATTCTCGTCGTCTTGACATGAATGCTAACATTGCATTTGTCTTCCTAACTGCCGACTGAACTTGCACATTAACCTCGAGAGAATCTTGAACAAGGACTCCCAAGTCTCTTTGTGTTTGGAATCGGAAGCCCCATTTCTCCACGGATGCTATCAGACCTGTTGAGTTTCTCCAGCATTTTCTGTTTTTGTTTTGATTTCTCTGAACTTTTCCCCTTTCCCATTCCCAGAAATGACTGTCTTGATCCGAAATCCTTCCATCAGAGAGGTTTGGATGAACAAGACGGCTACCCTGGAGTGCTCAGTGGTCTGTTCTGATCCGAGCCCAATCCAGATCCTCTGGGAAGTGAGCGACAAGAGTAGAAGTGACGGAGTTTTGACTTATCCGCCCACAAGGGAAGGGAGCCTGCACATTATCGTCAGCCAACTTCGAACCAGTGCAGAGGAATGGGAGAGCGGGGTGGAGTTTGTGTGCTCCGTGCATGGTGCTGCCTCGTCTGCACCGGTGTCAAAACGGATAAGCAGAGCAAAAGGTGGGCAAACAATCAGAAATTAATCTCCTGACTTTGGTAAGCTTGAGGGGGAAAATTTTAACGCTTCCCGTGTTTACCCATTTGTTCCAGTGAACCCAAAAAGTCCCACAGTTAGACTGCTGCCCCCAACAGAAGAAGAGATGAAGAGTAAGAACACAGCCACACTTGAGTGTTTGATCACTGGATTCTACCCGGACTTCGTGAATGTCACCTGGGAGAAAGATGGTGTTCTGATCTCCTCCAAGACTCGTGCTGGGCTCACCGCTCTGGAGCAGGCAGGGACATTCAGTGTCAGGCACTACCTGACTGTGAGTACAGAGGAGTGGAGGAAAGGCTCAGCCTTCACCTGCACTGTGTCTCACCCACCGTCCCACTTCAACAGCAACAAGACAGTGAAGAACATCCAAGGTATGACCCTGGAGCCCCAACTCCAAAATTAACACTGTTAATCCCTGAGGCTGTAAACTCTGTGAGGATCAGGAAGTTTAACACGGACAATGTCCGTGTGTTTACGCAGTGGGTGTTTGAGTGGGTTGAGGAGTCAATCATTACGGCATTCTCCCCATAACCCTTCACCCCTCCCCTCCACCCCCTGAGTCAATAGACCTTCGCATGTTCCACCCCTTCCTCCCCCACCCCTGCTCACCAGGATTCCCGTGGCGGGCAGGAGGGGACAAGGATAGATCTGGTCCTCGGGTTGAAGTCCTGAACTGGAAAAAGGCCAAATTTGATGAAATGAGAAGGGATCTGGGAAGTGTGGATTGGCACAGGCTGTTCTCTGGTCAGGATGTAAATAGAAAGTGGGAGGCCTTCAAAGGAGACATTTTTAGAGTGCAAAGTTTGTATGTTCCTGTCAGGGTTAAAGGCAAAGTAAATATGAATAAGGAACCGTGGTTCTCGAGGCAGATTGTAACACTGATTAAGAGGAAGAGACAATTGTATGTTATGTACAAATCAGATGCTCAAGGACTATAAAAAGTGCAAGAAGCTACTTAAGAGGGAAATCAGGAGGGCTAAAAGAAAATATGAGGTTGCTTTGGCAGACAGAGTGAAGGAAAATCCAAAGAGCTTCTGTAGGTATGTAAGGAGAAAAAGATAGTGAGCGAAGACCAGAGTGGTAGACTGTGTATGGAACCAAAAGAGATGGCGGAGAGACTAAATGGGTTTTTTGCATCTGTATTCACTGTGGAAATGGACATGGAGTCTACGGAAATAGGGCAAACAGGTAGGGAGGTCATGGAACCGCTACAGATCACAGGGGAGGAGGTGCTGGCTGTCCTGAGGCAAATCAGAGTGGATGAATCCCCAGGACTGGACAGGGTATTCCCACGGATCTTGAGGGAGGCTTGTTTTGAACTTGCAGGGGCCCCGGCAGACATATTTAAAATGTCAGAATTCACGGGGGAGGTGGCGGATGATTGGAGGGTGGCTCATGTTGTTCTGTTGTTTAAAACACGTTCTAAAATAAATCTGAGAAATTGTCGGCCAGTAAGTTTGACGTCGGTGGTGGGCAAGTTATTAGAAGGTGTGATAAGGGATAGGACCTCCAAATATTTGGATAGACAGGGACTTATTAGGGAGAGTCAACATGGCTTTGTGCGTGGTAGGTCATGTTTGACCAATCTATTCGAGTTTTTGAGGAGGTCACCAGGAAAGTGGATGAAGGGAAGGCGGTGGATGTTGTCTACCTGGACTTCAGCAAGGCCTTTGACAAGGTCCCTCATGGGAGGTTAGTTAGGAAGGTTCAGTCGCTAGGTATACATGGGGAGGTAGTAAATTGGATGAGACACTGGCTGAATGGAAGAAGCCAGAGAGTGGTTGTGGAAGATTGCTCCTCTGAGTGAAGGCGTGTGACGAGTGGTGTGCCGCAGGGATCGGTGTTGGGTCCACTGTTGTTTGTCATCTATATCAATGATCTGGATGATAACGTGGTAAATTGGATCAGCAAATTTGCTGATGATACAAAGATTGGAGGTGTAGTGGACAGTGAGGAAGGTTTTCAAAGCTTGCAGAGGGATTTGGACCAACGAGAAAAATGGGCTGAAAAATGGCAAATGGAATTTAACGCAGACGAGTGTGGGGTATTGTACTTTGGAATAACAAACCAAAGTAGAACGTACAGGGTAAATGGTCGGACTCTGAAGAGTGCAGTTGAACAGGGGGATCTGGGAATACAGCTACAGAATTCCCTAAAAGTGACGTCACAGGTGGATAGGGTTGTAATGAGTGCTTTTGGCACACTGGCCTTTATAGATCGGAGTATCGAGCATAAAAGTTGGAGCGTTATGGTAAGGTTGTATAAGGCATTGGTGAGGCCGAATTTAGAATATTGTATATAGTTTTGGTCACCTGGTTACAGGAAGGATGTAAATCAGGTTGAAAGAGTGCAGAGAAGGTTCACAAGGATGTTGCCGGGACTTGAGAAGCTGAGTTACAGAGAGAGATTGAATAGGTTAGGACTTTATTCCCTGGAGCGTAGAAGAATGAGGGGAGATTTGATAGAGGTGTATAAGATTTTGACGGGTATAGATAGAGTGAATGCAAGCAGGCTTTTTCCACTGAGGCTAGGGGAGAAAAAAAACCAGAGGGCATGGGTTAAGGGTAAAAGGTGAAAAGTTTAAAGGGAATATTTGGGGGGGATTCTTCACGCAGAGAGTGGTGGGAGTGTGGAATGAGCTGCCGGATAAAGTGGTAAATGCGGGGTCACTTTTAAGAAAAACTTGGACGGGTTCATGGATGAGAGGGGTGTGGAGGGATATGGTCCAAGTCCAGGTCAGTGGGACTAGGCAAAAAATGGTTCATCACAGACAAGAAGGGCCAAAGGGCCTGTTTCTGAGCTGTAATTTTCTATGGGAGAATCCCCCTCCATAACATTCAAGGATATGGAACAAGTGCTGGAAGATGGGATTAGCGTGTGTTTACTGGTGGGTATTGTTGGTGCAGACTCGATGGGCTGAAAGGCCTTTTCTGCGCTGTATGACTCTCTGACTGCACCCCTCCTCCTCCAAGCTCAGGTTAATTTCCTCTGACCGTTCTGGATAAGGTAAGTGGGCTTTTCAATGTCAACATGATCCGGTCCCTTTCGGATCCTGAAAAGGCAGGACTGAGCTGAGTTCCGGGGCCGTGTGCTTCTCCCAATTTCCTGGCACACGGGAGGGGGAGTGAAAATGTGTAAGGCTTAATCTGCAACTCTTCCAGTTCCAGGTCCTCCTGGCACTTGTCCTCCTTGCACTTGTGCTGGGTGTGTGCCGAAGTTTGTCCACAAGAATAACCTCGATGTGACCCTGGAAAATGGTGACAAGCTCCAATTTAACTGTCGCCCTCAAACTTGTTCAATAAAGTGATTGACTGTGAATGGAATTGGCTGTTGGATGTTATTAAGAACCATCCAGGAGGTTCAGATCCAGCCTGTGGTGTCTGTCAGAATGAAACTGTCAACAATGCAACAAGCAACTGCCATAGTTTGGGTTCCCCTTCCCCACCCAACCCACTCCTGAACTGTGAGGAGGATGCAGAAATCCTTCAGCATGATCTGGACAGTTTGGGTGAGTGGGTGAATCAGTGGCAGATGCAGTGTAATTTGGATAAGTGTGAGGTTATTCACTTTGGAAGCAAAAGCAAGAAGGCAGATCACGACCTGAATGGCTATAAATTGGGAGAGGGGAGTGTGCAGAGGGACCTGGGTGTCCTTGTGAACCAGTCTCTGAAGGTGAGCATACAGGTACAGCAGTGGGGTAAAGAAGGCAAATGGTATGTTGGCCATCATTGCGAGAGGTTTCGAGTACAGGAACAGGGATGTGCTATTGCAACTATACAGGGGTCTTGGTGAGGCCACACCGAGAGTATTGTGTGCAGTTTTTGGTCTCCTTTTCTGAGGAGGGATGTTCTTGCTCTCGAGGAAGTGCAGCGAAGGGTTCCCAGGCTGATTCCCGGGATGGTGGGACTGATGTATGAGGAGAGAGTGACTCGGTTAGGATTGTTTTCGCTGGAGTTCAGATGAATGAGGGCGGGAGGGGACCTCATGGAGACTTATAAAATTCGAGTAGGACCAGGCAGGGTCGATGCAGGGAGGATATTCCCGATGGTGGGAGTGTCCAGAACCAGGGGTCACAGTCTGAGGATTCGGGATAAACCATTTAGGATGGAGGTGAGAAGACATTTCTTCACCCAAAGAGTGATGAGCCTCTGGAATTCATTACCACAGGAAGCAGTTGATGCCAAAACATCGAATGTATTCAAGAGGCAGCTTGGGGCAAACGGCATCAAAGGTTCTGGGGAGAAAGCAGAATTGAGTTGGACAACCAGCCATGATGGTAATGAATAGCGGAGCAGGCTTGAAGGGCTGAATGGCCTCTTCCTGCTCCTATCTTCCATGTTTCTAATCTAAATGGTCATTTTCTTGTGAAATGCTCCAGGTCAGATTGAATAGGAACCTGACCCCACCGCCTGACCATTGTTTCTCTAAGGCTGTCAAGAATTAGAAGCATGTTTGTCACTCAGAGAGATGGAAAGGTCGGGGGCTGGCGGGTTGGGCCTTGTTGATCCAGCAGAATGGTGTGATTGGCTCCTCCAGTGGTGTTGACCCTGAGGCAAATCGGTGATTTAGGATTTACCTGGTGCCCTGCACAATCTGCACAGTTTTTGATTAAATTTTGGGTTGTAGAAATGGGAACAGTTCCCTTCCCTCCTGCAATCCTGGACACTGATATCAGTCGGTGACAAGAAGTCAGTCTTCAGAGGAATCCAAGTTGGGGAAGACCGTAAGACCATAGGAGCAGAATTAGGCCAGTCGGCCCATTGAGTCTGCTCCGCCATTCAATCGTGACTGATGTTTTTCTCATCCCCATTCTCCTGCCTTTTCCCCATAACCCCTGATCACCTTATTGACCAAGAACCTGTCTATCTCTGTCTTAAAGACACTCAATGACCTAGCCTCCACAGCCTTCTGCAGCAAAGATTTCCACAGATTCACCACTCTCTGGCTGAAGAAATTCCTCCTCATCTCTGTTTTAATGGACCGTCCCTTTAGCCTGAGGTTGTTCCCTCTGCTTCTAGTTTTTCCTACGAGTGGAAACGTTCTCTTCATGCTCATTCTATTCAGGCCTCGCAGTGTCCTGTAAGTTTTATTAAGATCCCCCCCACTCATCCTTCTAAACTCCAATGATTACAGATCCAGTGTCCTCAACCCATTCCTCATACGACAAGGGATCATTCTTGTGAATCTCCTCTGGACCTTTTCCAAGGCCAGCACATCCTTCCTTAGATACAGGGACCCAAGACTGCTCACTATACTCTTGCATTCTAGCCCTCTCGACTCTTTGTTTCAATTTCCTCAGAGTGGGAAAATGGAATTAAATGCCCAGTGTCTAATAATATAATTATTTTACAAGGTTAAGGGGACTTTTCACAAACCCTGTCAGGTTTCCTGACAAACTCGGAAAATGGACTTCGACTGAGTGATGAACAGAATCAGCAATCCCAAAATGGAAGGAAATTGGTGAATGTTTTGTTTCAAAGACAAGAGAGAGAAACGGAACGTCTCAACCTAATAAAAGACCCAGTCCTGTCAGACAGACACTGTGTGCTGAACAGGAGCTGAAACTGCAGCCGCAAGGGGTGATGGCTGGTGTACAAGAGAGATTTTTATCCAGACACAGATATCATCATCTTGTCTCTCCGCAAACGTTAATATTACATCAGGAGAGATCAGCGTGGATCACAGCACTTGTGATTCATGAAATAAATGTATTTTTAATAGTGTAGGATGTGGAGGCTTTGGAGAGGGTATGGAAGAGGTTTACCAGGATGTTGCCTGCTCTGGAGAGGTTGGAGGAACTCGGTTTGTTCTCAATGGAACGATGAAGGTTGAGGGGTGGCGACCTGATAGAGGTTTACAAGATTATGAGTGGCATGGACAGAGTGGATAGTCAGATGCTCTTTCCTTAGGGTAGAAAAGTCAAGTACGAGGGTACATCGGTTTAAGGTGTGTGGGGAAAAGTTTAGAGGAGCTTGCGAGACAAATTTTTTTTACACAGAGGATGGTGAATGTCTGGAATGTGCTGACCGGGGAGGTAATGGGAGCAGGTACCATAGTGGTATTTAACGGGCAACTGGACGAATACATGAATAGGATGGGAATGGAAGGATACGGACTCTGTACGTGCATACGGTTTTAGTTTAGGCAAGCATCATGATTGGTGCAGGCTTGGAGGGCCGAAGGGCCTGTTCCTGTGCTGTTCTGCTCTTTGTACAGCACACACAGTAAACTGCTGGATATCTGAAATGCCAATGTCCTTGAGAGGAGACGATGGTCTCATGGTATTACTGCTCGACTATTAATCCAGAAACTCAGCTCACGTTCTGGGGACCCAGCGTTCAAATCCTGCCACTCCAGATGGTGAATTTCAATTCAATAAGAAGTATCTGGAATTAAGAATCTACTAATGACCACGAAACCATTGTCAATTGTCGGAAAAACCGATCTGGCTCACTGATGTTCTTTAGGGAAGGAAATCTGCCTTCCTTACCTGGTCTGACCTATATGTGAGTTCAGAGCCACAGAAATGTGGTTAACTCTCAACGTCCTCTGAACAAGGGCAACTAGGGATGGGCAATAAATGCTGGCCAGCCAGCAACGCCCATGTCCCACGAATGAATTGAAAGATGAATATAAAACAGAAAATGGGAACAATTCAAGCGTTATCTTCCCAGGCCAGTAACTCTGAATGAAACTGGGGAAAGTACATGTTATGCAGAAATAATCCCAACCTCCAGGAAGAGGGAACTTGTGTTACTTCCTCTGATTTCTGGGGGTTGTTCTCCGAATGCAAACCAACCACCTTCTTTCACAAGGAATTACCGTCAATGGCAATGTGCATTGATATAGTGCCGTCAATGCAGCAAACCATTCCAAAGGACCTGACAGGAATAAAACCAAAGGGGAGCTGACACTGAGCCAGAAGGAGAAGATATTGTGATATACTGAAAGCTTGGCTGAATGAGAGAGAGGCTTTAAGGAGAGTCTCAAACGAGGGGAGAGAGGTGACAAGTCGCTGAGGTTTGGGCAGTGAGTTGCAGAGATTGGGGCCCAGATGGTTGAAGGAACGTCCACTGATGCTGGGTGGAAAGCGAGTGAAGGATGTACCAGAGACTAGAGTTACACAGAGTTTCTGGACGGCTGTAGGAATGGAGAAGATTACTGAGATCCGGAGAGGTGAAACCAATGGAACATTAGGTTGAGGATTCTAAGCCTGAGGTGATCCAGGTTCCTCATACGACAAGTTCTTCATTCCAGGGATCATTCTTGTGAATCTCCTCTGGACCCTTTCCGAGGCCAACACATCCTTCCTTAGATACAGGACCCAAAATGCTCACAATATTCCAAATGGGATCTGACCAGAGCCTTACACACCCTCAACAGTACTTCCCTGTCCTTGTATTCTCACCCTCTCGACATGAATGCTAACATTGCATTTGTCTTCTTTACTGCCGACTGAACTTGCACATTAACCTCGAGAGAATCTTGAACAAGGACTCCTAAGTCTCTTTGTGTTTGGAATCGGAAGCCCCATCTCTCCACGGATGCTATCAGACCTGCTGAGTTTCTCCAGCATTTTCTGTTTTTGTTTCGATTTCTCTGAACTTTTCCCCTTTCCCATTCCCAGAAATGACTGTCTTGATCCGAAATCCTTCCATCAGAGAGGTTTGGATGAACAAGACGGCTACCCTGGAGTGCTCAGTGGTCTGTTCTGATCCGAGCCCAATCCAAATCCTCTGGGAAGTGAGCGACAAGAGTAGAAGTGACGGAGTTTTGACTCATCCGCCCACAAGGGAAGGGAGCCTGCACGTTATCGTCAGCCAACTTCGAACCAGTGCAGAGGAGTGGGAGAGCGGGGTGGAGTTTGTGTGCTCCGTGCATGGTGCTGCCTCGTCTGCACCGGTGTCAAAACGGATAAGCAGAGCAAAAGGTGGGCAAACAATCAGAAATTAATCTCCTGACTTTGGTAAGCTTGAGGGGGAAAATTTTAACACTTCCCGTGTTTACCCATTTGTTCCAGTGAACCCAAAAAGTCCCACAGTTAGACTGCTGCCCCCAACAGAAGAAGAGATGACGAGTAAGAACACAACCACACTCGAGTGTTTGATCACTGGATTCTACCCGGACTTCGTGAATGTCACCTGGGAGAAAGATGGTGTTCTGATCTCCTCCAAGACTCGTGCTGGGCTCACCGCTCTGGAGCAGGCAGGGACATTCAGTGTCAGGCACTACCTGACTGTGAGTCCAGGGGAGTGGAGGAAAGGCTCAGCCTTCACCTGCGCTGTGTCTCACCCACCGTCCCACTTCAACAGCAGCAAGACAGTGAAGAACATCCGAGGTATGACCCTGGGGCCCCAACTCCAAAATTAACACTGTTAATCCCTGAGGCTGTAAACTCTGTGAGGATCAGGAAGTTTAACATGGAAAATGTCCGCGTGTTTATGTAGTGGGTGTTTGAGTGGGCCAGTAATCCAGAGGCCTGAACACAGAAAGATACAATCACATTAATATTGTACCTTTCACATCCTCAGGATTTTCCAATGTGTTTCACAGCCAGTAAAATGCTTTCCATCAGGTGTAGACACAGCTTCAATGCAAGGAAAATGTCAGCTAATTTGATTTGATTTATTATTCTCACATATCTTGATATATAGTGAAAAGTATTGTTCCTTGCACACGACACAGACAGGTCCTTGTGCATGAGTCGCAAAAACCCAGCTTGCAGGTGCAGCAGATGGTCAGCAAGGCGAATGGGATGCTGGCCTTCATAGCGAGGGGGATTGAATATAGAAGTAGGGAGGTCTTGCTGCAGCTGTATAGGGCATTGGTGAGGCCGCAGCTGGAGTACTGTGTGCAGTTTTGGGCGCTGCACCTGCGCAAGGATATTTTGGCCCTGGAGGGAGTGCAGAGGAGGTTTACTAGGCTGATACCGGAGTTGAGGGGATTGAGCTATGAGGAGAGGCTGAATAAACTAGGCTTGTACTCGTTAGAGTTTAGAAGAATGAGGGGAGATCTCATTGAGACGTATAAGATGATGATTGGGATGGATAGGATAGAGGTGGAGAGACTCTTCCCGCTCAAAAAAGACAGTAGGACTAGGGGGCACAGCCTCAAGATAAAGGGGGGGCGGTTTAGAACGGAGTTGAGGAGGAACTTCTTCACTCAAAGGGTGGTGAATCTCTGGAATTCTCTGCCCGTTGAAGTGGTGGAGGCTGCCTCGCTAAATATTTTTAAGAAGCGGGTTGATGGGTTCTTGATAAGAGAGGGGATTAAGGGTTATGGGGAGAGGGCGGGAAAGTGGAACTGAGCCACGACAGATCAGCCATGATCTTATTGAATGGCGGGGCAGGCTCGAAGGGCTAGATGGCCTACTCCTGCTCCTATTTCTTATGTTCTTATGTTCTTATAACGATGGAAGAGAGAATGTCCGGGGTGCGAGGGGGGGTCCTTAATTATGCTGGCTGCTTTGCCGAGGCAGGGGGAAGTGTAGGCAGAGTTAATGGATGAGAGGCTGGTTTGCGTGATGGATTGGGCGAGATTCAGAACCCTTTTGTAGTTTGTTGCGCTCTTGGGCAGAACAGGAGCCCGTACCAAGCTGTGATATAACCAGAAAGAATGCTTTCTATGGTGCATCTGTAAAAGTTGGTGAGAGTTAGAGCTGACATGCCAATATGGTAATCAGATAATCTGCTAAATATTGACTACTTTCCCCTTCTTCAAAACCCTGACAATAGGATCTGTTTCTTCAGCCTGAGAAGGGGCCTTGGTTTCAGGTCTCTTTCTGAAAGACGGCACTGGAAACAGTGCAGAGTTCCCTCAGTACTGGTTGGCCATTCTTGCTCATGAACTCAAGTATCTGTCATGGGACTTGAAGATGCAGCAATGGAGAGGAGGCAGCCCGGCTAACGAGGCAAGGCTGACACGGCCAATTAATGATCCAGAGAACTGAGTTCAAATCCAGCACAGCTTGAGAATTTGAATTTGGTTTTAGAAAGTAAAAATTGGAAATTAAACGCTGGTATCAGTGAACCAGAAGCTGTTCTCTTGTCATTAAAAACCCAACTGGTTTGTTAATGTTCCTTTCAGGAAAGATTATCGGTTAGAATCACTACAGCACAGAAGGAGGCACTTGCAATATAGTGTTCAATTCTGGTCGCCACATTACCAGAAGGATGTGGAGGCTTTGGAGAGGGTACAGAAAAGATTTGCCACGCCGTTGCCCTGGTAAGGAGGGTATTAGCTATGAGGAGAGGTTGGAGAAACTTGGTTTGTTCTCACTGGAACAACAGAGGTTGAGGGAAGACCTGATAGAAGTCTACAAGATTATAAGAGGCATAGACAGAGCGGATAGTCAGAAGCTTTTTCCCAGGGTAGAAGAGTCAATTACTCGGGGGCATAGGTTTAACGGAGATGTACGAGGCACATTTTTTACACAGAGGGTGGTGGGTGCCTGGAACTCACTGCCGGGGGAGGTAGTGGAAGCAGATACCATCGTGACTTTGAAGGGGCATCTTGACAAACAGATGAATTGGATGGGAATGGAGGGATATGGTCCCCGGAAAGGTTGGAGATTTAGTTAAGTCGGACAGCATGGTCAGTGCAGGCATAAAGTGCTGAAGGGCCGAAGGGTCTGTTCCTGTGCTGTAATTTTCTTTGTTTTTTGTTCCTTGAGGCCATTCAGCCCATCGACTCTATACCAACCACAATCCCGCCCAGGCCCTATCCCTGTAACCCAATTATTTACCCAGCTGATCCTACTAACACTCAGGTCAATTTAGCACGGCCAATCCACCTAACCTGCACATCTTTGGACTGTGGGAGAAAACCTGAGCACCCGGAGGAAACCCTCGCAGGTACAGGGAGAACATGCAGACTCCACACAGACAGTGACCCGAGGCTGGATTTGAACCTGGGTCCCTGACGCTGTGAGGAAGCAGTGTTAACCACTGTGCCACCGTGCCGACTGTCCTGACCCTGTCTGCCTCAGATGTGGCTCCAGGCACAAACCCTGTGAAAGAGCCCTGTGAGCCACTGCTGTATCTGTGATGACAGGCCTGAATCGCCAGCCTTGCAAAGCCACGTCCTCATCCCATTGGGGAATCATGAAATAATCATTGTCATTTCTCACCCAGATCAGTGTTTGGACACTGGGATCTCAGTCACCTTAAGGAAACCTCCTTTTGAAGAGATCTGGAGGAACAGGACAGCCACTCTTCTTTGTGAGATACTTCATGGTGATTTGGAGGGAGCCAGGGTGACCTGGCAGGTGGATGGAATTGAGAGAAAAGATGGAGTGAAGACTCAGAGTCCCAAGAGGAATGGAGACAGAGACATGATCTTCAGCAGATTGACGGTCCCTGTCGCAGAGTGGGAAAGCGGGGTTGAGTATTTGTGTTGGGTGGAGGACAAGAGTTTGCCCACGCCGGAGAAGAGGTCAATCAGGAAAGCCCAAGGTATGTGTGGATGGAACTAGTCAAAGAGTCATAGAGGTTTACAGCATGGAAACCCGCTGTGTTACCGTGCTGCCCCGTCTTCCTCACCCGGTTTGTGTCAGTGGGTAAATACAAGAGAGAAAGACTCAGTCTAATCTATGTTGTCTCTGTTTCCAGTTGAGGTTAAGACTCAGCCTCAAGTCTACCTCCTTCCCCCTTCGTCGGAGGAGATGGAGAAGGACCAGACTGCGACCCTGGTGTGCCTGGTGACCGGATACTCCCCCGCAGACATCTACCTGGCCTGGATGGCCAACGACACTCTCCTGAAATCGGGATTCGTGAACCAGCCGGTGAGCGAGGACGGTCACAGCAGCTGGAAGTCGAGCAGTCAGCTGACAGTCTCTGCGGACGAGTGGAACAGCGGGACCACTTACTCCTGTGTGGTGGGACATGAGTCAGTCACATCAAACCTGTTCAGGAGCATTAATAAATCTCACAACAAACCCACCCTGGTCAATGTGTCACTTGTCCTGACCGAGAGTTTTAAATCCTGCTCATAACATCTGGCCATTCAATCAGCCATTTATATAATCCTTGTAAATGGATGGTTAATGCAGCCAGAGGATTGTTGTGATCACAAGAACATCTCTCTTCTGGTGACAGGTCACAGAAAACAGCTTTGCTCAATAATTGAGTTAAAGAACTATTTGGTGATTGAATCAGACACCGAACGTCCTTTTCTCCAAATGTCTGAAAGTCCTGAGTTCCCTTTGCAATATTTTTCTGCTCCGTTTGATGAGTGTGAGATCCCGCAAAGGGTTAATTGTACGTGGCAAAGTGTCCTGATCCAGTTTCAATAAACATGATGTGAAAAGGTTTCAGTTTCGACTCTTCATTGTTGGTGTGTTTGAGAAACAGTAAATGAATCAAACTTACAAGTTTATTTATTCGTGTCACAAGTAGGCATACATTAACACTGCAATGAAGTTACTGTGAAAATCCCTTGTTGCCACACTCTGGTGCCTGTTTGGGAACGCTGGGGGAGAATGTAGCGTGGTCAATGCACCTAACCAGCATATTTCTTGGACTATGGGAGGAAACCCACGCAGACACGGGGAGAACGTGCAGACAGTGACCCAAGCTGGGAATCGAACCTGGGTGCCCAGCACTGTGAGGTAGCAGTGCTAACCACTGTGCCACCGTGCCGCCCTAACTTAGAGGACATGAGATGTGATGAGTGTAATGCGCTTGCAACCAGCAGAGTTGTAATGATTGGTCCACAACAGGGCGTCACAGTGGTTAGCACTGCTGCCTCGCAGCGCTGGGGACCTGAGTTCAACCCCCAGCTTGGATCACTGCCTGTGCGGAGTCTGCACGTTCTCCCCGTGTCTGCGTGGGTTTCCTCCGAATGCTCTGGTTTCCTCCCACAGTCCGAAAGGCATGCTGGTGAGATGCACTGGCCATGCTGAATTCTCCCTCAGTGTACCTGAACAGATGCTGGAGTATGGCAGCTGGGAGATTTTCACAGTAACTTCATCGCAGTGTTAATATAAGCCTACTTGTGACACTAATAAAGAAACTTTAAAACAACTCCATCATCATTGTACCATACTAATGTCAGGTTGGCTTTGGTCTTTCTCGGTTTACCCAATTCAATTTGCTCGCAGTCAGTTCCCACACTGAGAACTGTCAGAATGACTGGATCATCTGGTTTTGGGTGTTTAGATTGAAAGATGGATGTTGTCCGGCTCAGAACACTGCAGGGAACTTCCTGCTCTTCTTCCAGTAGTGTTGTGGGTCATTTACACATTAACATCAGCCTGAGGGCCATCGCTTAAAGTCTCATTTGAAAGGCGGCACCTCCGACACTGCAGCACTTCCTCAGTCCTGCATCGGAGTGCCTGCCTGGATGATGCACTCTAGTCTCTGGAGTGAAACTCAAACCCACAATTCTCTGAGCCAGAGGTGGGAATTTTATCCACAAAACCCCATCACAGCGATCCATGAACTGCAGGCTTTCAGAATCCATTTGGTCCCTCACTCTCTCACATCACCACTCAAAGCAATTTGTGTCACTGAGCAGATAAGGTCAGTGTCGTATCTGGTGACTGCACAGGCTCATCTAATGCTGCCTCAGAAAATACTGGGTCAACTGAAATATTAAATAGAGGCAGCGAATCAAAAAGAAGGAAATATTTGAAGTGAAAGGAATATCATCCCAGTTGTGGGGATAATCTCAGAGTGCTCCCTGCAGGTCAATGGGTGTTACTGGAGAAAAAGAGAGTGTGACAGACAGAGAGAAAGTGTGAGAGTGACAGTGAAACAAGAGAACAGAATTCCTGGGGATAGAGGGAACAAGGTGACAGAATCATAGAGAGAGAGACAGGTTGAGAAGGTGAGAATTTGTAATGATTCACTGCTCCCAGTGCTTTTTCTTTATTCATTTGTGGGACATGGGCATTGCTGGCTGGCCAGCATTTATTGCCCATCCCTAGTTACCTGAGGGTCAGTTGAGAGTCAACCACATTGCTGTGGCTCTGGAGTCACACATAGGCCAGACTGGGTAAGGATGGCAGATTTCCTTCCCTAAAGGACATCAGTGAACCCGATTTTTTTTTACAACAATCGACAATGGTTTCATGATCTTTGGTCAACTCCTAATTCCAGATTTTTTTATTGAATTGAAATTCCACCATCTGCTGTCGCGGGATTCGAACTCGTGTCCCCAGACAATTAGCTGAGTTTCTGGTTTCATAGTTAGCGATAATACCACTAGGCCATCACCTCCCTCGCCCCCACTGCTCCACTGTCATCTCCTCCTTTGCTGTGTTATCTTCAAGCTATTGAGATGTTGGGGACCTTGATGTGAACTTTAACAGCTCCGATTTCTCTTTGTTTCAGAGACACCTCCAGATGTGACAGGAGAGGAAGGAAAGGAAGAAATGGGAGACTTGGAGGGAGATGACAACGCGCTGACAGTTTCTGCCTTTATCATTCTGTTTATTCTCAGTTTCCTCTACAGCACCTTTGTTACTGTTGTCAAGGTGACCAGATTTAATTTTCAATTCAATGATAACAGGATTTATCTACAATTGATTCCCACATAAGAACATAAGAACATAAGAAATAGGAGCAGGAGGAGGCCATCTGGCCCTTCGAGCCTGCCCTGCCATTCAATAAGATCATGGCTGATCTGTCGTGGCTCAGTTCCACTTTCCCGCCCTCTCCCCATAACCCTTAATCCCCTCGCTTATCAAAAACCCATCAACCTGCGTCTTAAAAATATTTAGCGAGGCAGCCTCCACCACTTCAACGGGCAGAGAATTCCAGAGATTCACCACCCTTTGAGTGAAGAAGTTCTTCCTCAACTCCGTTCTAAACCGCCCCCCCCTTTATCTTGAGGCTGTGCTCCCTAGTCCTACTGTCCTTTCTGAGCGGGAAGAGTCTCTCCACCTCTATCCTATCCATCCCATTCATCATCTTATACGTCTCAATGAGATCTCCCCTCATTCTTTTAACCTCTAATGAGTACAAGCCTAGTTTATTCAGCCTCTCCTCATAGCTCAACCCCCTCACCTCCGGCATCAGCCTAGTAAACCTCCTCTGCACTCCCTCCAAGGCCAAAATATCCTTGCGTAAGTACGGCGCCCAAAACTGCACACAGTACTCCAGCTGCGGCCTCACCAATGCCCTATACAGCCGCAGCAAAACCTCCCTACTTTTATATTCAATCCCCCTCCACATCTTATTATCCAACTCTCTAATTCCAACCATTAGGTTACAAACACACCCACAGTTGAGTGGCAACAAACTACTGTTATTTTAAGCTTTTCACTTCACCTGATCCAGGGGTTTTGATTCACCTGCGTGGTCAGATTCCCTGTCCTTCATTGTCCGTTTCCCAGAATAAGGTCAGATTACCTGACCGTTAGTGTCCATTTAAGGACAGATCCCAGGTCCTTTGGTATCCATCTCCCAGAAAAAGGTCAGATTACCTGTTCTCGAGCATCCATGTCCCAGAATAAAGTCAGATTCCCATCCTCTCTGGGGCAGCATGGTGGCACAGTGGTTAGCACTGCTGCCTCACAGCAAAAGTGGCCCGTGTTCAGGTCCAGCCTCACGTAACTGTCCGTGTGGAGTTTGCACATTCTCCCAGTGTCCGCCTGGATTTCCTCTGGGAGCTCCGGTTTGCTACTGCAGTCCAAAGATGTGTGGGTTAGGTTGATTGCCTGTGCCAAATTGCCCCTTAGTGTCAAGGTGATTAGCAGTGGAAATCCGTGGGTGTAAAGGTAGGCTTTAGTGGGATTGGTGTCAGTGCAGACTTGATGGGCTGAATGGCCTCCTTATGCACTGTCAGGATGCTATGATTGTTTAGTGTCCATTTCCCTGGCAAATGTGAGATTCCCTGTCCTTTTGTATCCATGTCCCACAGTAAAATCAGATTTCCTGTCTTTCAGTGTCTGTGTCCCAGAATAAGGTCAGGTTTCCTGTCCTTTACTGTCCATGTCCCAGAATAAGGTGGGTTTTCCAGTATTTCAGACCATATCCCAGAATGAGGGCAGATTCTCTGTCCTTTAGTGTGTATGTCCCAGATTCAGGCCAGTTTCCCTGTCTATTAGTGTCCATAAGGAAGGAGAAGGTCAGATTCCCTGTCATTAAGCTGTCGATTGCAGAATAAGGTCAGATTTTCTGTCCTTTAGTGCTCAGATCCCAAGATAAGGTCAGATTCTGTGTCATTTAGTGTCCATCTCCTACAATAATATCAGATTTCCTACATTCTGGTGTCCAAATCCAGGAATACGGTCAGATTTCCTGTTCATTAGAGTCCATATTCCAGGATAAAGTCAGATGTCCTGTCCTTTCTTGTCCATGTCCCAGAATAAGCTCAGGTTCCCTATCCTTTCATGTCTTTCAGTGTCGAACTCCCAGCGAAAGGTCAGATTCCCAGTTCTTTAGTGTCCATGTCCCAGACTAATGAAAGATTCTGTGTCCTTTAGTATCCATGTCCAGAATGAGGTCAGATTCCCAGTTCTTTAGTGTCCATGTCCCAGAATAAGGAAAGATTCTGAGTCATTTAGTGTCCAAGTCTCAGGATAAGGTCAGATTCCCTGTCCTTGAGTGTCCATATCCCAGAATAAGCTCAGATTCCCTATCCTTTCATGTCTTTCCGTATAGAACTCCCAGCAAAAGGTCAGATTCCCTGAGCTTTATGGTCCATGTTTCAGAATAAAGTTAGATTACCGTCCACTCCTGGGCAGCATGGTGGCACAGTGGTTAACACTACTACCTCATAGCACCAGGGACCCAGGTTCAGGTCTGGCCTCAGGTAAATGTCTGTGTGGAGTTTGCACGTTCTCCCCGTGTCTGCCTGGATTTCCTCCGGGTGCTCCGGTTTGCTACTGCAGCCCAAAGATCTGTGGGATAGGTTGATTGGCCATGATAAATTGCCCTTTAGTGTCAAGGGGATTAGCAGTGTAAATCCATGAGGACACAAGATAGATTTGGGTGGGATTGGTGTCGATGCAGGCTTTAAACAACACCGTTGTTTAAGAAGGGTGCCAGGCAAAAGGCGGGGAATTATAGGCCGGTTAGTTTAACGTCTGTTGTAGGTAAAATGTTAGAATCCGTCATCAAGGAGGAAATAGCGAGGCATCTTGAGGGGAATTGCTTGATAGAGCAGATGCAGCACGGTTTCGTTAAGGGGAAGTCGTGTCTGACAAATTTACTGGAGTTCTATGAGGATGTGTCTAGGGCGGTGGATAGAGGAGAGCCGGTGGATGTGGTCTTTCTTGATTTTCAGAAGGCGTTTGACAAGGTACCTCACAAGAGGTTATTGCAGAAGGTCAGGGGACATGGAGTTGGGGGTAGGGGTTAGCGTGGATAGAGGACTGGTTGTCAAATAGGAGGCAGAGAGTGGGGGTCAATGGGTGCTATTCGGATTGGCGGTTGGTGACTAGTGGAGTGCCTCAGGGGTCGGTGCTGGGGCCTCAGCTATTTACCATTTATATAGATGATCTGGAGGAGGGAACCAAGTGTATGGTGTCGAAATTTGCTGATGACACCAAGATTGGTGGAACGGCAAATTGCATGGAGGGTGTGGAGAGTCTGCAGAAGGATCTAGATAGGCTGGGCGAATGGGCCAGGAACTGGCAAATGGAATTTAATGTTGGCAAGTGCGAGGTGGTCCACTTTGGTAGGAATAATGGCAGGAAGGACTATTACTTACGTGGAGAAAAACTGCAGCAGGCGACGGTGCAGAGGGACCTCGGGGTCCTTGTGCATGAGTCGCAAAAACCCAGCTTGCAGGTGCAGCAGGTGGTCAGGAAGGCGAATGGGATGCTGGCCTTCATAGCGAGGGGGATTGAATATAAAAGTAGGGAGGTCTTGCTGCGGCTATATAGGGCATTGGTGAGGCCGCAGCTGGAGTACTGTGTGCAGTTTTGGGCTCCGTACTTACGCAAGGATATTTTGGCCTTGGAGGGAGTGCAGAGGAGGTTTACTAGGATGATGCCGGACTTGAGGGGGTTGAGCTATGAGGAGAGGCTGAATAAACTAGGCTTGTACTCGTTAGAGTTTAGAAGAATGAGGGGAGATCTCATTGAGACGTATAAGAGGATGAATGGGATGGATAGGATAGAGGTGGAGAGACTCTTCCCGCTCAGAAAGGACAGTAGGACTAGGGGGCACAGCCTCAAGATAAAGGGGGGGCGGTTTAGAACGGAGTTGAGGAAGAACTTCTTCAGTCAAAGGGTGGTGAATCTCTGGAATTCTCTGCCCGTTGAAGTGGTAGAGGCTACCTTGCTAAATATTTTTAAGACGCGGGTTGATGGGTTTTTGATAAGCGAGGGGATTAAGGGTTATAGGGAGAGGGCGGGAATGTGGAACTGAGCCACGACAGATCAGCCATGATCTTATTGAATGGCGGGACAGGCTCGAAGGGCCAGATGGCCTACTCCTGCTCCTATTTCTTATGTTCTTATGTTCAGGCTTGATGGGCTGAATGGCCTCCTTCTGCACTGTCAGGATGCTATGATTGTTTAGTGTCCACTTCCCTGACTCATGTCAGGTTCCCTGTCCTTTGGTGTCCATGTCCCAGAATAATGCTCATTGTTCTCTGGAGCATTGAACCTGGTGGCTGTGGCTGTGGTGAGTGGCTGATTTAAAGTGAAAACCGCTTTTTTCCTGTACTTCCGGTTCTCGGGGCTTGTTAGAGTGTAGTTTACTTCCGTACCGGAAGTTAGGCCAGGGGATTGTCGTTAAGGGGGAGCGGGGGGTATAAAAAAGGGGTAGCAGTATAGAGCGGGCAGCGTCGGGAGCGGGCAGCGGAGTGAGTGGGAACTGAGTGAGAAGGGCTTTGGCTTGCTGGGCTTAGGCGAGTGCAGGCTTAGAGAAGGTGAGTGACAGATTCCTACCTTGGGCACTTACAGGAGGTTGGGACATGGCAGGGAATATAGGGAGGAATGTAAGTTGCGTCCGGTGCCACATGTGGGAGTTCCTGGTGGTGTCACGGGTCCCCAAGGTACACATCTGCAGTAAATGTTTAGAACTGCAGCGATTGAGGGCCCGGATCAGGCAACTCGAGGGGCGCCTGGAAGATGCGTTTCTAGTTAGGGAGAATGAGGAGATAATGGCTGGGAAACATGAGCAGGAGGAGGTCTCAAGGGCTGAAGAGAAGGGAGGATGGACGACTGTTAGGAGGGGAAAGAGGAAGAAGAAGAGTAGTCAGGGTCCCCCGGCCTCCCCGGAGGCCCCCCAAGGTTCGTCGGCAGGGGCACAGAAAAATAGGAAGGAAGGGGAGACTGATTTAGAGGGACGGAAAGGGTCTGGTAAGGTGATAGTGGTAGGGGATGGGAGGGTCCGAGGGATTGATAGGAGGTTCTGTGGGCAAGGGCGCGACTCCAGGATGGTGGTCTGCCTCCCTGGAGCAGGGGTAAAAGATATAATGGAAAGGGTAGAGGGAATTTTGAAAGGGGAGGGGACCCAGGCAGAGGTCATAGTACACGTAGGGGAAGGGGATATAGGAAGGAGGAGTAGGGGAGAGGTCCGTAGGCAATTTAGGGAGTTGGGGGCCAAACTAAAGGGCAGGACCTCTAGGGTGGCACTGTCTGGGTTGCTGCCCAGTATGAGCAGGGCTAAGAATGACGAGATCATGCAGTTGAATGCATGGTTGAGGGACTGGTGTAGGGTAGAGGGGTTTACTTATGTAGATCATTGGGAGGTGTTTAGGAGAGAAAGGCAACTGTACAGGAGGGGTGGGGAGGATTTGAACGGGAGGGGGACTAGTGTCTTAGCAGGGAGGTTAGCTGGGGTGTTCAGGAATGATTTAAACTAATAGGGAGGGGGGGTGGGGAGGTGGCTGGGAGAGAGACGGGTGAAAGGAAAATTATAAGGGAGAAGGTGGTTCCGAGGGACATTTGTGGGTTGAACTGTGTCTGTTTCAATGCTAGGAGTGTGGCAGGGAAAACGGATGAGCTTAGGGCCTTGATGTTTGTGAGGCAGTTGGATGTGGTGGCTGTAACGGAGACGTGGTTACGGGAAGGGCAGGACTGGCAGCTGAATGTTCCTGGGTACAGGTGTTTTAGGTGTGACAGAGGAGGGTTGAAGAGAGGTGGAGGGGTGGCACTGTTAGTCAAGGAAAACATCACAATAGTGCAGAGGGAGGGCGATATGGAAGAGATAGGGATTGAGTCACTGTGGGTGGAGTTGAGGAATAAAAAGGGAGAGATCACACTGCTAGGGGTGTACTATAGGCCACCCAACAGCCCAAAGTCAGTGGAGGAGGGAATTTGCAGGGGCATTTTGGACAGGTGCAGAAAGAATAGAGTGGTTGTAGTGGGTGATTTTAATTTTCCCGGAGTGAATTGGAGGGGGCCTAGAGCTGGGGGTACGGAGGGAGAGGAGTTTGTGAAATGTGTTATGGAAGGGTCGCTAGAACAGTATGTAACTTGCCCGACTAGGGGAGGGGCTATACTGGATTTAGTGTTGGGAAACGAGCCAGGGCAGGTGGGTGAGGTAGAGGTAGGCGAACATGTGGCGAACAGTGACCACAAGTCCGTCTACTTTAGGATAAAAATGGAAAGGGACGAGTGCCGGCCAAGCGGGAGTGTGCTGAACTGGGGAAAGGCGAGCTATGGCAGGATTAGGAGGGAGCTGCAGCAAACTGACTGGGAGGGACTGTTAGCTGGCAAGTCCACGGTTGGCAAGTGGGAGGCTTTTAGGGACAAAATGAAATGGTTGCAGGGGAGGTTTGTTCCGGTTAAGCGAAAGGATGGGAAAGGTAGGATTAGAGAGCCGTGGATTACGGGGGATATTGAAGACTTGGTTAGGAAGAAGAGGGAGGCGTATGATAGGTCAAAACAAATGGGTACGGAGTGTGCGCTGGAGGAATATAGAGCGAGTAGGAGGGAGCTAAAAAGGGGAATTAGAAGGGCGAAGAGAGGGCATGAGATGGCTTTGGCCGGTAGGATTAAGGATAATCCTAAGGCATTTTATTCCTATATTAGAGGCAAGAGAGTAGTTAGAGGGAAAATTGGTCCTCTTAGGGACAAGAGTGGAGAGTTGTGTATTGAGTCGGAGGGAATGGGGGAGCTCCTGAATGAATACTTTGCGTCGGTATTCACGAAGGAGAGGGGTTCGGAATCGTGCGGTCTCTTGGAGGGAGCGGAGGTTCAGTTGCAGGATATAGTTATTACGAGAGAGGAAGTGCTAGGGCTTTTAGGTAGCGTAAGGACAGATAAAGCTCCGGGGCCTGATGGTATTTATCCCAGGCTGCTTAGGGAGGCGAAAGATGAAATTGCTGGGCCTCTGGCGCACATCTTTGTCTCTTCTTTGGACACAGGTGAGGTCCCAGAAGACTGGAGGGTAGCAAATGTGGTCCCGTTGTTCAAAAAAGGTAGTAGGGATAACCCTGGGAATTATAGGCCAGTGAGTTTGACGTCGGTGGTAGGGAAGTTAATGGAAAAAATACTTAGGGGTAGGATGTATGAGCATTTGGAGCGTTGCGATCTGATTAGGGATACGCAACATGGCTTTGTTAGAGGGAGGTCTTGCCTTACGAATCTGGTGGAATTCTTTGAGGAGGTGACAAGAACGGTTGACGATGGGAGAGCCGTTGATGTCATCTACATGGATTTCAGTAAGGCGTTTGACAAAGTCCCTCACGGTAGGCTGGTAGAAAAGGTTAAGGCGCATGGGATACGAGGCCAGGCAGTTAGGTGGATTGAGAACTGGTTGGGAAATAGGAGACAGAGGGTAGTTGTGGAGGGTACCTTGTCGGGCTGGAGGCCAGTGACCAGTGGTGTGCCGCAGGGCTCGGTACTGGGACCTCTCCTCTTTGTAGTCTACATAAATGACTTAGAAGAGGGAGTAGGTGGTGTGATCAGCAAGTTTGCTGATGACACCAAGATGGCAGGGTTGGCGGGTACAGAACTGGATTGTCAGGTGATACAACAGGATATAGATAGGTTGGTGCAGTGGGCAGATAGGTGGCAGATGGCATTTAATCCTGACAAATGCGAGGTGATGCATTTTGGAAGGAATAATGCAGAGAGGAGTTATGTGATAAAAGGTAGGCCGATTAGGAGTATAGATGTACAGAGAGACCTGGGAGTGCAGGTCCACAAATCCATGAAGGTTGTGTCACAAGTGGAGAACGTTGTTAGGAAGGCTTATGGGATGTTAGCCTTTATAGGAAGGGGCTTAGAGTATAAAAGCTGCCGTCTAATGCTTCAGTTATACAGAACGTTGGTTAGACCGCATTTGGAGTACTGCGTCCAGTTCTGGTCACCTTATTACCGGAAGGACGTGGAGTCTCTGGAAAGGGTGCAGAGGAGGTTTACCAGGATGTTGCCTGGCATGGGGGGACTGGGTTACGAGGAGAGACTGAAGAGACTGGGGCTATTCTCCTTGGAAAGAAGGAGATTGAGAGGGGACATGATAGAGGTATATAAGATACTGAAGGGAATAGATAGAGTTAATAGTGAGAGACTGCTCCCTAGACTGGGTACGAACACAAGAGGTCATCAATTAAGGGTGAGGGGGGGGAGGTATAATTTGGAGGTAAGAGGAAGGTTCTTTACACAGAGAGTTGTGGGGGTCTGGAATGCGCTACCGAGTAGGGTGGTGGAGGCAGGCACGTTGGACTCGTTTAAGATGCAGTTAGATAGGCATATGAGTGAAACGGGAATGGAGGGATATGGTAGGGGCTATTAAATAGGGTAAACCTCGGGAGACACCGGAAGGGCAGGCTGTATAACTAATATGTTTTGTCTTTATTCCACAGGTGGAGGTCCACCTCGTGTCAAGCGAGGGGCATGCACACGGCGGGTTGTGCGTGGGCTGCTCTTGGAAGTCCAGGAGTGGCCTAGTACTTCATGTCGGTGTGTGTGCTTGAACAAGCGCCAAGCTTGATCCTGGACCGATAGACGGGCTCCACAACAGCTCAGTGACTAGCACTGCTAGCTGTGCAGATACATGGATTTGGGCCTGTGTCTGTGGGAGTTTGCGCATTCTCCCTGTGGTTGCGTGGGTTTCCTCCGGGCGCTCCGGTTTCCTCCCACACCCCAAAGATGTGCTCTTAGGCTAATTGGTTTCCACCAAATTGACACTATTTCTTCCCTGAATCTGACTGAGTAGGGTCCCATTCGTAGACATGCAGGGTAGAATAGGTGTAGGGCGATGCGGCGGCGCGGGCTCGTTGGGCCGAAGGGCCTGTTTCCCGTGCTGGGTTGTTCTTTGTTCTTTGTTCTTAAGGTCAGATTCATAAGAACATAAGAACATAAGAAATAGGAGCAGGAGTAGGCCATCTAGCCCTTCGAGCCTGCCCCGCCATTCAATAAGATCATGGCTGATCTGTCGTGGCTCAGTTCCACTTTCCCGCCCTCTCCCCATAACCCTTAATCCCCTCCCTTATCAAGAACCCATCAACCCGCTTCTTAAAAATATTTAGCGAGGCAGCCTCCACCACTTCAACGGGCAGAGAATTCCAGAGATTCACCACCCTTTGAGTGAAGAAGTTCCTCCTCAACTCCGTTCTAAACCGCCCCCCCTTTATCTTGAGGCTGTGCCCCCTAGTCCTACTGTCTTTTTTGAGCGGGAAGAGTCTCTCCACCTCTATCCTATCCATCCCATTCATCATCTTATACGTCTCAATGAGATCTCCCCTCATTCTTCTAAACTCTAACGAGTACAAGCCTAGTTTATTCAGCCTCTCCTCATAGCTCAATCCCCTCAACTCTGGTATCAGCCTAGTAAACCTCCTCTGCACTCCCTCCAGGGCCAAAATATCCTTGCGCAGGTGCGGCGCCCAAAACTGCACACAGTACTCCAGCTGCGGTCTCACCAATGCCCTATACAGCTGCAGCAAGACCTCCCTACTTTAATATTCAATCCCCCTCGCTATGAAGGCCAGCATCCCATTCGCCTTGCTGACCACCTGCTGCACCTGCAAGCTGGGTTTTTGCAACTCATGCACAATTCCCTGTCCTTTAGTGTCCATGTCCCAGATTAAGGTCAGATTCCCAGTCCTTTAGTGTCCATGTCCCAGAATAAGGTCAGATTCTCTGTCCTTTAGTGTCCATGTCCCAGAATAAGATCAGATTCCCTGTCCTTTAGTGTCTATGTCCCAGAATAAGGTCAGATTCCCTGTCCTTTAGTGTCCATGTCCCCAGAATAATGTCAGATTCTCTGTCCTTTAGTGTCCATGTCCCAGAATAAGGTCAGATTCCCTGTCCTTTAGTGTCCATGTCCCCAGAATAAGGTCAGATTCCCTGTCCTTTAGTGTCCATGTCCCAGAATAAGGTCAGATTCCCTGTCCTTTAGTGTCCATGTCCCAGAATAAGGTCAGATTCCCTGTCCTTTAGGATCCATGTCCCAGAATAAGGTCAGATTCCCTGTCCTTCAGTGTCCGTGTCCCAGAATAAGGTCAGATTCCCTATCCTTTAGTGTCCATGTCCCCAGAATAAGGACAGATTCCCTGTCCTTTAGTGTCCATGTCTGAGATGAGGTCAGATTCCCTGTACTATAGAGTCCATGTCCCAGAATAAGGATGGATTCCCAGTCCTTTAGTGTCCATGTCCCAGAATAAGGACGGATTCCCAGTCCTTTAGTGTCCATGTCCCAGAATAAGGACGGATTCCCCATCCTTTAGTGTCCATGTCGCAGAATACTGTCAAATTCCTTGTCCTTTAGTATCCATATCCCAGAAATACTGTCAAATTCCTTGTCCTTTAGTGTCCATGTCCTAGAAATAAGGACAGATTCCCAGTCCTTTAGTGTCAGAACACAACATAAGATAAGAAATAGGAGCAGGAGTAGGCCATCTAGCCCCTTGAGCCAGAAAACCCACGCAGACATGGGGAGAATGTGTAGACTCTGCACAGACAATGACCCGGGCTGGGAATCGAAGCCGGGTCCCTGGTGCTTGTGAGGCAGCAGTGCTAACCACTGTGCCACCCAGTAGTGTCCATCTGTCAGAATGTGGTCAGACTCCCTGTCCTTTACTGTCCATATCCTTGAAGTTCCTGTCCTTTAATATCGAGCTCACCCACAAAATGTCAGTTTCCTGTTGTTTAGTGTCCATCGCTGAATCCCCCACTATTAACATCCTGGGGGGGTTACCATTGACCAGAAGCTGAACTGGACCCAGCCATATAAATTCTGTAGCTACAAGAGCAGATCAAACGCTAGGAATCCTGCAGAGAGAATTCACTTCCTGACCCCCACAAAGTGTGTCCACTATCTACAAAACACAAGTCAGATGGTGGTATACTCTCCGCATGTCTGGATGAGTGCAGCTCCAACCACACACAAGAAGCTCGACATCATCCACGAAGGGTACCAACATCCACCAACATTCACTCCATCACCACCAACGCACAGTGGCAGTCGTGTGTACCATCTACAAGATGCACTGCGGACACTCACAAAGGCTGCTTAGGCAGCACCTTCCAAACCTTTGACCCCTACCATCTAGAAAGACAAGGGCAGCAGATACGTGGAAACACCACCATATGCAAGTTCCACTCTAAGTCACTGACCATTCTGACTTGGAAGTGTATTGGCCATTCCTTCACTGTGGCTGGGTCCAAATCCTGGCAGTTCCTCCCTAACAGCACAATGTATGTAACTACACCTCAGGGATTGCAGTGGGTTCAAGAAGTCAGCTCACCACCACCTTCTCAAGGGCAACTAGGGATGTCCCAGGCAGTAGCACTCATATCCTGTAAATGAAGAGGAAAAGAGAAGGGCAGATTCTCTGTTCTTTATGTCCCCATCTCTGAGAAACAGGACAGCTTATCTGTTCTGTTGGTTCTGTGTAGTCTTAATAAACACAAGACAACAACTCTGAACCAGAAGAACAAAGTTATCCACACTCATTCTGAGCAAAACCATAAACCTATTCTGTAGGTTTCATCTCCCAGAACAAGGACAGACCTCCGTCCTTTAGTGTCCGTCTCTCAGAATAAGGACAGCCCCCCCAATCCTTTATTGTTCACTTTTGAGTAGACAGACAGTCTCGCTGTCTTTTTTGGGTGCACTGTCTGAACATAGAACATAGAACACTACAGCACAAACAGGCCGTTCAGCCCACAAGTTGTGCCGATCACATCTATACCTACCAAGCCATAGAACTATCTGCAACTCCCAATCCCATTAGATCCCATATACTCATCCAGAAGTCTTTTAAAAGATCCCAGCAAGTTCGCCTCTACCACCACCGACGGCAACTAATTCCACTCACTCACCACCCTCTGAGTGAAAAACTTACCCCTAACATCTCCTCTGTACCTGTTTCCCAGCACCTTAAACCTGTGTCCTCTCGTAGCGACCATTTCAGCCCTGGGAAATAGCCTCCGAGAATCCATCCTATCTATATCTCTCAACATTTTATAAACCTCTATCAGGTCGCCTCTCAACCTTCGTCTCTCCAGGGAGAAGAGACCTAGCTCCCTCAACCTATCTTCTATGTGTCTGTATTGTCTGTATGGCAAATCCAAGGTTTTTACTCTGCTGTCTGTATTGCAGGTTCAGCAGCAGTGACCAGCAGATGCTCACAGCTCACATTCAGACTTACACAAGATGTGAATTGCTCAGAAATGTCCCTGCGATGTTTGGGAATGGAACTTTCCATTGTACACTGGAAAATACTCGGCTACTGCACTGCCACAGCTCATTCCGGGAGATAAAACTTCAAATGGACTGGGGAACGATTGGGAAGGGGGATTGGGATGGGAGGGGGAAGAGTTGGGAAGAGAAGGGGAGGGGGAAGAGGGAGTGGGGGAAGGGGAAGAGGGAGTGGGGGAGGGAGAAGAGGGAGTGGGGGAGGGGGAAGAGGGAGTGGGGGAGGCGGGAGTGGGAAGAGGGAGTAGGTGAGGGGGAAGAGGGAGTTGGGGAGGGGGAAGAGGGAGTGGGGGAGGGTGAAGAGGGAGTGGGGGAGGGGGAAGAGGGAGTGGGGGAGGGCGAGGTGGGAGTGGGGGAGGGGGAAGAGGGAGTGGGGGAGGGTGAAGAGGGAGTGGGGGAGGGGGAAGAGGGAGTGGGGGAGGGGAAGAGGGAGTGGGGGAGGGGGAAGAGGGAGTGGGGGAGGGGGAAGAGGGAGTGGGGGAGGGGGAGTTAGGAGGGAGTGTGAGTATGGGAAGGAGGGAAGGGCTGGTTCTCTGTGTCTTGGGGAAAATATTGTAAAAACCAATGTTGTTCAGGTTACTGCCTGCAGCTTTTTAAAAAGTGTTTGCACTGATGTAAAAGTTTCGATTTGAAGCTAAATCAATAAAAAAAGAAACAAAAGATGATGTGAAGCGATCGATGGAACTGAGAAAGATTGAGTGTCGTTACTGGGTTAATATACCCATGTTTAGGGCCCCCCTAGTGTGTTTAGGGTCCCCCCCCAGTGTGTTTAGGGTCCCCCCCCTCCAGTGTGTTTAGGGCCCCCCAGTGTGTTTAGGATTCCCCCCCCCCCCAGTGTGTTTAGGATTCCCCCCCCCCCCAGTGTGTTTAGGGTCCCCCCCCCCCAGTGTGTTTAGGGTCCCCCCCCCCAGTGTGTTTAGGGTCCCCCCCCCCAGTGTGTTTAGGGTCCCCCCCCCCCAGTGTGTTTAGGGTCCCCCCCACAGTGTGTTTAGGGTCCCCCCCCAGTGTGTTTAGGGTCCCCCCCACAGTGTGTTTAGGGTCCCCCCCCAGTGTGTTTAGGGTCCCCCCCCAGTGTGTTTAGGGTCTCCCCAGTGTGTTTAGGGTCTCCCCAGTGTGTTTAGGGTCTCCCCAGTGTGTTTATGCCCCCGCCCCCAGTGTGTTTAGGGTCCCCCCCCCCCAGTGTGTTTAGGGTCCCCCCCCAGTGTGTTTAGGGACCTCCCCCACCCACGTCAGGACAGCGAGCACATCACTGCTCTCCCAAAAACTGACTGAGTGTGGGACGATTGCATTCCGGACCGTGCCTGACAGACCAACGTGGATTGCTCCGGTATTCCTGCCGTTATGAGACAGAGGCTGGAATTTTCCAGTCTTTCATGCCGGCAGGGTTCTCCAGTCCCGCTGCAGTGAATGAAGACTTGGCTGAGCGCCAAATTCTCTGTCCTCACTTGCAGAAGGGGCGGGGCCTGAACAGCTGGAAAATTCCAGCCTTTTTTTGGAAAACTCTGCCCAATGGCTGGAATTTTACTGGCCTGCCCGCCACAGGAATCGGAGCAGGTAAGGAGTGGACCATGGAAAGGTCCGTTGACCTCGAGCGGGATTTTACGGTTCCATGATGAACAAGGCCGTAAAATTCCGGCCAGTGTTCCAAGTCCAATCCGGATCTTCTTTGGAATGGTCTGCTGGGTTTTTCCAGCACTTTCTGCTTTTATTTCAGATATCCAACATCTGCAACGTTTTGCTTTTATATCAAAAAAATCAACAAAATCTTATGGCGACACATTGGCACAGTGGTTAACACTGCTGCCTCACAGTGCCAGGGACCCGGGTTCAATTCCAGCCTCGGGTCGCTGTCTGTGTGGAGTTTGCACGTTCTCCCACATGCTTCCTCCCGGTGCTCCAGTTTCCTCCCACAGTCCAAACGCGTGTGGGTGAGGTTGATTGGCCGTGCTAAATTGACCCTAGTGTCAGGGTGATTGGCAGGGTAAATATGTAGGAGTGATGTGGAGATGCCTGCGTTGGACTGGGGTGAGCACAATAAGAAGTCTCACAGCACCAGGTAAAGTCCAACAGGAGTGAGTGACTGAGTGAGTGCCGCTCACCTGAAGAAGGAACAGCGCTTCGAAAGCTCGTGCTACCAACTAAACCTGTTGGACTTTAACCTGGTGCTGTGAGACTTCTTACTGTAAATAAGTGGGGTTACAGGAATAGGGCCTGGGTGGAATTGTGGTTGGTGCAGATGGGCTGAATGGCCTCCATCTGCACTGTAGGTACTTTATGGATTCTACGATAAACCCGTCCTCCAGGGTCACAGGGCAATGGATATTTCAATACAATACAGACCTGGATGGATCGTAATACAAGATCTCTCTCTCTCTCAACCTTTCTGCAACCGACAGTACATCGGTCAGACTTCCGTCTGATTCTGTTGCTAATTATTCCCAGAACAGGACGTTAGTCGGTCGCTGGGGGCTTATAGTTTGGGGGGCACTTCACCACATCAAGCACAGCCACCCTCACACTCACACCCAGACAAACTGAGGGGCAATTTAGTGCGGCCAATCCACAGTCTTTGGACTGTGGGAGGAAACCGTAGCACCCGGCGAAAAATAATACAAAATGCTGGTGAATAAATAAATCACAGTAGAGAATAGTACTTGATCAATCACAACTCAATATACTGGTGAATAAATTATAATGCAATAAACTGGCCAATCAATTATAATGTGAGACAGGATTTATACCTCCAGTTTCCCTCTCTCTTTACCGCTCTATAATATCATTATTCAGTTCATTTCCTCTCCCAATCCACATTTGATAAGGTACCTCACAAGAGGTTACTGCAGAAGGTCAGAGGACATGGAGTTGGGGGTAGGGTGTTAGCGTGGATAGAGGATTGGTTGTCAAATAGGAGGCAGAGAGTGGGGGTCAATGGGTGCTATTCGGATTGGCGGTTGGTGACTAGTGGAGTGCCCCAGGAGTCGGTGCTGGGGCCTCATCTATTTACCATTTATATAGATGATCTGGAGGAGGGAACCGAGTGTAGGGTGTCGAAATTTGCTGATGACACCAAGATTGGGGGAAAGGCAAATTGTGCGGAGGGTGTGGAGAGTCTGCAGAAGGATCTAGATAGGCTGGGCGAATGGGCCAGGAAATGGCAAATGGAATTTAATGTTGGCAAGTGTGAGGTGGTCCACTTTGGTAGGAAGAATGGTAGGAAGGACTATTACTTACGTGGCGAAAAACTACAGCAGGCGACGGTGCAGAGGGACCTCGGGGTCCTTGTGCATGAGTCGCAAAAACCCAGCCTGCAGGTGCAGCAGGTGGTCAGGAAGGCGAATGGGATGCTGGCCTTCATAGCGAGGGGGATTGAATATAAAAGTAGGGAGGTCTTGCTGCAGCTGTATAGGGCATTGGTGAGGCCGCAGCTGGAGTACTGTGTGCAGTTTTGGGCGCCGCACCTGCGCAAGGATATTTTGGCCCTGGAGGGAGTGCAGAGGAGGTTTACTAGGCTGATACCGGAGTTGAGGGGGTTGAGCTATGAGGAGAGGCTGAATAAACTAGGCTTGTACTCGTTAGAGTTTAGAAGAATGAGGGGAGATCTCATTGAGACGTATAAGATGATGAATGGGATGGATAGGATAGAGGTGGAGAGACTCTTCCCGCTCAAAAAAGACAGTAGGACTAGGGGGCACAGCCTCAAGATAAAGGGGGGGCGGTTTAGAACGGAGTTGAGGAGGAACTTCTTCACTCAAAGGGTGGTGAATATCTGGAATTCTCTGCCCGTTGAAGTGGTGGAGGCTGCCTCGCTAAATATTTTTAAGAAGCGGGTTGATGGGTTTTTGATAAGAGAGGGGATTAAGGGTTATGGGGAGAGGGCAGGAAAGTGGAACTGAGCCACGACAGATCAGCCATGATCTTATTGAATGGCGGGGCAGGCTCGAAGGGCCAGATGGCCTACTCCTGCTCCTATTTCTTATGTTCTTATGTTCTTATTACACTCCTTCTGTCTAATTTCTCTCTCATGCTTTGTAACACTCCCCCCTCTCTCTCTCTCTCTTCTCCCCTTTGCGATCACAGGGCCTCCATCTCGCTCAGTGTGACAGGCAGCTACTGCATTGTTTCCCAGGTTAGCAGCCAAAGCCCTGCTCTTCTTCACCCACAATTCACCCATCCACAAATCCAGTCTGAGACAGGAATAAACCGCTCCCTTACCATGTCCCTGGGCTCCGCTCCCCCTGCAGAAACTTCGCTCAGCTCCCGATACTGACCACCTCTTTCTCTCTCTCTGTCTGTCAGGTAGTGAATGCCAAGGCATTCTGTCCTCAGTATAATTTTCACACTCCACAGCTTCCAATAACGGACTGGGCCTCTGCTTCCTGTTTTGAGTTTATTGCTTCTCTCCGAGCAGTCAGTGCCAGGCAGTCAGTTTGTAAACAGTGCACTAAACTCTGAGTACAAACTTCTGCCTCTGTCCAGGGAAAGATAGGGAGGGAGGGGAGAGAGAAGCAGGCGGCAGCAGGGAAGAATCACAGAATCCCTACTGTGCAGAAAGAGACCATTTGGCCCATCGAGTCTGTACTGAACACTATCTCATCCGGACCCTTTTCCCGCAATCCCACATATTTACCCCGTGAATCCGTCTAACCTGCTCATCTTTGGACACTAAGGGACAATTTAGCATGGCCAATCCACCCTAACCTACACATCTTTGGACACTAAGGGGCAATTTCGCATGGCCAATCCACCCTAACCTACACATCTTTGGGCAATAAGGGGCAATTTCGCATGACTAGTCCACCCAATCTGCACATCTTTTGGACGGTGGGAGGAAACTGGAGAAAATCCACACAGACGCAAGGAGAATGTGCAAACTCCACACAGACAACGACCCAAATCCGGGTCCCTGGCGCTGTGAGGCTGCAATGCTGACCCACTGTGCCACCGTGCCCATAAGGGGAACAGACAGTGAGGGAGAGAGGGGAAAGAGAGGATAAAGTGGGAAAGGGGTAGAGAAATAAAGGGACAGATGGGGGAGGTAGGGAGTGAGAGAGAGCAAGGGAGGGAGGGGGGAGGGATAGAAGAGGGAAGCAAGGAGGGAAGGGGAGGGAGGTAAGCAGGTACGAATGGGAGGGAGGAGGGATAGCGAGGTGAGGGAGGGATAAAGGTAGTCTGTTTGTACCCTGGACATTCTCTCTTCCACCTTCTTCCGTCGGGAAAAAGATACAAAAGTCTGAGGTCCCGTACCAACCGACTCAAGAACAGCTTCTTCCCTGCTGCTGTCAGACTTCTGAATGGACCTACCTCGCATTAAGTTGACTTTTCTCCACACCCTCACTGTGACTGTAACACTCCATTCTGCACTCTCTCCTTCTCTATGAAAGGTATGCTTTGCCTTTATAGTGCACAAGAAACAATACTTTTCACTGGAGCGAAAGATCAGGTTAACGCAAGATACGTCCATTCAAAAGGAGGGAGAGAGATAGAGGAGAAAGGGAGGGAGGGCAGTGTAGGGGAGGGGGAGGGCGGTGTAGGGGAGAGGGAGCACAGTGTAGGGGAGGGGGAGGGGGGGAGGTGTTGGAGAGGGGGATGTTGAGGTGAGGCCGGGTCCACTGGGTGTGAATGAATTTTTTCTCTGCGGTGTGAAGTGATACAACACTTCTCTCTGCTGGTGGACAGTCGCTCCTACAGCACAGTCCATGGATCCCCATCCACAGGACCTGCAGCTTGTAGTGGAGCCCATCAACCAGAGGGTAGCATTGTGTGTAATTCATCAAACCCACCCCTGATAGAACAACACGTATTGTAGCAACAGCACAGAGAGAGAGACACACAGATAGGCAGACAGACACACACACGCAGGCAGACACAGATAGACACACGCACAGATAGACACAGACAGGCAGACACACACACACACACACACACAAAGACAGATACACATACACCTACACACACACACACACACACACACGTGTGCACATATACAGAGACACAAAAGGTACACGCACATAGATACAAAGATGCAAGACACACACACACACACTTGGGCAGGTACACAGACAAACACAGAGATGCATACACTGATCAAAAAGACATGCTGAAGCTTCTCATTTTGCACTCATCAGGGCAGCTTGCAGGATAATCCAGCAGACACAGAGAGACGGGAGAAAAATAGAGAGTGTTAGAAAAATAACACAAGCGTGAGAGAGAGACAGAAAGAGTTAGAAACAGCTGAGAGCAGAAATCAGACTGTCGGCGTTAATGGCGACTATAAAGGGACTACAGAGAGACCAGGACAGGTTGTTGGTGATCTGGACACCCAAACACCTGAAGCTCTCGACCCTTTCTACTTTGTCCCTATTGATGTAGACAGGGGCATGTTCTCCTGAAGTCGATGACAATCTCCTTTGTTTTGTTGACATTGAGGGAGAGATTATTGTTGCCGCACCAGTTCTCCAGATTCTCTATCTCATTCCTGTACTCTGTCTCGTCATTTTTTAAGATCCAACTCACTACGGTAGTGTCATTGACAATCGAAGACTTGAAAATCGAATTGGAGGGGAATTTGGCCACAGAAATTACCGACCGGTGAGTCTGACCTCAGTGGTTGGTAAGCTGATGGAGAGGCTTCTGAGGGACAAGATTTACGAACATTTGGAGAGGTTTGACATGATCAGGAATAGTCAGCATTGATTTGTCAAGGGCAGGTCGTGCCTTACAAGCCTAGTTGAGTTCTTCGATAATGTGACTGAACACATTGACGAAGGAAGTGCCGTGGACGTAGTGTACATGGACTTCAGCAAGGCGTTTGATAAGGTCCCCCATGCAAGACTTCTTGAGAAGGTGAGAGGGCATGGGATCCAAGGGCCTTTGGCCTTGTGGATCCAGAACTGGCTTGCCTGCAGAAGGCAGAGAGTGGTTGTGGATGGGGCTTTTTCTGAATGGAGGTCAGTCACCAGCGGAGTGCCTCAAGGATCTGTTCTGGGGAGGTTTACTAGGCTGATACCGGAGTTGAGGGGATCGAGCTATGAGGAGAGGCTGAATAAACTAGGCTTGTACTCGTTAGAGTTTAGAAGAATGAGGGGAGATCTCATTGAGACGTATAAGATGATGAATGGGATGGATAGGATAGAGGTGGAGAGACTCTTCCCGCTCAAAAAAGACAGTAGGACTAGGGGGCACAGCCTCAAGATAAAGGGGAGGCGGTTTAGAACGGAGTTGAGGAGGAACTTCTTCACTCAAAGGGTGGTGAATCTCTGGAATTCTCTGCCCGTTGAAGTGGTGGAGGCTGCCTCGCTAAATATTTTTAAGAAGCGGGTTGATGGGTTCTTGATAAGAGAGGGGATTAAGGGTTATGGGGAGAGGGCGGGAAAGTGGAACTGAGCCACAACAGATCAGCCATGATCTTATTGAATGGCGGGGCAGGCTCGAAGGGCTAGATGGCCTACTCCTGCTCCTATTTCTTATGTTCTTATGTTCTTATGTTGTTTGTCATTTTCATAAATGACCTGGATGAGGAAGTGGAGGGATGGGTAAGTAAGTTCGCTGATGACACGAAGGTCGGTGGTGTTGTGGATGATCTGGAAGGATGGCAAAAGATGCAGCAAGACATAGATAGGATGCAGGACTGGGCGGAGAAGTGGCAGATGGACTTCAACGCGGATAAATGTGTAGTCGTCCATTTTGGCAGAACCAACGGGATGAACGAGTACACTATCAAGGGCAGAAGTCTGAGTAGTGTTGAGGAGCAGAAGGATCTTGGGGTCCGGGTCCACAGGACTCTTAAATCGGCCTCGCAGGTGGAGGAGGTGGTCAAGAAGGCGTATGGTGTACTGGCCTTCATTAATCGAGGGATTGAGTTTAGGAGTCGGGAGGTAATGCTGGAACTTTATAAGACCCTTGTCAGGCCTCATTTGGAGCATTGTGCGCAGTTCTGGTCGCCTCACTATAGGAAAGATGTAGAAGCTATTGAAAGGGTGCAGAGGAGATTTACAAGGATGTTGCCTGGACTGGGAGGCATGCCTTATGAAGTTAGGTTGAGGGAGCTGGGACTCTTTTCCCTGGAGAGACGAAGGTTGAGAGGCGACCTGATAGAAGTTTACAAAATGTTGAGAGGAATAGATAGGGTGGACTCTCAGAGGCTATTTCCCCGGTTTGAAATGGTCGCTACGAGAGGACACAGATTTAAGGTGCGGGGAGGGAGGTTCAGAAGTGATGTTAGGGGTAAGTTTTTCACTCAGAGGGTGGTGAGTGAATGGAATCGGCTGCCGTCAGTGGTGGTGGAGGCGAACTCGCTGGGGTCTTTTAAAAGACTTCTGGATGAGTACATGGGGTTTAATGAGATTGAGGGTTATAGATAGGTCTGTAGGTTGGTAGGTGATGTGATCGGCGCAACTTGTGGGCCGAAGGGCCTGTTTGTGCTGTAGTGTTCTATGTTCTATGTTCTATGAGTCAGAGGTGTATAAGGAGTATAGTGAGGGGGCTGGGAGCACAGCCTTGTGGGACACCAGTGTTGTGGATCATCATGGAGGAGGTCACACACCCCGGACATTCTCTCTTCCACCTTCTTCCATCAGGAAAAAGATACAAAAGTCTGAGGTCCCGTACCGACCGACTCAAGAACAGCTTCTTCCCTGCTGCTGTCAGACTTTTGAATGGACCTACCTCGCATTAAGTTGATCTTTCTCTACACCCTCGCTGTGACTGTCACACTACATTCTGCACCCTCTCCTTTCCTTCTCTATGAATGGTATGCTTTGTCGAGTTCGTGTGCAGTAAACAATATTTTTCACTGTATCCAAATTCATGTGACAATAATAAATCAAATCAAATCAAACCAGGGATGGGCAATAAATGCTGGCCAGCCAGCAAAGTCCATGTCCCACGAATGAATAAAAAAAACACAGATACTCAGACACACAGATTCACACACGTCATATATATTATACACACACACAGACACTTACACAGGTATACAAACACACACACACACACACACACACACAGTGCACGCACTCAGACATACTCTCAGACACATGCGCACACACACACAGACACTTACACAGATATAGAAACACACACACACAGCGCACACACAGACATACTCTCAGACACATGCACACACACACACACAGACACTTACACAGGTATACAAACACACACACACAGTGCACACACACAGACATACTCTCAGACACATGCGCACACACACACAGACACTTACACAGACATACAAACACACACACACAGTGCACACACACAGACATGCTCTCAGACACATGCGCAAACACACACAGACACTTACACAGATATACAAACACACACACACAGTGCACACACACACAGACATACTCTCAGACACATGCGCACACACACACAGACACTTACGCAGATATACAAACACACACAGTGCACACACATAGACATACTTTCAGACACATGCACACACACACACAGACACACAGATATACAAACACACACACACAGTGCACACACACAGACATACTCTCAGACACATGCGCACACACACACAGACACTTACGCAGATATACAAACACACACAGTGCACACACATAGACATACTTTCAGACACATGCACACACACACACAGACACACAGATATACAAACACACACACACAGTGCACACACACAGACATACTCTCAGACACATGCGCACACACACACAGACACTTACGCAGATATACAAACACACACAGTGCACACACATAGACATACTTTCAGACACATGCACACACACACACACAAACACACAGATATACAAACACACACACACAGTGCACACACACAGACATACTCTCAGACACATGCGCACACACACACAGACACTTACACAGATATACAAACACACACACACACACAGTGCACACACACAGACATACTCTCAGACACATGCGCACACACACACAGACACTTACACAGATGTACAAACACACACACACAGCTTTTATTGCTGATCAAAGGGACTTTTGTTTTGATTTATTATTGTCGGTTGTATTAACGTACAGTGAAAAGTATTGTTCCTTGCATGTCATACTGACAAAGCATACTGTTCATAGAGAAGGAAAGGAGGGTGCAGAATGTAGTGTTACAGTCATAGCTAGATTTTGATCTGATTTTTGAAAGATTTTGATCTTTCTCTCCAGTGAAAAGTATTGTTTCTTGTGCTATACAGACAAGGATAGCGAATGTTGTCCCATTGTTCAAGAAGGGGAACAGAGACTTCCCCAGGAATTATAGACCGGTGAGTCTTACTTCTGTTGTGGGCAAGGTTTTAGAAAAAATTATTAGGGATAGGATTTATAGTTATTTGGAGAGTAATGAATTGATTGGAGATAGCATGGTTTTGTGGAGGGTAGGGCGGGAATGTGGAACTAAGCCACGACAGATCAGCCATGATCTTATTGAATGGCGGGGCAGGCTCGAAGGGCTGGATGTGGATCTCGGGGTCCGGGTCCACAGGACTCTTAAATCGGCCTCGCAGGTGGAGGAGGTGGTCAAGAAGGCGTATGGTGTACTGGCCTTCATTAATCGAGGGATTGAGTTTAGGAGTCGGGAGGTAATGCTGCAACTTTACAAGACCCTTGTCAGGCCTCATTTGGAGTACTGTGCACAGTTCTGGTCGCCTCACTATAGGAAAGACGTAGAAGATATTGAAAGGGTACAGAGGAGATTTACAAGGATGTTGCCTGGACTGGGAGGCATGCCTTATGAAGATAGATTGAGGGAGCTGGGACTCTTTTCCCTGGAGAGGCGAAGGTTGAGAGGCGACCTGATAGAAGTTTATAAAATGTTGAGCGGAATAGATAGGGTGGACTCTCAGAGGCTATTTCCCTGGGTTGAAATGGTCGCTACGAGAGGACACAGATTTAAGGTGCGGGGAGGGAAGTACAGAGGTGATGTTAGGGGTAAGTTTTTCACTCAGAGGGTGGTGAGTGAATGGAATCGGCTGTCGTCAGTGGTGGTGGAGGCGAACTCGCTGGGGTCTTTTAAAAGTCTTCTGGATGAGTATATGGGGTTTAATGGGATTGGGGGTTATGGATAGGTCTATAGATTGGTAGGTGTAGATGTGATCGGCGCAACTCGTGGGCCGAAGGGCCTGTTTGTGCTGTAGTGTTCTATGTTCTATGGCCTACTCCTGCTCCTATTTCTTATGTTCTTACGTTCTTATGATTGAATTTAGGAGCCGCAGCGTCATGTTGCAACTGTACAAAACTCTGGTGCATCCGCACTTGGAGTATTGTGTACAGTTCTGGTCCCCACATTATAGGAAGGATGTGGAGGCTTTGGAGAGGGTGCAGAGGAGGTTTACCAGGATGTTGCCTGGTATGGAGGGGAGGTCCTATGAGGAGAGACTGAGGGATTTGAGGTTGTTTTCGTTAGAAAGAAGGCGGTTAAGAGGGGACCTTATTGAAACATATAAGATGATTAGAGGTTTAGACAGGGCGGACAGTGATAGCCTTTTTCCTCAGATGGAGAAAGCTAGCACGAGGGGGCATAGCTTTAAATTAAGGGGGGGTAGTTATAGGACGGATGTCAGAGGTAGGTTCTTTACCCAGAGGGTGGTGAGGGATTGGAATGCCCTGCCTGCTGCAGTTGTAGATGCGCCTAGTTTGGGGGCGTTTAAGAGATCCGTGGAGAGGTTTATGGACGAGAAGGGATTGGTTTAGGTTAGAGGGTCATTGCTTTTTAATTGGTCGGTGCAACATCGTGGGCCGAAGGGCCTGTTCTGCGCTGTAATGTTCTATGTTCTAAAAGCATACCTTTCATAGAGAAGGAAAGGAGACAGTGCAAGAATGTCGTGTTACAGTCACAGCGAGGATGTAGAGAAAGATCAACTTAATGTGAGGTAGGTCCATTCAAAAGTCTGACAGCAGCAGGGAAGAAGCTGTTCTTGAGTCGGTCGGGACGTGACCTCAGACTTTTGTATCTTGCTAAATGGTAAAGGTGAAGCTTCTCATTTTGCACTCATCAGGGCAGCTTGCAGGATAATCCAGCAGATACAGAGAGGCAGGAGAAACAGAGAGAGTGACAGAGAAACAGGGAAAGTGAGAGACAGAAAGAGTTAGGAACAGCTAAGAGAGAGCAGAAATGAGATCGTTAGGTATTTATAAAATTCCTTTACGTCCTCTGGATGTAAACAAGCTTTTCACAGTCAGTGAGTTTCTGTGTTTAACCCATCCCTTGCCCTTTCCCTCTCTCTGGGTTTAGATTCTGTTGAAGAGTTTCCAGGCTCTCAAACCTGTCCGTCTCTCTTTGTAAATTCACCAACACCCACTGCAGCTCCTCTCTGTCTGATGGTCTTACACTGCCATCCTGTGGCAGCAGCTAATTATTACAGAGAGTCAGTGCTTGTGGTCTGGCTGCTGCCAGAGCCAGTGATTAAACACAAGAGGGTTCTCACTGACTTGGCTGAAGTAGTGGGAGCTCAGTCCCCTCCAAAGGGGGAACTACCCGTACAAACAACAGCTGCAGTGTGGACAATCTCCAATAGGCACTGCAGCAACAACTCACCAAGGTTAGTTGGACAAGACCTTCCAAAACCACCCAAGACTACAAGAATCATCGAGGTTTCCAGCGCAGAAACAGGCCATTCGGCCCAACTTATCCATGCTGCTCTTTGTTTAAACCCCTAAGCTAATCCCAATTGCCCACATTTGACCCACATTCTTCTATACCCATTTTACCTGTTTAAATGTCGGAACACTTTTTAAAAAGACAAAATTGTACCTGCCTCTACTACTGCCTCTGGCAGCTCATTCCAAACACTCACCCCCATCGTTGTGAAAAAATCACCCCTCTGGACACTTTTGTATCTCTCCCCTCTCACCTTAAACCTATGTCCTCGAGTTTTAGAGTCCCCTACCTTTGGGAAAAGATATTGACTATCTTGCTGATCTGTGCCCCTCATTATTAACAAGCTGCCAGAGATTGTAGTAGAGGCGGGTACAATTTTGTCTTTTAAAAAGCGTTTAGACAGTTACATGGGTAAGATGGGTATCGCGGGACATGGGCCAAATGTGGACAATTGGGAATAGCTTCGGTGTTTTAAAAAAAGGGCAGTGTGAACAAATTGGACTGAAGGGCCTGTTTTTTTACTGTAAACCTCTATGACTTAATGACTCTACGACTCTCTCTGACATAAAAGACAAAGATGGCTAAGGATGTGAATACTGAGAATGTAAATTCAGTGACTGAATTCAACCTTTATGGATTACACAAAGCCCTGAGAGCAAGACAATGGAATGGTGTTCCCTTTTTTTCAACCAGGGACACATCAAAGGAAGAAGAAATATGAACTGAACTGTCACCTCCTGTGGAGATAATGGAAGATGATCACAATATCAGCAGGAATCATATCCTGCTAGTTATGTCCCAGACCTGTTTGTAGGTTCTCTCCTTCCAGGAGTACACAGGACTATCATTCACCTACTCATTTAAATTCTTTTAAGCATTCCAGTTTAATGTGACAACAAGGACAGGAGTCAACTCCTAATTCTCTTAACAATTAACCTTTATTTAAAACTTCAGCTACCAACTCAAACTTAAAACAGTTATACAGTCATAGAGGTTTAAGCATGGAAACAGGCCAACTTGTCCATGCCGCCCTTTTTTTTAATCCACTAAGCTCGTCCCAATTGCCTGTGTTTGGCCCATATCCATCTATACCCATTGTACCCATGGAACTGTCTAAACGCTTTTTAAAAGACAGAATTGTACCCGCTTCTACCTCTGGCAGCTCATTGGAAACCATGATTAAACAGGGATATCTACTGCTTGCTGAAGTCCAGGTCTCAGGTGTTCAAGTCAGGCGACACTGACCTATACAAGAAAGCCAGATACGATCTAAGGAGATCCATCAAAAGATGCCAAAAGGCAGTCCCGGACCAAGCTGGAGTCCCAGGCTAGCCACACTGAACCATGAAGGAAATTGTCATTGACTTCAGGAAGCATAAAGAAGAATATGCCCCTGTCTACATCACTGGGGACGAAGTAGAAAGGATTGAGACTTTCAGGTTTTCAGGTGTCCAGATCACAAACGACCTGTTCTGGTCCCCCCATGCTGACACTATAGTTAAGAAAGCCCCACCAACGCCTCTACTTTCTCAGAAGACTGAGGAAATTTGGCATGTCCGCTACAGACTCTCCCCAACTTTTACAGATGCCCCATAGAAAGCATTCTTTCTGGTTGGATCACAGCTTGGTCTGGGCTCCTGCTCTGCCCAAGACCGCAAGGAACTACAAAAGGGTCATGAATGTTGCTCAATCCATGATGCAAACCAGTCTCCCACCCATTGACTTTGCCTACACTTCCTGCTGCCTCAAAAAGCAGCCAGCATAATTAAGGACCCCCCCACGCACCCCGGACATTCTCTCTTGCACCTTCTTTCGTTGGGAAAAAGATACAAAGTTCTGAGGTCACGCACCAGCCCACTCGAACAGTCTCTTCCCTGCTGCCATCAGACTTTTGAATGGACTTACCTCGCATTAAGTTGATCTTTCTCTACACACTACAACTGTAACACTACATTCTGCACCCTCTCCTCTATGAAAGATATGCTTGTCTATATAGCACGCAAGAAACAATACTTTTCACTGTATGTTAATACATGTGACAATAATAAATCAAATCAAATCTTTTCTGCACTCTTTCCAGTTTAATAATATCCTTTCTATAATAGGGTGACCAGAACTTTACACAGTATTCCAAGTGTGGCCTTACCAATGTCTTGTACAACTTCAACAAGACGTCCCAACTCCTGTATTCAATGTTCTGACCGATGAAACCAAGCATGTTGAATGCCTTCTTCACCGCTCTGTCCACCTGTGACTCCACTTTCAAGGAGCTATGAACCTGTCCCCCGAGTTCTCTTTGTTCTGTAACTCTCCCCTGCCATTAACTGAGTAAGTCCTGCCCTGGTTCGATCGGCCAAAATACATCACCTCACATTCATGTAAATTAAACTCCATCTGCCATTCGTCAGCCCACTGGGTCAACTGATCAGGACCCCGTTGCAATTGGAGATAACTTTCTTCACTGTCCACTGTGCCATCAATCTTGGTGTCATCTGCAAACTTACTAATCATGCCTCCTATACTCTCATCCAAATCATTAATATAAATGACCAAGTCCCGGTAGCATCCTAACACAGGCAGTGAACTGAGTCTGGAATTGAACCAGGGTCCCTCGCACTGTCAGGCAGCAGTGCTAACCTCTGTGCCACCGTGCACATGTATTGAATACAGATACTGCACTGGTGTAAGTGTGCTGTTGTAACTTGTAATAGAACAGACAATGCTGGAAAAAACTCAGCAAGTCTGACAGCATCTGTGTAGAATTGTAATTTGTTACGTGTGTAATAACATGTGAACATGCATGGTGGAAGCGAGGAGGAGGAGGAAAACAGCGGAGAGAGGTCAGGCCAGACGAGGATGAGCTTTGATCTGTGTCTGAGTTACTCTGGAAAGGAAAGGCTGTGTGTGACTCCTGAACTAATGCCTGTTTATTGAGTACTGCTATGATTACTTCATAAATCCCTTCAGTCGTTGCACACAAACTACTGTCTGCCACTCAAACGCCAAATGAAGGTTCATTTACTCAATCTTAAAACAGAGCCACATTGTAACCATTATCCATAAGACATAGGAGCAGAATTAGGCCACTCGGCCCATCGAGTCTGCTCCACCATTCAATCATGGCTGATATTTTACTCATCCCCATTCTCCTGCCTTTTCCCCATAATCCCTGATCCCCTTATTAATCAAGAACCCATCTATCTCTGTCTTAAAGACACTCAATGACCCGGCCCCCCACAGCCTTCTGCAGCAAAGAGTTCCACACATTCCCCACTCTCTGGCTGAAGAAATCCCTCATCTCTGTTTTAAAGGATCATCCCTTTACCCTGAGGTTGCGCCCTCTGGTTCTAGTTTTTCCTACTAGTGGAAACATCCTCTCCACGTCCACTCTATCCAGGGCCTTGCTGTAAGATTCAATAAGATCCCCCCTCCCCTCATCCTTCAAAACTCCACCGAGTACAGACCCAGAGTCCTCAACCGTTCCTCATACAAAAAGCTCTTCATTCTAGGGATCATTCTTGTGAGTCTCCTCTGGACCCTTTCCAAGGCCAGCACATCCTTCCTTAGATATGGGGCCCAAAACGGCTCACAATACTCCAAGTGGGGTCTGACCAGAGCCTTCTACAGCCTCAGAAGTCCATCCCTGCTCAGGTATTCTAGCCTTCTCGACATGAACGCTAACATTACATTTGCCTTTCTCACTGCCGACTGAACCTGCACGTTAACCTTAAGAGAATCTTGAACAAGGATTCCAAGTCCCTTTGTGTTTCTGATTTCCAAAGCATTTCCCCATTTAGAAAATAGTCTATGTCTCCATTCCTCCTCCCAAAGTGTATACACTTGTCAGGAAAATGAAGAATTCTAATATTTTTCTTCTGGAAATAACACTGTCGTATTTCTCACAGATTGGAAAATAGGCTCGTGAGCGTGTGATTGGTTTAATTGGATTAAGAGAGACTGTCAGGGTCTGAAGATGAGTAAGAAACTGTGTTGATATGTTAATGAACAGAGTGTACCGGGGAATTTCATTACAATTTATATCAGGCAATAGAATAAATAGTTTGGAACTGGGTTGCTTCAGTTCAAAGAGGAACATATCCCAGTTGTAAAATTGTCAGCACATGAGGGAAAGATAGGGTAAGTTTCCTTTTTAAAACGTAGGAGCTTAATTTTGGTAAAATTAATTAATTTAATTCATTAAAATTCAGGCTATAACTTTGATTTGATTTATTACTATCACATGTCTAAACATACAGTGAAAAGTACTGTTTCTTGCGTGCTATGCAGACGAAGCATACCATTCATAGAGAAGGAAAGGAGAGAGTGCAGAATGTAGTGTTACAGTCATAGCTAGGATGTAGAGGAAGCTCAACTTAATGCGAGGTAGGTCTATTTAAAAGACCGAACAAGCTGTATTGATATGTGAGCTCAGACTTTTTATCTTTTTCCCAACGGAAGAAGGTGGAAGAGAGAGTGTCTGGGGTGCGTGGGGTCCTTAATTATACCGGCTGCTTTTCCCCCCCCGAGGCAGCGGGAAGTGTAGACAGAGTCAATGGTCGGGAGGCTGGTTTGTGTGGTGGATTGGGCTACATTCACCACCCTTTTGTAGTTCCTTGCGGTCTTGGGCAGAGCAGGAGCCCAGACCAAGCTGTGATACAACCAGAAAGAATGCTTTCTATGGGGCATCTGTAAAAGTTGGTGAGAGTCGTAGCGGACGTGCCAAATTTCCTTAGTCTTCTGAGAAAGTAGAGCCGTAGGTGGGGCTTTCTTAACTATAGTGTCGGCGTTGGGGGGGACCAGGGCAGGTTGTTGGTGATCTGGACACTTAAAAACATGAAGCTCTCGATCCTTTCTACTTTGTCCTGCTATAATACTGCTATTATTATTTAATAAAACCTCTTCAGTCGTTACACCCGAACTACTGCCTGCCACTCAAGAAGGCAAATAAAGGTTCATTTACACAACCTTAAAACAGATGCACATTGGAACTGCTGTCTGGAAAATGAGGAGTTATAATATTTTTCTTTTGGTAATAACACTGTCGTATTTCTCACAGATTGGAAAACAGGTTAGTGAGGGTGTGATTGGTGTAATTGCATAAAGAGAGACTGTAAGGATCTAAACATCAGTAAGAAATGGTGTTGATATGTTAATGAACATCAGGCAATAGAATAAATAGTTTGGAACAGATACAACAACCTGTCCTGGTTCCCACCATGCCGACACGATAGTTAAGAAAGCGCCACCAAAGCCTCTACTTTCTCAGAAGACGAAGGAAATTTGTCATGTCCGCTACGACTCTCACCAACTTTTACAGATGCCCCATAGAAAGCATTCTTTCTGGTTGTATCACAGCTCGGTCTGGGCTCCTGCTCTGTCCAAGACCGCAAGGAACTACAAAAGGGTGGTGAATGTAGCCCCCAATCCATCACACAAACCAGCCTCCCATCCATTGACTCTGTCTACACTTCCCGCTGCCTTGGGGAAAAGCAACCAGCATAATTAAGGACCCCCACACACCCTGGGCATTCTCTCTTCCACCTTCTTCCACTGGGAAAAAGATAAAAACTCTGAGGTCACGTACCGACCGATTCAAGAACAGCTTCTTCCCTGCTGCTGTCAGACTTTTGAATGGACCTACCTCGCATTAAGTTGATATTTCTCTGCACCCTAGCTATGACTGTAACACTACATTCTGCACCCTCTCTTTTCCTTCTCTATGAAAGGTATGCTTTGTCCGTATAGCGCACAAGAAACAATACTTTTCACTGTATCCCAATACATGTGACAATAATAAATCAAATCAAATCAAGGTTGTAAAATTTTAAGAAAGTGAGACAAAGGTAGGGTAAGTTTACTGTTTAAAATGTATGAACTACAGACTTATGGAAATGAGTCAGTTCTGGACAAAGGGAAACTTTTGAGAGACTGCATGAAAAAATTCAGAACAGGGAGACCAAAGGGAAGGATCACATTGAAGACAATACTGAAGGCTGTGTAAGGGTGTTAGTTACTTAGATCTCCAAGAAGACAGTGTGGGATAATATCCCCAAGCAGATGGTGTGGTGGACGGTAATAGCTCAAAGACATTGTGCAGACAGGATCAGACCTGGAAAAACAGTTTGCTGTAACAGTCAGAGAAAACACCAAGAACCACAGGGCATTGTGTGGTGAACTGACTGGAATTCCACAGATTGAAATATCCAAAAGGACTGTTACCATCAGAAAATGGAAGGTTATCTTTGTGTCGCGATACACCCAAGATCTTTCTGGAACTATTAAAAAGCAGTGCTAACTGTGTGAATCTACTGTTGTGTTTAAGGGTAATTTTGTTTCTGTTTTAATCAATGTTTAGTTGAATATAAAATCTTCACAATTAATGGGAAATCAGATCCTGATTTCAGGAAGCTGCCCCATAATATACAAATTGAATAATTGTTTTGGCAGCGATTTCAATCTTCTCTTTGGGCAGCTCTGGATTTACTAGCAGCCCTGTCTTAACACTGTCACGTACTAACCGTGCTCCTTCACCCTGTGTACAGTCACACAGTTCAACCATTTCTGTACAGTTCCCTCACTCTGTGTACAGTCCCAGGCTATAACTGTGTTTGTGTACAGTTCCCTCACTCTGTGTACAGTCCCACACTGTAACTGTGTTTCTGTACAATTCCCTCACTCTGTGTACAGTCCCACACTGTCACTGTGTTTGTGTACAGTTCCCTCACTCTGTGTACAGTCCCACACTGTAACTGTATTTGTGTACAGTTCCCTCACTCTGTGTACAGTCCCACACTAACTGTATTTGTGTACAGTTCCCTCACTCTGTGGACAGTCCCTACACTGTAACTGTGTTTAAGTACAGTTCCCTCACTCTGTGTACAGTCCCACACTGTAACTGTGTTTGTGTACAGTTCCCTCACTCTGTGCACAGTCCCACACTGTAACCATGTTTCTGTACAGTTCCCTCACTCTGTGTACAGTCCCATGCTATAACTCTGTTTCTGTACAGTTCCCTCACTCTGTGTACAGTCCCACGCTGTAACTGTGTTTGTGTGCAGTTCTCTCACTCTGTGTACAGTCCCACACTGTCACTGTGTTTCTGTACAGTTCCCTCACTCTGTGTACAGTCCCACGCTGTAACTGTGTTTGTGTACAGTTCCCTCACTCTGTGTACAGTCCCACACTGTAACTGTATTTGTGTACAGTTCCCTCACTCTGTGTACAGTCCCACACTAACTGTATTTGTGTACAGTTCCCTCACTCTGTGTACAGTCCCTAACTGTAACTGTGTTTAAGTACAGTTCCCTCACTCTGTGTACAGTCCCACACTGTAACCATGTTTCTGTACAGTTCCCTCACTCTGTGTACAGTCCCACGCTATAACTGTGTTTCTGTCCAGTTCCCTCACTCTGTGTACAGTCCCACGCTGTAACTGTGTTTGTGTACAGTTCCCTTACTCTGTGTACAGTCCCAGGCTATAACTGTGTTTGTGTACAGTTCCCTCATTGTAACTGTATTTCTGCACAGTTCCCTCACTCTCTGTGTACAGCCCCACACTGTCACTGTGTTTGTGTACACTTCCCTCACTCTGTGTACAGTCCCACACTGTAACTGTGTTTCTGTACAGTTCCCTCACTCTGTGCACAGTCCCACACTGTAACTGCGTTTATGTACAGTTCCCTCACTCTGTGTACAGTCCCACAGTGTAACTGTGTTTGTGTACAGTTCCCTCACTCTGTGTACAGTCCCACACTCTAATTGTGTTTGTGTACAGTTCCCTCACTCTGTGTACAGTCCCACACTGTAACTGTGTTTGTGTACAGTTCCCTCATCTGTGTACAGTCCCACACTGTAACTCTGTTTGTGGACAGTTCCCTCACTCTGTGTACAGTCCCACACTGTAACTGTGTTTGTGTACAGTTCCCTCACTCTGTGTACAGTCCCACACTGTAACTGTGTTTGTGTACAGTTCCCTCACTCTGTGTACAGTCCCACACTGTAACTGTGTTTGTGTACAGTTCCCTCACTCTGTGTACAGTCCCACACTGTAACTGTATTTGTGAACAGTTCCCTCACTGTGTACAGTCCCATACTGTAACTGTGTTTGTGTACAGTTCCCTCACTCTGTGTACAGTCCCACACTGTCACTGTGTTTGTGTACAGTTCCCTCACTCTGTGTACAGTCCCACACTGTAACTGTGTTTGTGTACAGTTCCCTCACTCTGTGTACAGTCCCACACTGAAACTGTGTTTGTGTACAGTTCCCTCATCTGTGTACAGTCCTACACTGTAACTGTGTTTGTGTACAATTCCCTCACTCTGTGTACAGTCCCACACTGTAACTGTGTTTGTGTACAGTTCCCTCACTCTGTGTACAGTCCCACACTATAACTGTGTTTGTGTACAGTTCCCTCACTCTGTGTACAGTCCCACACTGTAACTGTGTTTGTGTACAGTTCCCTCACTCTGTGTACAGTCCCACACTGTCACTGTGTTTGTGTACAGTTCCCTCACTCTGTGTACAGTCCCACACTGTAACTGTGTTTGTGTACAGTTCCCTCACTCTGTGTACAGTCCCACACTCTCATTGTGTTTCTATAGATTTCCCACACTCTGCTTCTGATAAGTTGTCCAAACAACTTCAGTTGGAGATTATAAAATTCCCCACTCAGTCATCCAATTTCTTATCCATACCTTCCTCAGAACATGTTTAATGGAAGAATCTGAATATCTGTTGCATCTTGGAGGTTGTTCAGAGGTGAAGATAAAGTCTTGATGTTGTCCATCTTTTGACCATGAGTTTCAGTTCTGCCAGTCTGTCATCTTTGGGTAAATTTAAACCTGTTTATTGGAAGAAAGTACAATATCAGAATGGTATTTCCATATTGAAAGTGGTGTGTTTATTCTTTTTAGTAACAAAGTTTCTCTGGGAGTTCCCCCTGCTCAGATTAAATCTGATTCTGCTCTCTGAGGGGAAGTGGAAGGAGAAGGAACTTGTTTTGATGATATTGCTGAGTTTCGGACATCTGTCAAGTGTTAAAGACAAATAGTCACTGTGCTTCTAGTAAACGAGGACGGCTCCTTTAGAGATTTAAGCAGCGATAATTCAAACTTAATTCAAATATCGCAATCTCCCAAACTTCCATTTTATTTAAGGCAAACAGTTTAAGTTTTCTGCAATCCCTCTACACTGTCCCCATCAAACACTCACAGGAAACGTACAGCGCAGGGTTAGATACAGAGTAAAGCTCCCTCCACACTGTCCCTTTCAAACACTCCCAGGACAGGTACAGCATGGGGTTAGATACAGAGTAAAGCTCCCTCTACACTGTTCCCCATCAAACACTCCCAGGACAGGTACAGCACGGGGTTAGATACAGAGTAAAGCTCCCTCCACACTGTCCCCCATCAAACACTCCCAGGACAGGTACAGCACGGGGTTAGATACAGAGTAAAGCTCCCTCTACACTGTCCCTCCCATCAAACACTCCCAGGACAGGTACAGCACAGGATTAGATACAGAGTAAAGCTCCCTCTACACTGTACCCCCCATCAAACACTCCCAGGACAGGGACAGCACGGGGTTAGATACAGAGTAAAGCTTGCACTTAAAAACTTGAAGCTCCCGACACTTTCTACTTCATCCCCTGTTGATGTAGACAGGACCATGTTCTCCTTTAAGCTTCCTGAAGTCGATGACAATCTCTTTCGTTTTGTTGACATTGAGGGAAAGATTATCCTCATTATCTGCTGTACCTGCACACTACTTTTCTGCGATTCATGCACAAGGACACCCAGATCCCTCTGAAACGAGATACTACGCAGCCTCTCTCCAATTAGATAACAACCTGCCTGTGTATTTTTCCTACCAAAACAGATAACCTCACATTTTTTTGATTTGATTTGATTTGATTGATTATTGTCACATGTATTAACAGTGAAAAATATTGAATCAAGCGCGCTCTGCAGACAAAGCATACCGTTCATAGAGAAGGAAAGGAGAGGGTGCAGAATGTAGTCTTACTGTCATAGCTAGGGTGTAGAGAAAGATCAACTTAATGCGAGGTAGGTCCATTCAAAAGTCTGACAGCAGCAGGGAAAGCGCTGTTTTTCACTGAAAAGAATTACTGGGGTATATCGAAAGAAACTATCTCCTTGCTGCGGGCTGTTGAGAATAAGTGGACAGAACCCAAAACTCTGAGCCAGGTGGTTGAGAGGTGATTTCAGAAAGTATTTCTTCACATAAAGCATGGTGAACATCTGGAAATCTCAAACCTGAAACAATATTGAGACTGGAACGTCAACTGAAAAATTCAATATTGTGACTGACAGAATTTGGTTAAAGTACAAGAATTGAAGGATCCAGAAACAAGGCAGTTAAATGGAGTCAAGGTACAGATATAATTGAATAGGGCATCAGTGAGGCCACGCTGGAGTACTGTGTGTAGTTTTGGTGTCCTTATTGAGGAAGGATGTCCTTGCTATAGAGGGAGTGCAGCGAAGGTTTACCAGGCTGATTCCTGGGATGGCAGGTCTGTCATATGAGGAGAGACTGAGTCAGAATTAGATTGACTGGAGTTTAGAAGAGTGAGAGGGGATCTCACAGAAACTTATAAACTTTTAACAGGATTAGACAGGGTAGATTCAGAAAGGATGTTCCCGATGGTGGGGGGTGCCCAGAACTAGGGTTCATAGTTTGAGGATAACGGGTAAAACTTTTAGAACTGAGATGAGGAGAAATATCTTCACCCAGAGGGTGGCGAATGTGTAGAATTCACGACCAAAACAGTGTGTAATTTCAAGAAGGAATGAGATATCACTTCTAGGACTAAAGGGATCAAGGGATATGGGAGGAAGTGGGGGAAGCAGGATATTGAATTTGACGATCAGTAATGATCATAATGAATGGCAAAGCAGGCTCGAAGGGCTGATGAGCCTCCTCCTGCTTCTAGTTTCTATATTTCAATCAGCCATGGTCGATCTGAATGACAGAACAGCATCGAGAGGCCGAATGGTCTACTCCCATTCTGATTCTCCAATATCTTTCAGCAGAATCTCTCAATGTGCAGCTGTTGAATTATGAGAAACAGGTTTGAGATTTTCACTCTTGGTTTTCAGACATGTGAAACTTGGCAACAACCTCAGGTCTATTTCCTTCTCCTTACCCTTCCTGTAGGAGTTAGCGGCACCACTTAAACTGAACAGGGGGCCTCCCAGAGGGAGCAGTGTTACTAAAAAGAATAAGCACAGTGTTTTACATATGGAAATACGGTTCTGATTTCGTGACCCACACCAATAAACAATTCTTAAATTTACCGAAAAGAGACCAGGCCAACAGGACCGAATGTGTGAAGGTAAAAGAGGCTCAATACCCAATCTCCCTGCTCGAGTGGAGAACAATCTGTCCCTTGGACAGGAACAACATTAAACTGTCTCTAAACTGGAGATTCTTCAGCTGAAATCTTGAGGAACTTGGTCAGTATTTAAAGAAAGACATTGGTTTGGATCATCAGGAAAATTGAGATGACCTCAGATTGAAGGTGCTGATTAACTGGTTAACAACACAGGGAATTCACCCTGTGACCTAGAAACATTGAACTGGAAATGCCAGTTCAACTCATGAATCTGGCTCCTTCCACAGCCCATGTACAATCTACACTGTCCTGGGATTGTCACCCATTTAATCTCCATCCACAGCCTGTGTATAATCTACACTGTCCTGGGATTATCACCCATTTAATCTCCATCCACAGCCCATGTACAATCTACACTGTCCTGGGATTATCACCCATTTAATCTCCTTCCACAGCCCATGTACAATCTACACTGTCCTGGGATTATCACCCATTTAATCTCCATCCACAGCCCATGTACAATCTACACTGTCCTGGGATTATCACCCATTTAATCTCTTACCAGATACTCTGTAAACTCTTCTCTATCAATAGAACTCTAAGTACACTTAATCTCCTGAGACAATCTCTGGAGAAAAGCCCTCTGTCTGCCAAACACACTTGGAGAAACTCTCCTGTATATTCATTAATCCTCACATCGCCATTAGGAATCCGTCTGGATCCTCTTTCCTCTTTAAGGAAATTTGGCATATCCGCTACGACTCTCACCAACTTTTACAGATGCACCATAGAAAGCATTCTTTCTGGTTATATCACAGCTTGGTCTGGGCTCCTGCTCTAGCCAAGACCGCAAGGAACTACAAAAGGGTGGTGAATGTAGCCCAATCCATCACACAAACCAGCCTCCCATCCATTGACTCTGTCTACACTTCCCGCTGCCTTGGGGAAAAGCAGCCAACATAATTAAGGACCCCGCACACCCCGGACATTCTCCCTTCCGCCTTCTTCCATAGGGTAAAAGATACAAAAGTCTGAGGTCACGTACCGACTGACCCAAGAAGAGCTTCTTCCCTGCTGCTGTCAGACTTTTGCATTAAGTTGATCTTTCTCTACACCCTAGCTATGACTGTAACACTATATTCTGCACTCTCTCTTTTCCTTCTCTGTGAACAGTATGGTTTGTCTGTATAGCACACAAGAAACAATACTTTTCACTGTATCCCAATACATGTGGCAATAATAAATCAAATCACTCCTTGAACCCCATCAGTGACGGATTAGCCGAGCTCAGGGTGGACTCAGTGAATCCTGGACCAGGCTTCACAACACGGCCTGGCTGAGTGAGGTTGGAGGGGGAAACATAAGAACATAAGAAATAGGAGCAGGAGTAGGCCATCTGGCCCTTCGAGCCTGCCCCGCCATTCAATAAGATCATGGCTGATCTGTCGTGGCTCAGTTCCACTTTCCCGCCCTCTCCCCATAACCCTTAATCCCCTCTCTTATCAAAAACCCATCAACCCGCTTCTTAAAAATATTTAGCGAGGCAGCCTCCACCACTTCAACGGGCAGAGAATTCCAGAGATTCACCACCCTTTGAGTGAAGAAGTTCCTCCTCAACTCCGTTCTGAACCGCCCCCCCTTTATCTTGAGGCTGTGCCCCCTAGTCCTACTGTCTTTTTTGAGCGGGAAGAGTCTTTCCACCTCTATCCTATCCATCCCATTCATCATCTTATACGTCTCAATGAGATCTCCCCTCATTCTTCTAAACTCTAACGAGTACAAGCCTAGTTTATTCAGCCTCTCCTCATAGCTCAACCCCCTCAACTCCGGTATCAGCCTAGTAAACCTCCTCTGCACTCCCTCCAGGGCCAAAATATCCTTGCGCAGGTGCGGCGCCCAAAACTGCACACAGTACTCCAGCTGCGGCCTCACCAATGCCCTATACAGCTGCAGCAAGACCTCCCTACAGTGAAGGAGGCAACAGGAGGGCAAACACAGGAGGGGGATATTCAAGGCTGGATAACATTGCCAGCTCAGAAACAATTTGCTGTGTGTGGAGGCAGCCCAGACAGTGAAACATTTCCAGTGCAGTTTCCATCAATGATTGCTGATGGGGCTGAGTTTGGTTCTGGGTGTGTGTTCTGCTTGTCGCTGATAAAGACTCGGTCTAAAAAGGCCTTTCCACTGTCTTCTCTCGAGTGTGACAGGGGATCGGTTCTGTAAGAACCCACTGACCTGTGCTGGGTGGGTGTTGGGGCCAGGTGTAGTTGGTGGGGGAAATAGGGTGGATGCTGGTGGGGGGAATAGAGTGGGTGTTGAGGGGGGATAGGGTGTTCGTACTGGTTCTTTGCTTTTGGGACATTGCTGTTTTGGGATTTTGCTGTTTTGGGATATTGCTGTTTTTGGGACATTCCTGTTTTTGGGACATTCCTGTTTTTGGGACATTGCTGTTTTTGGGACATTCCTGTTTTGGGACATTCCTGTTTAGCATTTTGCTGTTTTGGCATTTTGCTGTTTTGGGACATTGCTGTTTTGAGACATTGCTGTTTTTGGGACATTGCTGTTTGGGACATTGCTGTTTTTGGGACATTGCTGTTTGGGACATTGCTGTTTTGGGACATTGCTGTTTTTGGGACATTGCTGTTTTGGACATTGCTGTTTTGGACATTGCTGTTTTGGACATTGCTGTTTTGGACATTGCTGTTTTGGGGTTTTGCTGTTTTTGGGACATTGCTGTTTGGGACGTTGCTGTTTTAGGGACATTGCTGTTTGGGACATTGCTGTTTTGGGACATTGCTGTTTTGGGACATTCCTGTTTTGGGAGTTTGCTGTTTTGGGACATTGCTGTTTTGGGGTTTTGCTGTTTTGGGACATTGCTGTTTTGGACATTGCTGTTTTGGGACATTGCTGTTTTTGGGACATTCCTGTGTGCCATTGTCTCCTCTCTTGATTACATTACAGTAGTCACTTCAAGGCTGTAAAGTGCTCTGGGAAGTACTGAGTTTGTGAAATGAACTCTGTTGACACAGGTTAGTGTGAGCACAGATGAACTTTGGTTCAAGTTAGAATCCTAGAACCTTCTAGCACAGAAGGAGGCCATTCAGCCCCCTGTGTCTGTACTGGTTCTTTGACAGAGCAGCCATGCTTCATTCCACACTCCTGCTTTTTGTCTGTAATCCTGTAACTTCTTCCTCCTCAGAAATCTGTCTAACTCCTTTTTAAAATCGGATCAGCTTCTTGTCACAAGACCATTCCAGAGTCCAACAACTCTGAGTGAAAACAATTCTCCTCATTCCCCCTTTCCCATCCTTTGTCAATGATTTTAAATCAAGTTATTGACCAACTCACCAGAGGAATAATTTGTCTCTATCTATCCAATCAAAACCACACACTGTCTATTCTGTTACCTCTTAATCTTCTCTGTTCCAACAACAACAACCTGTATCTATAGAGCGTCTTTAACACAGTAAAATATCCCACACGCTTCACTGGGGCATGATAAAACAAAATTTAACACAAGCCACATGAGGAGATATTCGGGCTGATGGTCAAATGCTCGGTCAAAGGGATATGATGGAAGAGAATCTTAAAGGAGGGAGAGAGGTGGAGAGGTTTAAGGAGGGAATTCCGGTGTTTCCAAAAGTAACAGTCCGAACATTTCAGGCTTCTCCTCATAACTGAAGCCTGTCATCCCCGATAACATCCTGTTAAAATCCTCCTCTGTCTCCTTTCTGAGGTAAAGTTAAAAAGTAAAGTTTAGTTATTTATTCGTCACAAGTAAGGCTTACATTAACACTGCAATGATTTTTCCAGCACCTGTTTGGGTCAATGCACCTAACCAGCACGTCTTTCAGAATGTGAGAGGAAACCTACGTAGACATGGGGAGACAATGCAAACTCCACACAGACAATGATCCAAGCCAGGAATTGAACCCAGGTCCCTGGCGCTGTGAAGCAGCAGTGCTAACCACAGTGCCACCCAAAGTATTCACATTTTCCCTGAAGTGTGGTGCACAGGATTGTGTTTCTAGCATCAGTTGGCCGCCCATCTCTCTGAGGAGCTTCTGTTTCCCAAATCCTCTCTTGGTTTCACAGGTTTTAAGTCGGTCCACCTCGTGTCCAACGAGGGGCATACAGGCGATGGGTCGTACTGGGGCTGCTCTTGGTTGTTCGAGATTGGCCCAGTGCTTCGTGTCGTTAGTGTGTGCCTAAACTGGACCAGATACTGGGCAAGACGACAGCTCAGTGGCTATCGCTGATTGCTGTGCAGACACATGGATTTGGGCCGGTGTCTGTGGGAGTTTGCGCATTCTCCCTGTGCTTGCGTGGGTTTTCTCCGGGTGCTCCGGTTTCCTCCCACACCCCAAAGATGTGCTGTTAGGCTGACTGGCAGGAATAAATTGCCCCTAAATCAGTTTCCCTCAATCTGGATGGCCATAAAACATTAGATAGGGGTCATGGGTAGAGAGGTGGACTGGTGGTGTCGAGATGGCGGCGCAGACTCGTTGGGCCGCAGGGCCTGTTTCCCAGGCTGATTTTGTTCTTTGTTTTGTTCTTTGTTCTGTGTTCTGTTCCTGAAAACTCTGCCTCAAAAGACCTGCCTCTCTCAGACTGAACACAATGGTGAAAGGAATCTTTCCCAATACCCAGACAAATGTCACGTTTATTGTCTACATCCTGGGAAAGAAAGTATCTAATCCACCTTCCATCCAGCCATCTCTGTTTTTTCATTCCTTCTCAGGGTGTGGATGGTGCTGGTAAAGACAGCATTGATTGTATTTATTGGCTGGTGGTGAGAAGGGCCACTCCCATCAAATCCTTCCTACCTGTCCAGAATCTCACAGCCTCAGCACACTGCCTTCCAGATCCCAGTGAGGAAGAAGGATTCCAGGGAGGGGACAAGTGAACCACTGCTAACCAAGGAAGTTAATGACCGTATTAAACCCAAGTTAAAAAAACACACAACGTGGCAAAGATTAGCGGTAACCAGAGGATTGGGAAAGTTTCAAAAGCCAACAAAAGATGACCAAACACAATGAAGAGGGAGAAGGTAAATTATCAGAATAAACTAGCAAATAATATAAAAACGGACAGTCAGAATGTCTTTAAATATATAAAAAGGAAGAAAGAGGCCAAAGTGAGCATCAGTCCTTTAAAAACAAACTGGGGAAATAATAATGGGGAACTAGAAAATGGCAGAGGAATTAAATAAATGTTTTAAATCAATCAGTCTTCACAGCTCAAAAATACTAAATACTCAAGGGGAAAAACAGGACAGGAAATCAATACAATAACCATCACTAGACACAAAGTACTGAGGAAACTAATGGTGCTAAAGGCTGATAAGTTTCTTGGACCTGATGGGTTGCATCCCAGGATATTAAAGGAAATTCTGGTCACCCTATTATAGAAAGGATATTGTTAAACTCGAAAGAGTGCAGAAAAGATTTGTTAGGATGCTACCGGGACTTGATGGATTGAGTTATAAGGAGAGGCTGGGATAGACTGGGACTTTTTTATATATTTTTATATATTTTTATAAATATATAAAAAGGAAGAGGCTGGCTAGGGTGAACGTTGGTCCCTTAGAGGATGAGAAAGGGGACTTAGTGGTAGGGGATGGGGATATGGCTGAGGTCTTGAATAACTTTTTTGTTTCGGTCTTCACGGAGGAGGACGTGAATAATTTGCCGGGTGTTAGAGATGGAAAGGTGGTAGGACTGGAGGGTCTCGATGACATTACTGTTACTAGAGAGGCGGTGCTCGACAGACTGGAGGGGCTGATTGTGGACAAGTCCCCAGGACCGGATGGAATGCATCCGAGGGTCCTGAAAGAAATGGCGGAGGTGATAGTGGATGCCTTGGTGGTTATTTTCCAAACGTCGCTGGATTCCGGGGAAGTGCCGGAAGATTGGAAAACGGCTAATGTTACGCCGTTGTTTAAGAAGGGTGCCAGGCAAAAGGCAGGGAATTATAGGCCGGCTAGTTTAACGTCTGTTGTAGGTAAAATGTTAGAATCTGTCATCAAGGAGGAAATAGCGAGGCATCTTGAGGGGAACTGCTTGATAGAGCAGACGCAGCATGGTTTCATTAAAGGGAAGTCGTGTCTGACAAATTTATTGGAGTTCTATGAGGATGTGTCTAGGGCAGTGGATAGAGGAGAGCCGGTGGATGTGGTCTTTCTTGATTTTCAGAAGGCGTTTGACAAGGTACCTCACAAGAGGTTATTGCAGAAGGTCAGGGAGCATGGAGTTGGGGGTAGGGTGTTAGCGTGGATAGAGGACTGGTTGTCAAATAGGAGGCAGAGAGTGGGGGTCAATGGGTGCTATTCGGATTGGCGGTTGGTGACTAGTGGAGTGCCCCAGGGGTCGGTGCTGGGGCCTCAGCTATTTACCATTTATATAGATGATCTGGAGGAGGGAACCAAGTGTAGGGTGTCGAAATTTGCTGATGACACCAAGATTGGTGGAACGGCAAATTGTGCGGAGGATGGGGAGAGTCTGCAGAAGGATCTAGATAGGCTGGGCGAATGGGCCAGGAACTGGCAAATGGAATTTAATGTTGGCAAGTGCGAGGTGGTCCACTTTGGTAGGAATAATGGTAGGAAGGATTATTACTTACGTGGCGTAAAACTGCAGCAGGCGACGGTGCAGAGGGACCTCGGGGTCCTTGTGCATGAGTCGCAAAAACCCAGCTTGCAGGTGCAGCAGGTGGTCAGGAAGGCGAATGGGATGCTGGCCTTCATAGCGAAGGGGATTGAATATAAAAGTAGGGAGGTCTTGCTGCGGCTGTATAGGGCATTGGTGAGGCCGCAGCTGGAGTACTGTGTGCAGTTTTGGGCGCCGTACTTATGCAAGGATATTTTGGCCTTGGAGGGAGTGCAGAGGAGGTTTACTAGGCTGATGCCGGAGTTGAGGGGGTTGAGCTATGAGGAGAGGCTGAATAAATTAGGCTTGTACTCATTAGAGTTTAGAAGAATGAGGGGAGATCTCATTGAGACGTATAAGATGATGAATGGGATGGATAGGATAGAGGTGGAGAGACTCTTCCTGCTCAGAAAGGATAGTAGGACTAGGGGGCACAGCCTCAAGATAAAGGGGGGGCGGTTTAGAACGGAGTTGAGGAGGAACTTCTTCACTCAAAGGGTGGTGAATCTCTGGAATTCTCTGCCCGTTGAAGTGGTGGAGGCTACCTCGCTAAATATTTTTAAGACGCGGGTTGATGGGTTTTTGATAAGAGAGGGGATTAAGGGTTATGGGGAGAGGGTGGGAATGTGGAACTGAGCCACGACAGATCAGCCATGAACTTATTGAATGGCGGGGCAGGCTCGAAGGGCTAGTTGGCCTACTCCTGCTCCTTATTTCTTATGTTCTTATGTTCTTATGTTTTCTCTGGAGCGTAGGAGGCGGAGGGGTGATCTTATAGAGGTCTAAAAAATAATGAGGGGCACAGATCCGCTGGATAGTCAGTATCTTTTCCCAAAGGTAGGGGAGTCTAAAACTAGAGGGCAGAGGTTTAAGGTGAGAGGGAAGACATACAAAAGTGTCCAGAGGGGCAATTGTTTCACACACAGGGTGGTGAGTGTCTGCAACAAGCTCCCAGAGGTAGTAGTAGTGGCAGGTACAATTTTGTCTTTTAAAAAGCATTTGGACAGTTATGTGGGTAAGATGGATATAGAGGGATATGGGGCAAACGCGAGCAATTGAGACTAGCTTAGGGGTTTAAAAAAAGGCAGCATGGACAAGTTGTGCCAAAGGGCCTGTTTCCATCCTGTCAACCTCTATGCCTCCATGAAAGTGCAACAGAGATAATGGATGGACTGGTTGTAGTCCTCCAAGAATCCTTAAATTTGGAAAGGTCCAAGAGGATTGGAAAACTGCCAATGTAACATCTTTATTCGCAGAGATATCTGTACAGTGACTGGTGTCTCTCAGTTCCCTCTCTCTCTCTCTCAGGGAGATATCTGTACACTGACTGGTGTCTCTCAGTCCCCTCTCTCTCTCAGGGAGATATCTGTACACTGACTGGTGTCTCTCAGTTCCCTCTCTCTCTCTCAGGGAGATATCTGTACACTGACTGGTGTCTCTCAGTTCCCTCTCTCTCTGTCAGGGAGATATCTGTACACTGACTGGTGTCTCTCAGTCCTCTCTCTCTCAGGGAGATGTCTGTAAACTGACTGGTGTCTCTCAGTCCCCTCTCTCTCTCTCAGGGAGATATCTGTACACTGACTGGTGTCTCTCAGTCCCCTCTCTGTCAGGGAGATATCTGTACACTGACTGGTGTCTCTCAGTCCCCTCTCTCTCTCAGGGAGATATCTGTACACTGACTGGTGTCTCTCAGTCCCCTCTTTCCCTCTCAGTGAGATATCTGTACACTGACTGGTGTCTCTCAGTCCCCTCTCTCTCTCAGGGAGATATCTGTACACTGACTGGTGTCTCTCAGTCCCCTCTCTGTCAGGGAGATATCTGTACACTGACTGGTGTCTCTCAGTCCCCTCTCTCTCAGGGAGATATCTGTACACTGACTAGTATCTCCCAGTCCTCTCTCTCTCAGGGAGATGTCTGTAAACTGACTGGTGTCCCTCAGTCCCCTGTCTCTCAGGGAGATATCTGTACACTGACTGGTGTCTCTCAGTCCCCTCTCTCTCAGGGAGATATCTGTACACTGACTAGTATCTCCCAGTCCTCTCTCTCTCAGGGAGATGTCTGTAAACTGACTGGTGTCTCTCAGTCCCCTCTCTCTCTCTCAGGGAGATATCTGTACACTGACTGGTGTCTCTCAGTCCCCTCTCTGTCAGGGAGATATCTGTACACTGACTGGTGTCTCTCAGTCCCCTCTCTCTCTCAGGGAGATATCTGTACACTGACTGGTGTCTCTTAGTCCCCTCTCTCTCAGGGAGATATCTGTACACTGACTGGTGTCTCTCAGTCCCCTCTCTCTCAGGGAGATATCTGTACACTGACTAGTATCTCCCAGTCCTCTCTCTCTCAGGGAGATGTCTGTAAACTGACTGGTGTCTCTCAGTCCCCTCTCTCTCTCTCAGGGAGATATCTGTACACTGACTGGTGTCTCTCAGTCCCCTCTCTGTCAGGGAGATATCTGTACACTGACTGGTGTCTCTCAGTCCCCTCTCTCTCTCAGGGAGATATCTGTACACTGACTGGTGTCTCTCAGTCCCCTCTTTCCCTCTCAGTGAGATATCTGTACACTGACTGGTGTCTCTCAGTCCCCTCTCTCTCTCAGGGAGATATCTGTACACTGACTGGTGTCTCTCAGTCCCCTCTCTGTCAGGGAGATATCTGTACACTGACTGGTGTCTCTCAGTCCCCTCTCTCTCAGGGAGATATCTGTACACTGACTAGTATCTCCCAGTCCTCTCTCTCTCAGGGAGATGTCTGTACACTGACTGGTGTCTCTCAGTCCCCTCTCTCTCAGGGAGATATCTGTACACTGACTAGTATCTCCCAGTCCTCTCTCTCTCAGGGAGATGTCTGTAAACTGACTGGTGTCTCTCAGTCCCCTCTCTCTCTCTCAGGGAGATATCTGTACACTGACTGGTGTCTCTCAGTCCCCTCTCTGTCAGGGAGATATCTGTACACTGACTGGTGTCTCTCAGTCCCCTCTCTCTCTCAGGGAGATATCTGTACACTGACTGGTGTCTCTCAGTCCCCTCTTTCCCTCTCAGTGAGATATCTGTACACTGACTGGTGTCTCTCAGTCCCCTCTCTCTCTCAGGGAGATATCTGTACACTGACTGGTGTCTCTCAGTCCCCTCTCTGTCAGGGAGATATCTGTACACTGACTGGTGTCTCTCAGTCCCCTCTCTCTCAGGGAGATATCTGTACACTGACTGGTGTCTCTCAGTCCCCTCTCTCTCAGGGAGATATCTGTACACTGACTAGTATCTCCCAGTCCTCTCTCTCTCAGGGAGATGTCTGTAAACTGACTGGTGTCCCTCAGTCCCCTGTCTCTCAGGGAGATATCTGTACACTGACTGGTGTCTCTCAGTCCCCTCTCTCTCAGGGAGACATCTGTACACTGACTGGTGTCTCTCAGTTTCCTCTCTCTCAGGGAGGTATCTGTACACTGACTGGTGTCTCTCAGTCCTCTCTTTCTCTCTCAGGGAGATATCTGTACGCTGACTGGTGTCTCTCAGTCCCCTCTCTCTCTCAGGGAGATATCGTACACTGACTGGTGTCTCTCGGTCCTCTCTGTCTCAGGGAGATATCTGCACACTGACTGGTGTCTCTCAGTCCCCTCTCTCTCAGGGAGATATCTGTACACTGACTGGTGTCTCTCAGTCCCCTCTCTCTTTCTCAGGGAGATATCTGTTCACTGACTGGTGTCTCTCAGTCTCCTCTCTCTCAGGGAGATATCTGTACACTGACTAGTATCTCCCAGTCCTCTCTCTCTCAGGGAGATGTCTGTAAACTGACTGGTGTCTCTCAGTCCCCTCTTTCTCTCTCAGGGAGATATCTGTACGCTGACTGGTGTCTCTCAGTCCCCTCTCTCTCTCTCAGGGAGATATCTGTACACTGACTGGTGTCTCTCTGTCCCCTCTCTCTCAGGGAGATATCTGTACACTGACTGGTGTCTCTCAGTCCCCTCTCTCTCAGGGAGATATCTGTACACTGACTGGTGTCTCTCAGTCCCCTCTCTCTCTCTCTCTCAGGGAGATATCTGTGCACTGACTGGTGTCTCTCAGTCCCCTCTCTCTCTCTGTCAGGGAAATATCTGTACACTGACTGGTGTCTCTCAGTCCCCTCTTTCCCTCTCAGGGAGATATCTGTACACTGACTGGTGTCTCTCAGTCCCCTCTTTCCCTCTCAGTGAGATATCTGTACACTGACTGGTGTCTCTCAGTCCTCTCTCTCTCTCAGGGAGATACCTGTGCACTGACTGGTGTCTCTCAGTCCCCTCTCTCTGTCCCTTCTCTCTCAGGGAGATATCTGTGCACTGACTGGTGCCTCTCAGTCCCCTCTTCTCTCTCAGGGAGATATCTGTACACTGACTCGTGTCTCTCAGTCCCCTCTCTCTCAGGGAGATATCTGTACACTGACTGTCTCTCAGTCCCTATCTCAGGTAGAGATATATAACTGCAGCCTCACAGGTTATCTGATCTCCTCAAACTGTTTAACTTTGAAATAAATAGTAGAAAGTGTGACTGGATCTTGAATCTTATTATTGCTGCTGATTTGCTGCCTTTTGGATCAGTAAATAAGTTGTTGAGGATTGAAATCTCTGCTGGAGGCGGGGACAGGAAGCTTCTGGTTTCAGTGGGTGGAGCTGTAGTTTGTGCTGTGGGACCCTCACTCACTCCACTTCCCTATTTAAACAGCACTGACTCCAGCTCCAAACAAAGTGGCTGTGAGGCAGCCGGTTTCTGGAGTGTCTGTGTGTGTCTGAATACACAGGACGATGGGGACTGCTCCTTATCTCTGTGTCCTTCTGTTGTGTCTGACAGGTGAGAGGTGTCGGGGCTTTATCCCCACACAGTCTGATTATTCAGGGATTCTTTGATCATCTGTTTATCCAGCGGGGTTTATTAAAGTTAACTCTCTTCTTTCTCTCTTTTATTAACAGGTGTCCGGTCTGATGTCGTGCTGACCCAGCCCGAGTCTGTTGTGAAAAAGCCGGGGGAGACAGTCAGACTCTCCTGTGCAGTCAGTGGGTTCAGCCTCAGTAGCTATCGGATGCACTGGGTCAAACAGGTCCCTGGGAAGGGGCTGGAGTGGTTACTGTCCTATCGTTCATCAAGTAGCAAGGGTTTCGCGCCTGGAATTGAAGGTCGATTTACCCCGTCCAAGGACAGCAACACCGCTTACATAGAAATCACCAATCTGAGAGCGGATGACACCGCCATCTATTACTGTGTCAGAAACACAGCGAGAGGAAGCAGGGCTGGACTGGTACAAAATCTCAGAGATACAATCTGCAGTCAGTGGAAGGAGTGAAAGGGGAGGAATGATCGCTCACCCTCAATTATCAGCACAGATTTATTCCCATCCTCATTGTGCTGGGATCTGCCGCCCCTGGAAATGGGAGATGTGGATGGCATGGTGACATCGTGGGTTAGCGCTGTGCTTCACAGCGCCAGGGACCTGGGTTCGATTCCCGGCTTGGGTCACTGTCTGAGTGGAGTTTTCACGTTCTCCCCGTGTCTGCGTGGGTTTCCTCCGGGTGCTCAGGTTTCCTCCCACAGTCTGAAGATGTGCAGGTTAGGTGGACTGTCCTCGCTAAATTGACCTTTAATGTCAGGGAGATTAGCAGGGTAAATATGTGGGGCTACGGAGATAGAACCGAGGTGGTCGGTGCAGGCTCGATGGGCCAAATGGCCTCTTTCTGCACTGTCGGGATTCTAGGATTCCATGACTATTATCTGGGAATTCCTGGGCTGCTGATGTGCTGGGAAACCTGAGAGCCCACAGCAACTTGGGGCACATCCAAAAAATCTCTCCAATAACTGAGACATCACAGCTCAAACCAGTGTCAGTGTAAATCAGAGAACAGGATTGCTCACTTGTCGCAGTGTGGGGTGTGGATTCAATGTGAAGGGACTGGATTCAGTGACAGTGAAAGGAGTGGAGGTTAATGTACGGCTGTGTATCACAGTGTCTATACTGGGTGGCACAGTGAGAGAGATGGGGGAATCCTCCATTCAAAAACCTGCCATAGGAAAGTTATTTAAACTGGGGTTTTCGGGTGATATTACCGACCTTTATCTCATGACCCGTGGATATAAATCACATCCTGATTCAATAATCTGGGAATGTGAACAACTTCTTTTCGGATATTATTGAAAAAGAGAAAGAACAATGAGTAACAGCGAGAGGATGCAGAACAATGAAAACTCCTTGTGGATCATCTCATCTTCCTGTAAAGTCCTGAAAGATCCTGAGTTTGACACCCGGTGTGTGGGGGACACACGGATACAGACTGAGGAATTAATAAAGCTTCTGGCTGCCTGTCTGGGATATTGTATTTTGGGCTGGATCTTATACCTGTGGTTTATGACCTGGGGTGAAACACTGTGATACGCTCACAGTGATAGAGAGCTTGACACAAACTCCCCCCTGTACAAATGACCGCGTGTATCAGAGTCTGTGTCCATGGATTCCACATTCCTGTTTCCCAGAGTGAAATATCTCAGCACTGACTTAGATCCTCGGGGGAAAATGTGGATTTCTGGGTACATAAAAGACAAAAAGGAGACAATTCTGTTTCTCGGTAAAACGCAGGAGCTGGTGTTCGCAGACAGGAAAAATACTTCATTTATTCATACATTTGGAACAGGATTAGGATGGAGTTTCAGAGTAAAAATCCAGCAAACTGCTGCTCTGGGTTGAAACATGGTTTAAGTTTACATTACCCTGAGATTATTACATATTGTGGACAAGTTCAGCTATTGTATTGGGTGAATGAGGAGACAGAGCACAGTGACTATCTTGATTATTGGGGGAGCGGAACCTTCGTGGAAGTGACTTCAGGTAAGAGAAACTTCTCAATTCCTTCCTTACCTAATATTTATTTTCTTTAATTTGTGTTATTGGTGAATTTGATCATTCAGCTGTAATGTGTGATTTATCTGAAATCAGTGAGATATTTGGAACAATTAAATGATTCTCTCTGAGAGAGATGGATTTCTGTAGAGACAAGAACATACCCAGTAATTGGAGCTGAAATCTGATAACTGGATTTACTCTCAAGGATTAAGGTTTAACTCCACAGAACCGATTCTCAGAATGGAATACCGATTCCCGGATCTGTTTATTGTGTTCTGTTTGATTCAGATTATAGTTTTCAGGACATTATGTTAGGACAGGTTTGGTGATTTTGGATTTTAGGATATTTTCAGATGGGTTCAGATTTTGTTCTAATCTGAGTTCAAATATTTCATACAATTGTCTCATGATTTAATTGTTGGTTTCAGGGTGGTTTTAAATGTTATTTATTGCAGTTCAAACATTGGTAGAACCGTTTTTAGGTGTATAAAGAATAAGTTCTATGTTCCAGTTGATAATTTAGTGATTGTGGAGGGGAATTGGTTCACACAGATTGAGAAACAGGGACTTGTGTTTATAAAAATATCTCATTCCAACAAGCTGAGCATGAAGCAGTGAGCTGCCCAGACAGACAGGAATCAGGCTGCGTGTGGAATAGGATTGTCTTATTGAGACAGGATGTGATTTGTGCTTTGACAATAACTGTTAAACTATCTGGGACTTACAAACACCCAATCGAGAGTTTAAATCATCTTTTGCCCCTGAGCGTGAACCTACATTGAGAACTGGAGAGGGTTTTTTTGTGTGGGAGAAACTGTCCCTGGGCGCACACAGTAATGGGGCTGTTTATTGTTAATTCATTGGATCTGTTCTTTATCAACAGTTTTCTAATATTTACAATTATTGGATTGGATTTGATTTGATTTACTTTGTCACATGTATTGGGATACAGTGAAAAGTATTGCTTCTTGCGCGCTGTAGAGACAAAGCATACTGTTCATAGAGAAAGAAAGGAGAGGGTGCAGAATGTAGTGTTACAGTCATAGATAGGGGTAGAGAAAGATCAACTTAATGCGAGGTAGGTCCGAAGGTGGAAGAGAGAATGTCCGGGGTGCGTGGGGGGGCGGTCTTTAATTATGCCGGCTGCTTTGCCGAGGCAGTGGGAAGTGTGGACAGAGTCAATGGATGGGAGATTGGTTTGCATGATAGATTGGGGCTACATTCACGACCTTTTGTAGTTCCTTGTGGTCTTGGGCAGAGCAGGAGCCCATACCAAGCTGTGATACAATCAGAAAGAATGCTTTCTATGATGCATCTGCAAAAGTTGGTAAGAGTCGTAGCTGACATGCCAAATTTCCTTCGTCTCCCGAGAAAGTAGAGGCATTGGTGGACTTTCTTAACTATAGTGACGGCATGGAGGGAATCAGGACAGGTTGTTGGTGAGAAAAGTCCCAGTCTATCCAGCCTCTCCTTATAATTCAAACCATCAAGTCCCAGTAGCAACCTCGTAAATCTTTTCTGCACTCCTTCTAGTTTAATAACATCCTTTCTATAATAGGTTGACCAGAACTGTACACAGTATTCCAAGTGTGGCCTTACCAATGTCTTGTACAACTTCAACAAGACGTCCAACTCCTGTATTCAATGTTCTGACCAATGAAACCAAGCATGCCGAATGCCTTCTTCACCACTCTGTCCACCTGTGACTCCACTTTCAGGGAGCTATGAACCTGTACCCCTAGATCTCTTTGTTCTGTAACTCTCCCCAGTGCCCTCCCATTAACTGAGTAATAAAAACAGTAACTCAATAATTAAATGTTGCCATGTGTAAGTCTGGATATCCTGTGGTGAAGTGGTTCGTATCCCTGCCTCTGAGCCAGAGGCTCCAGGTTTGAGTTTCTGCCCCAGGGCCTGATGACCAAGGAAGCTGCATTCATAACACGACCAACAGGTTGAGCATCAACCTGTAAAATCCTCCCAGCGCACACCAATAGCAGGTGTTCAGAGCGGGAGAGAATCGTGGTCAGTGACGCTTGATGCAGAGTGGTGTTCCTCAAGCTATAAACTTCTGGCAACAGGCGAGTGACTTATCCCAGGAAAAAAACTTGCTGTGAAAGTCTGCCTTGTGCAGCACTCGGTGGTTCAGGCAGCACGGTGGCACAGTGGGTTAGCACTGCTTCTTCACAACACCAGGGACCAGGGTTTGATTCCCGGCTTGGGTCACTGTCTGTGTGGAGGTTGCACATTCTCCCCGTGTCTGCGTGGGTTTCCTCCAGGTACTCCAGTTTCCTCCCACACTCCAAAGATGTGCGGGTTAGGTAGATAGGCCATGGTAGATTGACCCTAGTGTCAGGAGGATTAACTAGGGTAAATGCATGGGGTTATGGAAATAGGGTCTGGGTGGGATTGTGGTTGGTACAGACTCAATGGGCCAAGTGGTCCCCTTCTGCACTGTAGGGATTCTATGAATTGATCGATGCTCCTCATTATTTTATAGACCTCTATAAGATCATCCCTAAGTCTTCTACGCTCCAGAGAAAGAAGTCTCAGTCCATCCAGTCTCTCCTTATAACTCAATCCATCAAGTCCTGGTAGCATCCTAGTAAATCTTTTCTGCACTCTTTCTAGTTTAATAATATCCTTTTTGTTTTATTCTCATATAGGCTGTGTGGTGGGATCATCATGTAGATAGGCTGAGTGAGTGGGCAAAGATGCAGTATAATGTGGGGAAATGTGAAGCTGTTCACTTGGCAGGAAGAATAAAAAAACAGAGAATTACTTAAATGGAGAATGCCTGCAGAAATCCAAGGTGCAGAGGGATCTGGGTGCTCTAGTGCATGAATCACAAACGATCAATAGGCAGGTATAGCGAGTCATTAGGAGGGCTAATGGAATGCTAGTTGGTATTACGACAGGAATTGAACATAAAACGGAGTGGGACGGCGGGGTTACGCTTCAGTTATTCAGGATATTGGTGAGACTGTCTCTCAAATACGGTGATTTTGGTCTCCTTACTTAAGCAAGACATAAATGTGTTGGAGGCAGTACAGAGGAGATTTACTAGACTGATACCTGGACTGACCTGTTGTCTTATGAGGAAAGATTGGACAGGCTGGGTTTGTTTCCACTGGAGTTTAGAAGAGTGAGGGGTGACTTGAATGAAGTCTTTCAGATTCTGAATGGTATTGATAAGGTGGAAATGGGAAGGATGCTATGCTAAATCCTGTTTGATTTGATTTGAGTTATTATCGTCACCTACATTGGGATACAGTGAAAAGCATTGTTTCTTGTGCACTATATAGACACAGCATTACCTTACATAGAGCAGGAAAGGAGAGAGTGCAGAATGTAGTGTTACAGTCATAGCTAGGGTTTAGAGAAAGATCAATTGAATGTGTATATATATATATGCATATAGCGATTTGATTTGGTTTATTATTGTCACATGTATTAACATACAGTGAAAAGTATTGTTTCTTGCAAGCTGTACAAAGCATACCGTTCATAGAGAAGGAAAGGAGAGGGTGAAAAGTGTAGTGTTACAGTCATAGCTAGGGTGTAGAGGAAGATCAGCTTAATGTGAGGTAGGTCCATTCGAAAGTCTGCCAGCAGCAGGGAAGAAGCTGTTCTTGGGTCAGTCGGTGGAAGATGTGGAAGCGTAGGAAAGGGGTGCAGAGGAGATTTGTGCAGAGGAGATTTACCAGGATATTGCCTAGTATGGTGGGAAGGTCTTATGAGGAAAGGCTGAGGGACGTGAGGTTGTTTTGATTAGAGAGAAGAAGGTTAAGAGGTGACTTAGTTGAGGCATACAAGATGATCAGAGAATTAGATAGGGTGGACAGAGAGAGTCTTTTTCCTCGGATGGTGATGGCTAACACGAGGGGACATAGCTTTAAATTGAGGGGTGAGAGATAGAGGACAGACGTCAGAGGTAGGTTCTTTACTCAGAGGGTAGTAAGGGCGTGGAATGCCCTGCCTGCAGCAGTAGTGGATTCGCCAACTTTAAGGGCATTCAAATGGTCATTGAATAGACATATGGATAACATTGGAATAGTTTAGGTTAGAAGGTCATTAGATTGGTTCCACTGGTTGGCGCAACATTGAGGGCCAAAGGGCCTGTACTGCGCTGTAATGTTCTATGTTCTAACAAGGGGGGGTGAGGTGGGTTTGAAATAAGAACATAAGAACTAGGAGCAGGAGTAGGCTTACGGGCTTAGCTGTATTTCATGGGGTGTAGGCATCACTGGGAAAGACAGCATTTGTTGTCCATCCCTAGTTGCCCTTGAACTGAGTGCCTTGCTTGGCCATTTCAGAGGACAGGTAAGAGTCGGAGATGTGATGTCCAGTGATCTTACTGCTATCATTAATCTAGAAACCCAGCTAATGTTCTGGGGACCTGAGTTCGAATCCCACCACGGCAGATGGTGGAATTTGAATTCAATAAAATATCTGGAATTAAGAATTTACTGATGACCATGAAACCACTGTCGATTGTCAGAAAAACCCATCTCGTTCAATAATGTCCTTTAAGGAAGGAAATCTGGGTCCTTGTACAGTCTGGCCGACATGTGACTCCAGAGCCACAGCAATGTGGTTGACTCTCAACTGCCGTCGGGCTAATAGAGGGGCAGTAAATGCTGGCCAGACACTAACGCCTATGTCCCACAAATGAATAAGTAAAGCCAACCACATTGCTGTGACTCTGGAGTCACATGTAGGCCAGACCAGGTAAGGAAGACAGATTTCCTTCCCTCAGGGACATTAGTGAACCAGATATCAATGACAGTTTCATGGTTCTGATCACTGAGACTAACTTTCTCGTCCAGATTTGGAAATTGAATTTAAATTTAACCACTGATCACGCTGGAATTTGAACCCATGTCCCCAGAACATTAGCCCGAGCTCTGAATTATTGTTGCACTGACATTACCATTACACCTTTTGGTGATGATACTGCAATTCTATGTTTTGCTGTTGTTTCGTGAAGAGACTTTAATTTACGCAATAATACGAAAATACGAACATAAGAACATAAGACCTCGGACCAGGAGTAGGCCATCTGGCCCCGTGAGCCTGCTCTGCCATTCAGTAAGATCAGGATGTTTCTGAATTGGAGACAGTTGCAGGGAAACACAGCAGCCAAACTGTGCACAGCAAGATTCCACAAACAACAATGTAATATTGATCCAGACAATCAGATTTAGTGATGTTGGATTTGAGGTGAACATTGGCCATGGCGCTGGGGAGAAGATCCTTGCTCTCCTGTGAAAGTGGCCATGCGGGGGAGGTGCCTCGATTTAACCTCTCGTGTGCAATACGGCACTTCGCACAGTACATCGCAACCTCAGCACTACATTGGAGTGTCAGCCTGTTCCCCCTTGTTGGAGAGACTAGGACCAGAGGACACATTTAAAAATAACCTGAAGGTTGGGGGCAAATTCTTTCTCTCAGTGGGTCGGATATGTGGAATTCACTTCCCAGGACTGCAGTGGGGCACGGTCATTGAATATTTTCCAGGATGATTTAGATAGGTTCTTGGTCAATAAGGGAGTCAAAGGTTGAGAGGCTGATTCTGGGGATGGTGGGACTGATGTAGGAGGAGAGATTGACTAGGTTAGGATTGTTTTTGATCTGATTGATTTGATTTATTATTGTCACATGTATTAACATACTATGAAAAATATTATTTCTTGCATGCGATACAAAGCATACCGTTCATAAAGAAGGAAACGAGAAAGTGCAGAATGTAGTGTTCCAGTCACAGCTAGATTTTGATTTATTGTTGTCACATGTATTCACATAGAGTGAAAAGTATTGTTTCTTGTGCACTATACAAAGCATACCGTTCATAGAGAAGGAAAGGAGAGGGTGCAGAATGTAGTGTTACAGTCACAGCTAGATTTTGATTTATTATTGTCACATGTATTCACACAGAGTGAAAAGTATTGTTTCTTGTGCGCTATACAAAGCATACCGTTCATAGAGAAGGAAAGGAGAGGGTGCAGAATGTAGTGTTACAGTCACAGCTAGGGTGTAGAGAAAGATCAACTTAATGCGAGGTAGTTCCATTCAGAAGTCTGACAGCAGCAGGGAAGAAGCTGTCCGTGAGTCGGTCGGTACGGGACCTCAGACTTTTGTATCTTTTTCCCCAATGGGAAGAAGGTGGAAGAGCGAATATCTGAGGTGTGTGGGGTCCTTAATTATGCTGGCTGCTTTGCTGAGACAGCGGGAAGTGTAGACAGAGTCAATGGATGGGAGGCTGGTTTGCGTGATGGATTGGGCTACATTCATGACCTTTGTAGTTCTTTGTGGTCTTGCCCAGAGCAGGAGCCCATACCAAGCTGTGATACAACCAGAAAGAATGCTTTCAATAGCACACCTGGAGAAGTTGGTGAAAATCATAGCTGACATACCAAACTTCTTTAGTCCTCTGAGAAAGTTTTCGCTGGAGTTCAGATGAATGAGAGGGGATCTTATAGAAACTTATAAAATTCCAACAGGTTTTGAAAGGATAGATGCAGGGAGGATGTTCCTGATGATGGGGGAGTCCTGAACCAGGGGTCACAGTCTGAGGATTCGGGATAGACCATTTAGGACGGAGATGAGGAGACATTTCTTCACCCTCTGGAATTCATTCCCACAGCAAGTAGTTGATGCCAAAACATTGAATGTATTCAAGAAGCAGCTGGATACAGCACTTGGGGCGAAAGGGATCGAAGGATATGGGGAGAAAGCAGGATTAGGCTATTGAACTGGATAATCAGCCAAGATGGTGATGAATGGCGGAGCAGGTTCGAAGGGCCTCCTCTGCTGCTATCTTCTATGTTACAGGGATAGACGGGAAAGTAGAGTGCGGCCACAATCAGATAAGCTGCCATCAAATGGCAGAGCAAGCTGGAAGCTGACTGAATAGCTGACTCCTGCTGCATGTTTGTATATATTTATTTACTGAGCTTATCCGTGTGCAATTATTTATATTTCAGTGACCCAGGCTGCACCATCGGTCTACATTCCCAACCCTTCCTGTGACGTGAACTCAAACCAAGATGAGATCAGCCTCGTCTGCCTGGTCAAGGACTTTCAACCCAAGGCCATCACTCAGACATGGTCCAGGAACAATCGAGTCATTACGACTGGAATCAAGAAGTTTCCACCAGTCCAGGGAAAAGACATGAAATACACGATGAGCAGTGTTCTCAAAGTCTCTGCGTCAGATTGGAATACCGATAGTGTCTACCACTGCAAGGCGGGCCACGATTCCAACGCAATGGTGGAACGGCAATACAAAACACCCAGAAGTTAGTACAAGATATTATTTTCCATCTAAAACTGCATTGTTAGACCATACGACATAGAAGCAGAATTAGGCCACTCGGCCCATCGGGTCTGCTCCACCATTCAATCATGGCTGATATTTTTCTCATCCCCATTCTCCTGCCTTTTCCCCATAATCCCTGATCCCCTTGTTAATCAGGAACCTATCGATCTCTGTCTTAAAGACACTCAATGACCCGGCCTCCTCTGCGACAAAGAGTTCCACAAATTCCCCACTCTCTGGCTGAAAAAATTCCTCCTCATCTCTGTTTTAATGGATCGTCCCTTTACCCTGAGGTTGTGCCCTCGGGTTCTAGTTTTTCCTACCAGTGGAAACATCCTCTCCACGTCCACTCTATCCAGGCCTCGCAGTATCCTGTAAGTTTCAATAAGATCCCCCCTCATCTTTCTAAACTCCAACGAGTACAGACCCAGAGTCCTCAATCGTTCCTCATACGACAAGCTCTTCATTCCAGGGATCATTCTTGTGAACCTCCTCTGGACCCTTTCCAAGGCCAGCACATCCTTCCTTAGCTATGGGGCCCAAAACTACTCACAATATTCCAAATGAGGTCTATACAGCTTCAGAAGTCCATCCCAGCTGTTGTACTCGAGCCCTCTGTTGATGTGGAAGAGGTGAAATTGGACAAGAAAGCTTCAGCAGCCAATGTAAGAGGGTGTTGCACAATACCAAATATTTTACCCCATAAACCATAAGACGTCGGAGCAGATTTCGGCCACTCAGCCCATCAAGTCTCCTCAGCCATTCAATCATGGCTGATATTTTTCTCATCCCCATTCTCCTGCCTTTTCCCCATAATCGCTGATCCCCTTATTAATCATGAAACTATCTATCTCTGTCTTAAAGACACTCAATGACTTGGCCCTCCACAGCCTTCTGAGGCAAAGAGTTCCACAGATTCCCCACTCTCTGGCTGAAGAAATTCCTCCTCATCTCTGTTTTAAAGGATCGTCCCTTTAGCCCGAGGTTTGCCCTCTGGTTCTAGTTTTTCCAACTAGTGAAAACATTCCCCCCAATCCTTCTAAACTCCTACGAGTGCAGACCCAGAGTCTGTGAGGCAGCAGTGCAAACCACTGTGGCGCTGCGCTTCTTCAGATAGGAATGAGAAGAAATCTTTTCTCACAGAGAACAAAGACCAAAGAACAAAGAAAATTACAGCACAGGAACAGGTCCTTCAGTCCTTCAATCCTGCACTATCCATGCTGCCTGACTGAACTAAAACCCCCTTCCCTTCCGGGGACCATATCCCTACATTCCCATCATATTCATGTATTTGTCCAGACGCCCCGTAAAACTCACTATCATTTCTGTTTCCACCACCTCCTTCGCAATGAGTTCCAGGCACCCACCACCCTCTGTGTAAAGAATTTGCCCATAGATCTCATTTAAACCTTGCCCCTCACACCTTAAACCTGTACCCCCGAGTAATTGACTCTTCCACCCTGGGAAAAAGCTTCTGACTATCCACTCTGTCTATGCCCCCCCTCAACCTCCGTCATTCCAGTGAGAACAAACCAAGTTTCTCCAACCTCTCCTCATAGCTAATGCCCTCCATACCAGGCAACATCCTGGTAAATCTTATCTGTACCCTCTCCAAAGCCTCCACATCCCTCTGGTAGTGTGGCGACCAGAATTGAACACCATATTCCAAGGGTGGCCCAATTAAGGTTCTATAAAGCTGCAAAATGACTTGCCAATTTTTAAACTCAGTGCCCCGGCTGATGAAGGCAAGCATGCCGTATGCCTTCTTGACAACCTTCTCCACCTACGTTGTCACTTTCAGTGACCTGTATACCTGTGCACCAGATTCCTCTGCCTATCAATATTCTTAAGAAGGTGGTGAATCCTTGAAACGCGACAGCAGTAGAAACTGGGTCAATATTATTAAGGCAGCGAGACGGATAGATTCTTACTAACAAGAGAGTTATAGATTATCGGGGGGAGGCAGAGTGCAGACTTGTGGCTAAACTTGTCCCCAAGTGGAGAATTGTAAATTCTATCTAAAATGGCCAAAATCTCAGCAACAACTTCATGAAGTGGTATCCAACACAGTTCTGGCCACCCGACTGTAAAAAGAATATGATTAAACTCAACAAAGTGCAAAAAAGATTTACTAGGATGCTACCGGGACTTGATGGATTGAGTTATAAGGAGAGGCTGGATAGACTGGGACTTTTTTCTCTGGAGCATAGGAAGCTGAGGGGTAATCTTATAGAGGTCTATGAAATAATGAGGAGCACAGATCAGCTCGATGGTCAATATCTTGTCCCAAAGGTAGGGGAGTCTAAAACTAGAGGGCAGAGGTTTAAGGTGAGACTGGAGAGATACAAAAGGGTCCAGAGGGGCAATTCTTTGACACAGAGGGTGGTGAGTGTCTGGAACGAGCTGCCAGAGGTACTGGTAGAGGTGGGTACAATTTTGTCTTTTAAAAAGCATTTAGACAGTTACATGGGTGAGATGGGTATAGAGGGATATGGGCCAAATACAGACAATTGGGACTTGCTCAGAGGTTAAAAAAAGGGTGGCATGGGCAAGTTGGGCCGAAGGGCCTGTTTCTATGCGTTAAATCTCTATGCCTCTATGACAATCTCAGACTGATTCTTGGCACTGTGAGGTTATCAGACACCAGCAGGAGAAAGCTAACCTTGTACAGCAAGTCACTCAGGAGCTAAAATACTGAAGGATTCTCGCTCTTTGTCAGAATCTAGAACTGAAAGATTAAGCGAATATTTCAGGAGAACCCAGTCAAATGGACGAATGAGAGCTTGGCATGGTGATGGTAACTCTGGATGTTAAAGGATAGAATACGTCTCGTCCCTAAATTGTCCCTAAATTAGACCTCCCCAAATCTGGCATAGAGAAAAGTCACAGGTAGAAGAAGGTAGATGAGGCATTCACTGAATGTTAAAATGGCAGTGTGGGCTTGTTGGGCCGAAGGGCCTGTTTCCTGTGCTGTGTTGTTCTTTGTTCTTTGTCGTCTTTACTGTAGCAAAACTATTGCGTAATCTGAAAGATGCTGAAATGTGTTACAGGTCCGAACGTCATCCCCCTTATCCCAACTGCGCAGATTATCTACAATCAAACTACTGCTGTCCTGGGCTGTGTGATATCTGGATTTACTCCCGACAGCATCCAGGTTTCCTGGAAGAAAGGCCAGTTGGAACAAACAGGTGTTCTTCTCCCTTCCAAACAGAGACCTGACAATACATTCGAAACAGTCTCTTACCTGACAGTCACTGTGGCGGATTGGAAGAACGGAGATGGCTACGTTTGTCAAGTGACCCACGCACCTTCGAACTTCAATCAGGTGATCAACTTCAGATACCGAGAGGGTAAGTGGTGTCTGAGAGAGGAAAGGAATATAAGAACATAAGAACATAAGAAATAGGAGCAGGAGTAGGCCATCTGGCCCTTCGAGCCTGCCCCGCCATTCAATAAGATCATGGCTGATCTGTCGTGGCTCAGTTCCACTTTCCCGCCCTCTCCCCATAACCCTTAATCCCCTCTCTTATCAAAAACCCATCAACCCGCTTCTTAAAAATATTTAGCGAGGCAGCCTCCACCACTTCAACGGGCAGAGAATTCCAGAGATTCACCACCCTTTGAGTGAAGAAGTTCCTCCTCAACTCCGTTCTGAACTGCCCCCCCTTTATCTTGAGGCTGTGCCCCCTAGTCCTACTGTCTTTTTTGAGCGGGAAGAGTCTTTCCACCTCTATCCTATCCATCCCATTCATCATCTTATACGTCTCAATGAGATCTCCCCTCATTCTTCTAAACTCTAACGAGTACAAGCCTAGTTTATTCAGCCTCTCCTCATAGCTCAACCCCCTCAACTCCGGTATCAGCCTAGTAAACCTCCTCTGCACTCCCTCCAAGGCCAAAATATCTTTGCGCAGGTGCGGCGCCCAAAACTGCACACAGTACTCCAGCTGCGGCCTCACCAATGCCCTATACAGCTGCAGCAAGACCTCCCTACTTTTATATTCAATCCCCCTCGCTATGAAGGCCAGCATCCCATTCGCCTTCCTGACCACCTGCTGCACCTGCAGGCCGTCAGTAATATCCCGTCAGTAATTCAGACTCGTGTTCACTTCATGGGCAAAGACTCTCCCTCAGTTCAGAATCATTGTCCCCAATAACAAGCCTGCAGTGAGGGGGTAAAATGTTCAGTGTTTGGTGTTTTGACACTTAAGGGGAGTAATTTGAATGGAATGCAGGAAGCAGAGGGAAACTGCTGGAATTGGGTCACTGTCTGTTTCCCGCCCTTATCCAATGGAACTCTGTGACTCCAAATGAAGATGGGGCTGGGTGTGAAGTGGTCCAGCTGATACGTCCCATCTGATACCCAACACATCGAATCCCATCCACAGTTCAAATCAGCTCCCAATGTTTCCTTTTCTACTGCCTCCCAAACGCTGCTTTATCCAGGAAATCTTTCCAGTTTTGTGTTTGAAGGAATGGCCGGGATTGGCCTCACCGTTCCCTGAGCCTGCTCCAGAAATCACCCAACTGACTGCTCATCAATTCATTCCCCACATTTTCCTTTTCAATAGAACTCCCCCACCCTCCATCACTTGCTTTTATCAGGCATGGTAAACAGTAGAAGAGCAAGGAGGTCATGTTGGAGCCGTACAGAGCGTTGGTGAGGCCACAGCTGGAGTACTGGGTGCCGTTCTGGCCACCTCACTATAGGAAGGATGTGATCGCACTGGAGAGGGTGCAGAGGAGGTTCACCAGGGTGCTGCCTGGGAATGGAGTATTTGAGCCAGAAGGAGAGACTGGATAAGCTTGGATCACTTTCTTTAGACCAGAGAAGGCTGAGGGGGATTGAGGTGTATCAGATTATGAGGGGTTTAGATAGGGTGAGTAGGGAGCAGCTGTTCTCCTGGGTTGAGGAGTTAATCATTCCTGTATTCTCCCCGTAACCCTTCAACTCATTACCAGTTAAAAATCAGTCTAACCCCTCCTTAAATTGACTCACTGTCCCAGTATCCACCACACTTTGGGGTAGCAAATTCCACAGATTCACAACCCTTTGGGAGAAGTAGTTTCTCCTCAACTTAAACTGTGCTTAAACTGGACCAGATACTGGGCAAGATGACAGCTCAGTGACGATCGCTGATTGCTGTGCAGACACGTGGATTTGGGGCAGTGTCTGTGGGAGTTTGCGCATTCTCCCCGAGCTTGCGTGGGTTTTCTCTGGGTGCTCCGGTTTCCTCCCACACCCCAAAGATGTGCGATTAGGCTGATTGGCAGTAATAAATTGTCCCTAAATTAGTTTCCCTCAATGTGGATGGCCATAATGCTGATGACACCAAGGTTGGTGGAACACCAAGATTGGTGGAACGGCAAATTGTGCGGAGGGCGTGGAAAGTCTGCAGAAGGATCTAGATAGGCTGGACGAATGGGCCAGGAACTGGCAAATGGAATTTAGTGTTGGCAAGTGTGAAGTTGTCCACTTTGGTAGGAATGATGGTAAGAAGGACTATTACTTACATGGCAAAAAACTGCAGCATGCGACGGTGTAGAGGGACCTCGGGGTCCTTGTGCATGAGTCACAAAAACCCAGCCTGCAGGTGCAGCAGGTGGTCAGGAAGGCGAATGGGATGCTGGCCTTCATAGCGAGGGGGATTGAATATAAAAGTAGGGAGGTCTTGCTGCAGCTGTATAGGGCATTGGTGAGGCCGCAGCTGGAGTACTGTGTGCAGTTTTGGTCGCCACACTTACGCAAGGATATTTTGGCCTTGGAGGGAGTGCAGAGGAGGTTTACGAGGCTGATACCGGAGTTGAGGGGGTTGAACTATGAGGAGAGTCTGAATAAACTAGGCTTATACTCGTTAGAGTTTAGAAGAATGAGTGGAGATCTCATTGAGACATATAAGATGATGAATGGGATGGATAGGATAAAGGTGGAGAGTCTCTTCCCGCTCAGAAAGGACAGTAGGACTAGAGGGCACAACCTCAAGATAAAGGGGGGGACAGTTTAGAACGGAGTTGAGGAGGAACTTCTTCACTCAAAGGGTGGTGAATCTCTGGAATTCTCTGCCCGTTGAAGTGGTGGAGGCTGCCTCGCTAAATATATTTAAGACGCGGGTTGATAGGTTTTTGATAGGCAAGGGGATTAAGGGTTATGGGGAGAGGGTGGGGATGTGGAACTGAGCCATGACAGATCAGCCATGATCTTACTGAATGGAGGGGCAGGCTCGAGGGGCTAGATGGCCTACTCCTGCTCCTATTTCTTATGTTCTTATAAAACAATAGATAAGGGTCATGGATGGAGGGGGGGGACTGGTAGTGTTAAAATTGCGGCGCGGGCCCGTTGGGCTGAAGGGCCTGTTTCCCGGGCTGTTTTGTTCTTTGTTCAACTCTTGTTTTAAATTTGCTACCCCTTCTCCTTAAACTCTGACCTCTCGTCCCAGAATGTTCCACAAGAGGAAGCATCCTCTCCACGCCTACTTTATCCATACCTTTTATCATCATGTACACCTCAATTTGATCTTCCCTCATCCTTCTAAATTCCAGAGAGTCGAGGCCTAAACTGTTCAATCTCTCTTCGTACGACAAACCCCTCATCCCTCAATCAGGAGGGAGCAGAGTTTTCGAGTAAGGGTTAGGAGATTCAGAGGGGATTTGAGAAAAGAAAATCACACAGGAGGTGGTGGGAATCTGGAATTCACTGCCTGGGAAGGTAGTGGAGGCTGGAAACCTTACAACCTTTCAAAAATATTTGGATGGCACTTGAACCATCATGGGTGGGATTTTCCAGCTACACTCACTCCAAATCCAGAGACCACCTCCCCATTTCCCCCCGCCCCCCAACCCGAGTCAATAGACCTTTGCGTGGTCCACCCCCCCCTCCCCCACACCTGCTCGCTATGATTCCCGTGGGGGTGGGAGGGGAGAATCCCCCTCCATAACATTCAAGGATATGGGACAAGTGCTGGAAAATGGGATTAGCGTGTGTTTTCTGGTGCTTATTGTTGGTGCAGACTCGATGGGCTGAAAGGCCTTTTCTGTGTTGTTTGACTCTCAGACCGCACCCACCCCCACGCAACTCAGGTCAATTTCCTGTGACCATTCTGGACAAGGTGAGTCAGCTTGTCAACATCAACATGATCCGGTCCCTTTCGGATCCTGAAAAGGCAGGACTGAGCTGATTTCTCGGGCTGTGTGCTTCTCCCAATTTCCCGGAACACGGGAGGGGGAGTGAAAATGTGTACGGCTTAATCTGCAACTCTTCCAGTTCCAGGTGGAAATGCAACTTGTGAAGTACTTTCCATCAGGTGTAGACACAGGGTCAATGCAAGGAAAATGTCAACTAATTTAGAACATAGAACATAGAACCCTACAGTGCAGAAAGAGGCCCTTTGGCCCATCGAGTCTGCCCCGACCACAATCCCACCCAGGCCCTATCCCCATATCCCTACGCATTTACCCGCTAATCCCTCTAACCTACACACCCCAGGATACGAAGGGGCAATTTTTTAGCATGGCCAATTAACCTTACCCGCACATCTTTGGACTGTGGGAGGAAACCGGAGCACCCGGAGGAAACCCACGCAGACACGAGGAGAATGTGCAAACTCCACACAGACAGTTTGGTTTGATTTGATTTATTATTGTCACATATCTTGGGATATAGTGAAAAGTATTGTTCCTTGCACACTACACAGACAAAGCATACCATTCATAGAGAAGGAAAGGAGAGAGTACAGAATGTAGTGTTACAGTCATAGCGAGGGTGTAGAGAAAGATCAACTTAATGCGAGGTAGGTCCATTCAAAAGTCTGACAGCAGCAGGGAAGAAGCTGTTCTTGAGTCGGTCGGTACGTGACCTCAGACTTTTGTATCTTTTCCCCGACGGAAGAAGGTGGAAGAGAGAATGTCCGGGGTGCGTGGGGGGTCCTTAATTATTCTGGCTCTTTGCAGAGGCAGTGGGAAGTGTAGACAGAGTCAATGGATGGGAGGCTGGTTTGTGTGATGGATTGAGCTAGATTCACAATCCCTGTAATTCCTTGTGGTCTTGGGCAGAGCAGGATCCCATACCAAGCTGTCATTACAAGCAGAAAGGATGCTTTCTATGGTGCATCTGTAAATGTTGGTGAGAGTCGTAGCGGACGTGCCAACATCACAACATGGTGATCAGATAACCTGCTAAATGTTGATCACTTTCCCCTTCTTCAAAACCCTGACAACAGGATCTGTTTCTTCAGCCTGAGAAGGAGCCTTGGTTTCCGATCTCATCTGGTTCACTGATGTCCTTTAGGGAAGGCAATCTCCCTTCCTTACCTGGTCTGACCTATATGTGACTCCAGAGCCACAGCAATGTGGTTGACTCTCAACTGCCCTCTGAACAAGGGCAACTAGGGATGGGCAATAAATGCTGGCCAGCCAGCAACGCCCATGTCCCACGAATGAATTGAAAGATGAAGATAAATCAGAAAATGGGAACAATTCAAGCGTTATCTTCCCAGGCCAGTAACTCTGAATGAAACTGGGGAAAGTACATGTGATGCAGAAATAATCCCAACCTCCAGGAAGAGGGAACTTGTGTTACTTCCTCTGATTTCTGGGGGTTGTTCTCCCAATACAAACCAACCACCTTCTTTCACAAGGAATTACCATCAATGGCAATGTGCATTGATATAGCGCCATCAATGCAGCAAACCATTCCAAAGGGCCTGACAGGAACAAAACCAAAGGGGAGCTGACACTGAGCCAGAAGGAGAACATATTGTGAGATACTGAAAGCTTGGCCGAAGAGAGAGAGGCTTTAAGGAGAGTCTCAAACGAGGGGAGAGAGGTGAGAAGTCGCTGAGGTTTGGAGGTAAGTTGCAGAGATTGGGGCCCAGATGGTTGAAGGAACGTCCACCAATGCTGGGTGGAAAGCGAGCGAAGGATACCAGAGACTAGAATTATACAGAGTTTCTGGACGGCTGTAGGAATGGAGAAGATTACTGAGATCAGGAGAGTTGAAGCCAATGGAACATTAGGATGAGGATTCTAAGCCTGAGGAGATCCAGGTTCCTCATACGACAAGCTCTTCATTCCAGGGATCATTCTTGTGAATCTCCTCTGGACCCTTTCCGAGGCCAACACACCCTTCCTGAGATACGGGGCCCAAAATGCTCACAACATTCCGAATAGGGTCTGACCAGAGCCTTACACACCCTCAACAGTACATCCCTGCCCTTGTATTCTCGCCGTCTTGACATGAATGCTAACATTGCATTTGTCTTCCTAACTGCCGACTGAATTGCACATTAACCTTGAGAGAATCTTGAACAAGGACTCCCAAATCTCCTTGTGTTTGGAATGGGAAGCCCCATCTCTCCACGGATGCTATCAGACCTGTTGAGTTTCTCCAGCATTTTCTGTTTTTGTTTCGATTTCTCTGAACTTTTCCCCTTTCCCATTCCCAGAAATGACTGTCTTGATCCGAAATCCTTCCATCAGAGAGGTTTGGATGAACAAGACGGCTACCCTGGAGTGCTCAGTGGTCTGTTCTGATCCGAGCCCAATCCAGATCCTCTGGGAAGTGAGTGACAAGAGTAGAAGTGACGGAGTTTTGACTTATCCGCCCACAAGGGAAGGGAGCCTGCACATTATCGTCAGCCAACTTCGAACCAGTGCAGAGGAATGGGAGAGCGGGGTGGAGTTTGTGTGCTCCGTGCATGGTGCTGCCTCGTCTGCACCAGTGTCAAAACGGATAAGCAGAGCAAAAGGTGGGCAAACAATCAGAAATTAATCTCCTGACTTTGGTAGGCTTGAGGGGGAAAATTTTAACGCTTCCCGTGTTTACCCATTTGTTCCAGTGAACCCAAAAAGTCCCACAGTTAGACTGCTGCCCCCAGCAGAAGAAGAGATGAAGAGTAAGAACACAGCCACACTCGAGTGTTTGATCACTGGATTCTACCCGGACTTCGTGAATGTCGCCTGGGAGAAAAATGGTGTTCTGATCTCCTCCAAGACTCGTGCTGGGCTCACCGCTCTGGAGCAGGCAGGGACATTCAGTGTCAGGCACTACCTGACTGTGAGTACAGAGGAGTGGAGGAAAGGCTCAGCCTTCACCTGCACTGTGTCTCACCCACCCTCCCACTTCAACAGCCGCAAGACAGTGAAGAACATCCAAGGTATGACCCTGGGGCCCCAACTCCAAAATTAACACTGTTAATCCCTGAGGCTGTAAACTCTGTGAGGGTCAGGAAGTTTAACACGGACAATGTCCGCGTGTTTATGCAGTGGGTGTTTGAGTGAGTTGAGGAGTCAATCATTACGGCATTCTCCCCATAACCCTTCACCCCATCACCAATTAAAAATCAGTCTAACCCCTCCTTAAATTGACTCACTGTCCCAGTATCCACCACACTTTGGGGTAGCAAATTCCACAGATTCACAACCCTTTGGGAGAAGTAGTTTCTCCTCAACTCTGTTTTAAATTTGCTACCCCTTCTCCTTAGACTCTGAGTGGGAGAGGTTCTTCCCACTCAGAAAGGACAGTAGGACTAGAGGGCACAGCTGCCCTCTAAAGGGGGGGCGGTTTAGAACGGAGTTGAGGAGGAACTTCTTCACTCAAAGGGTGGTGAATCTCTGGAATTCTCTGCCCGTTGAAGTGGTGGAGGCTGCCTCACTCATTATTTTTAAGACGCGGGTTGATAGGTTTTTGATAAGAGAGGGGATTAAGGGTTATGGGGAGAGGGCGGGAAAGTGGAACTGAGCCATGACAGATCAGCCATGATCTTACTGAATGGAGGGGCAGGCTTGAGGGGCTAGATGGCCTACTCCTGCTCCTATTTCTTATGTTCTTATAAAACAATAGATAAGGGTCATGGATGGAGCGGGGGACTGGTAGTATTAAAATGGCGGCACGATCTCGTTGGGCCGAAGGGCCTGTTTCCCGGGCTGTTTTGTTCTTTGTTCAACTCTGTTTTAAATTTGCTACCCCTTCTCCTTAGACTCTGACCTCTCGTCCCAGAATGTCCCACAAGAGGAAACATCCTCTCCACGTCTACTTTATCCATACCTTTTATCATCTTGTACACCTCAATTTGATCTTCCCTCATCCTTCTGAATTCCAGAGAGTCGATGCCTAAACTGTTCAATCTCTCTTCGTACGACAAACCCCTCATCCCTCAATCAGGAGGGAACAGAGTTTTAGAGTAAGGGTTAGGAGATTCAGAGGGAATTGAGAAAAGAAAATCACACAGGAGGTGGTGGGAATCTGGAATTCACTGCCTGGGAAGGTAGTGGAGGCTGGAAACCTTACAACCTTGCAAAAATATTTGGATGAGCACTTGAACCATCATGGGTGGGATTTTCCAGCTACACTCACTCCAAATCCAGAGACCACCTCCCCACCCCGCCACCCCGAGTCAATAGACCTTTGCGTGGTCCACCCCCCCTCCCCCACACCTGCTCGCTATGATTCCCGTGGGGGTGGGAGGGGAGAATCCCCCTCCGTAACATTCAAGGATATGGGACAAGTGCTGGAAAATGGGATTAGCGTGTGTTTTCTGGTGCTTATTGTTGGTGCAGACTCGATGGGCTGAAAGGCCTTTTCTGTGCTGTATGACTCTCAGACTGCACCCACCCCCACGCAACTCAGGTCAATTTCCTGTGACCATTCTGGACAAGGTGAGTCAGCTTGTCAACATCAACATGATCCGGTCCCTTTCAGATCCTGAAAAGGCAGGACTGAGCTGATTTCTCGGGCTGTGTGCTTCTCCCAATTTCCCAGAACACGGGAGGGGGAGTGAAAATGTGTACGGCTTAATCTGCAACTCTTCCAGTTCCAGGTGGAAATGCAACTTGTGAAGTACTTTCCATCAGGTGTAGACACAGGGTCAATGCAAGGAAAATGTCAACTAATTTAGAACATAGAACATAGAACCCTACAGTGCAGAAAGAGGCCCTTTGGCCCATCGAGTCTGCCCCGACCACAATCCCACCCAGGCCCTATCCCCATATCCCTACGCATTTACCCGCTAATCCCTCTAACCTACACACCCCAGGATACGAAGGGGCAATTTTTTAGCATGGCCAATTAACCTTACCCGCACATCTTTGGACTGTGGGAGGAAACCGGAGCACCCGGAGGAAACCCACGCAGACACGAGGAGAATGTGCAAACTCCACACAGACAGTTTGGTTTGATTTGATTTATTATTGTCACATATCTTGGGATATAGTGAAAAGTATTGTTCCTTGCACACTACACAGACAAAGCATACCATTCATAGAGAAGGAAAGGAGAGAGTACAGAATGTAGTGTTACAGTCATAGCGAGGGTGTAGAGAAAGATCAACTTAATGCGAGGTAGGTCCATTCAAAAGTCTGACAGCAGCAGGGAAGAAGCTGTTCTTGAGTCGGTCGGTACGTGACCTCAGACTTTTGTATCTTTTCCCCGACGGAAGAAGGTGGAAGAGAGAATGTCCGGGGTGCGTGGGGGGTCCTTAATTATTTTGGCTCTTTGCAGAGGCAGTGGGAAGTGTAGACAGAGTCAATGGATGGGAGGCTGGTTTGTGTGATGGATTGAGCTAGATTCACAATCCCTGTAATTCCTTGTGGTCTTGGGCAGAGCAGGATCCCATACCAAGCTGTCATTACAAGCAGAAAGAATGCTTTCTATGGTGCATCTGTAAATGTTGGTGAGAGTCGTAGCGGACGTGCCAACATCACAACATGGTGATCAGATAACCTGCTAAATGTTGATCACTTTCCCCTTCTTCAAAACCCTGACAACAGGATCTGTTTCTTCAGCCTGAGAAGGAGCCTTGGTTTCCGATCTCATCTGGTTCACTGATGTCCTTTAGGGAAGGCAATCTCCCTTCCTTACCTGGTCTGACCTATATGTGACTCCAGAGCCACAGCAATGTGGTTGACTCTCAACTGCCCTCTGAACAAGGGCAACTAGGGATGGGCAATAAATGCTGGCCAGCCAGCAACGCCCATGTCCCACGAATGAATTGAAAGATGAAGATAAATCAGAAAATGGGAACAATTCAAGCGTTATCTTCCCAGGCCAGTAACTCTGAATGAAACTGGGGAAAGTACATGTGATGCAGAAATAATCCCAACCTCCAGGAAGAGGGAACTTGTGTTACTTCCTCTGATTTCTGGGGGTTGTTCTCCCAATACAAACCAACCACCTTCTTTCACAAGGAATTACCATCAGTGGCAATGTGCATTGATATAGCGCCATCAATGCAGCAAACCATTCCAAAGGGCCTGACAGGAACAAAACCAAAGGGGAGCTGACACTGAGCCAGAAGGAGAAGATATTGTGAGATACTGAAAGCTTGGCTGAATGACAGAGAGACTTTAAGGAGAACCTCAAAGAAGGGGAGAGAGGTGAGAAGTCGCTGAGTTTTAGGAGGTAAGTTGCAGAGATTGGGGCCCAGATGGTTGAAGGAACATCCACCGATGCTGGGTGGAAAGCGAGTGAAGGATGTACCAGAGACTAGAATTATACAGAGTTTCTGGATGGCTGTAGGAATGGAGAAGATAACCGAGATCAGGAGAGGTGAAGCCAATGGAACATTAGGATGAGGATTCTAAGCCTGAGGTGATCCAGGTTCCTCATAATACAAGCTCTTCATTCCAGGGATCATCCTTGTGAATCTCCTCTGGACACTTTCCGAGGCCAGCACATCCTTCCTTAGATACAGGACCCAAAATGCTCACAATATTCCGAATGGGGTCTGACCAAAGCCTTATACACCCTCAACAGTACATCCCTGCCCTTGTATTCTCGCCGTCTTGACATGAACGCTAACATTGCATTTGTCTTCCTAACTGCCGACTGAACTTGCACATTAACCTCGAGAGAATCTTGAACAAGGACTCCCAAGTCTCTTTGTGTTTGGAATCGGAAGCCCCATTTCTCCACGGATGCTATCAGACCTGTTGAGTTTCTCCAGCATTTTCTGTTTTTGTTTTGATTTCTCTGAACTTTTCCCCTTTCCCATTCCCAGAAATGACTGTCTTGATCAAAAATCCTTCCATCAGAGAGGTTTGGATGAACAAGACGGCTACCCTGGAGTGCTCAGTGGTCTGTTCTGATCCGAGCCCAATCCAGATCCTCTGGGAAGTGAGCGACAAGAGTAGAAGTGACGGAGTTTTGACTTATCTGCCCACAAGGGAAGGGAGCCTGCACATTATCGTCAGCCAACTTCGAACCAGTGCAGAGGAGTGGGAGAGTGGGGTGGAGTTTGTGTGCTCCGTGCATGGTGCTGCCTCGTCTGCACCAGTGTCAAAACGGATAAGCAGAGCAAAAGGTGGGCAAACAATCAGAAATTAATCTCCTGACTTTGGTAAGCTTGAGGGGGAAAATTTTAACGCTTCCCGTGTTTACCCATTTGTTCCAGTGAACCCAAAAAGTCCCACAGTTAGACTGCTGCCCCCAGCAGAAGAAGAGATGAAGAGTAAGAACACAGCCACACTCGAGTGTTTGATCACTGGATTCTATCCGGACTTCGTGAATGTCACCTGGGAGAAAGATGGTGTTCTGATCTCCTCCAAGACTCGTGCTGGGCTCACCGCTCTGGAGCAGGCAGGGACATTCAGTGTCAGGCACTACCTGACTGTGAGTCCAGAGGAGTGGAGGAAAGGCTCAGCCTTCGCCTGCGCTGTGTCTCACCCACCCTCCCACTTCAACAGCAACAAGACAGTGAAGAACATCCAAGGTATGACCCTGGAGCCCCAACTCCAAAATTAACACTGTTAATCCCTGAGGCTGTAAACTCTGTGAGGATCAGGAAGTTTAACACGGACAATGTCCGCGTGTTTACGCAGTGGGTGTTTGAGTGGGTTGAGGAGTCAATCATTACGGCATTCTCCCCATAACCCTTCACCCCTCCCCTCCACCCCCTGAGTCAATAGACCTTTGCATGTTCCACCCCTTCCTCCCCCCACCCCTGCTCACCAGGATTCCCGTGGCGGGCAGGAGGGGACAAGGATAGATCTGGTCCTCGGGTTGAAGTCCTGAACTGGAAAAAGGGCAAATTTGATGAAATGAGAAGGGATCTGGGAAGTGTGGATTGGCACAGGCTGTTCTCTGGTCAGGATGTAAATAGAAAGTGGGAGGCCTTCAAAGGAGACATTTTTAGAGTGCAAAGTTTGTATGTTCCTGTCAGGGTTAAAGGCAAAGTAAATATGAATAAGGAACCGTGGTTCTCGAGGCAGATTGTAACACTGATTAAGAGGAAGAGACAATTGTATGTTATGTACAAATCAGATGCTCAAGGACTATAAAAAGTGCAAGAAGCTACTTAAGAGGGAAATCAGGAGGGCTAAAAGAAAATATGAGGTTGCTTTGGCAGACAGAGTGAAGGAAAATCCAAAGAGCTTCTGTAGGTATGTAAGGAGAAAAAGATTGTGAGCGAAGACCAGAGTGGTAGACTGTGTATGGAACCAAAAGAGATGGCGGAGAGACTAAATGGGTTTTTTGCATCTGTATTCACTGTGGAAATGGACATGGAGTCTACGGAAATAGGGCAAACAGGTAGGGAGGTCATGGAACCGCTACAGATCACAGGGGAGGAGGTGCTGGCTGTCCTGAGGCAAATCAGAGTGGATGAATCCCCAGGACTGGACAGGGTATTCCCACGGATCTTGAGGGAGGCTTGTTTTGAACTTGCAGGGGCCCCGGCAGACATATTTAAAATGTCAGAATTCACGGGGGAGGTGGCGGATGATTGGAGGGTGGCTCATGTTGTTCCGTTCTTTAAAACACGTTCTAAAATAAATCTGAGAAATTGTAGGCCAGTAAGTTTGACGTCGGTGGTGGGCAAGTTATTAGAAGGTGTGATAAGGGATAGGACCTCCAAATATTTGGATAGACAGGGACTTATTAGGGAGAGTCAACATGGCTTTGTGCGTGGTAGGTCATGTTTGACCAATCTATTCGAGTTTTTGAGGAGGTCACCAGGAAAGTGGATGAAGGGAAGGCGGTGGATGTTGTCTACCTGGACTTCAGCAAGGCCTTTGACAAGGTCCCTCATGGGAGGTTAGTTAGGAAGGTTCAGTCGCTAGGTATACATGGGGAGGTAGTAAATTGGATGAGACACTGGCTGAATGGAAGAAGCCAGAGAGTGGTTGTGGAAGATTGCTCCTCTGAGTGAAGGCGTGTGACGAGTGGTGTGCCGCAGGGATCGGTGTTGGGTCCACTGTTGTTTGTCATCTATATCAATGATCTGGATGATAACGTGGTAAATTGGATCAGCAAATTTGCTGATGATACAAAGATTGGAGGTGTAGTGGACAGTGAGGAAGGTTTTCAAAGCTTGCAGAGGGATTTGGACCAACGAGAAAAATGGGCTGAAAAATGGCAAATGGAATTTAACGCAGACGAGTGTGGGGTATTGTACTTTGGAATAACAAACCAAAGTAGAACGTACAGGGTAAATGGTCGGACTCTGAAGAGTGCAGTTGAACAGGGGGATCTGGGAATACAGCTACAGAATTCCCTAAAAGTGACGTCACAGGTGGATAGGGTTGTAATGAGTGCTTTTGGCACACTGGCCTTTATAGATCGGAGTATCGAGCATAAAAGTTGGAGCGTTATGGTAAGGTTGTATAAGGCATTGGTGAGGCCGAATTTAGAATATTGTATATAGTTTTGGTCACCTGGTTACAGGAAGGATGTAAATCAGGTTGAAAGAGTGCAGAGAAGGTTCACAAGGATGTTGCCGGGACTTGAGAAGCTGAGTTACAGAGAGAGATTGAATAGGTTAGGACTTTATTCCCTGGAGCGTAGAAGAATGAGGGGAGATTTGATAGAGGTGTATAAGATTTTGACGGGTATAGATAGAGTGAATGCAAGCAGGCTTTTTCCACTGAGGCTAGGGGAGAAAAAAAACCAGAGGGCATGGGTTAAGGGTAAAAGGTGAAAAGTTTAAAGGGAATATTTGGGGGGGATTCTTCACGCAGAGAGTGGTGGGAGTGTGGAATGAGCTGCCGGATAAAGTGGTAAATGCGGGGTCACTTTTAAGAAAAACTTGGACGGGTTCATGGATGAGAGGGGTGTGGAGGGATATGGTCCAAGTCCAGGTCAGTGGGACGAGACAAAAAATGGTTCATCACAGACAAGAAGGGCCAAAGGGCCTGTTTCTGAGCTGTAATTTTCTATGGGAGAATCCTCCTCCATAACATTCAAGGATATGGAACAAGTGCTGGAAGATGGGATTAGCGTGTGTTTACTGGTGGGTATTGTTGGTGCAGACTTGATGGGCTGAAAAGCCTTTTCTGCGCTGTATGACTCTCTGACTGCACCCCTCCTCCTCCAAGCTCAGGTCAATTTCCTCTGACCGTTCTGGATAAGGTAAGTGGGCTTTTCAATGTCAACATGATCCGGTCCCTTTCGGATCCTGAAAAGGCAGGACTGAGCTGAGTTCCGGGGCCGTGTGCTTCTCCCAATTTCCTGGCACAAGGGAGCGGGAGTGAGAATGTGTAAGGCTTAATCTGCAACTCTTCCAATTCCAGGTCCTCCTGGCACTTGTCCTCCTTGCAATTGTGCTAGGTGTGTGCCGAAGATTGTCCACAAGAATAACCTCGATGTGACCCTGGAAAATGGTGACAAGCTCCAATTTAACTGTCGCCCTCAAACTTGTTCAATAAAGTGATTGACTGTGAATGGAATTGGCTGTTGGATGTTATTAAGAACCATCCAGGAGGTTCAGATCCAGCCTGTGGTGTCTGTCAGAATGAAACTGTCAACAATGCAACAAGCAACTGCCATAGTTTGGGTTCCCCTTCCCCACCCAACCCACTCCTGAACTGTGAGGAGGATGCAGAAATCCTTCAGCATGATCTGGACAGGTTGGGTGAGTGGGTGAATCAGTGGCAGATGCAGTGTAATTTGGATAAGTGTGAGGGTATTCACTTTGGAAGCAAAAGCAAGAAGGCAGATCACTACCTGAATGGCTATAAATTGGGAGAGGGGAGTGTGCAGAGGGACCTGGGTGTCCTTGCGCACCAGTCTCTGAAGATGAGCATACAGGTACAGCAGTGGGGTAAAGAAGGCAAATGGTATGTTGGCCATCATTGCGAGAGGTTTCGAGTACAGGAACATGGGTGTGCTATTGCAATTATACAGGGGTCTTGGTGAGGCCACACCGAGAGTATTGTGTGCAGTTTTTGGTCTCCTTTTCTGAGGAAGGATGTTCTTGCTCTCGAGGAAGTGCAGCGAAGGGTTCCCAGGCTGATTCCCGGGATGGTGGGACTACTGTATGAGGAGAGAGTGACTCGGTTAGGATTGTTTTCGCTGGAGTTCAGATGAATGAGGGTGGGAGGGGACCTCATGGAGACTTATAAAATTCGAGTAGGACCAGGCAGGGTCGATGCAGGGAGGATATTCCCGATGGTGGGAGTGTCCAGAGCCAGGGGTCACAGTCTGAGGATTCGGGATAAACCATTTAGGACGGAGGTGAGAAGACATTTCTTCACCCAAAGAGTGATGAGCCTCTGGAATTCATTACCACAGGAAGCAGTTGATGCCAAAACATCAAATGTATTCAAGAGGCAGCTGGATGTAGCACTTGGGGTGAACGGGATCAAAGGTTCTGGGGAGAAAGCAGAATTGAGTTGGACAATCAGCCATGAAGGTGATGAATAGTGGAGCAGGCTTGAAGGGCTGAATGGCCTCTTCCTGCTTCTATCTTCCATGTTTCTAATCTAAATGGTCATTTTCTTGTGAAATGCTCCAGGTCAGATTGAATCGGAACCTGACCCCACCGCCTGACCATTGTCTCTCTAAGGCTGTCGAGAATTAGAAGCATGTTTGTTACCCAGAGAGATGGAAAGGTCGGGGGCTGGTGGGTTGGGCCTTGTTGATCCAGCAGAATGGTGTGATTGGCTCCTCCAATGGTGTTGACCCTGAGGCAAATCAGTGATTTAGGATGTACCTGGTGCCCTGCACAATCTGTACAGTTTTTGATTAAATTCTGGGTTGTAGAAATGGGAACAGTTCCCTTCACTCCTGCAATCCTGGACACTGATATCAGTCAATGACAGGAACTCAATCTTCACAGGAATCCAAGTTGGGGAAGACCATAAGACCATAGGAGCAGAATTAGGCCACTTGGCCCATTGAGTCTGCTCTGCCATTCAATCATGGCTGATATTTTTCTCATCCCCATTCTCCTGCCTTTTCCCCATAACCCCTGATCACCTTATTGACCAAGAACCTGTCTATCTCTGTCTTAAAGACACTCAATGACCTAGCCTCCACAGCCTTCTGCAGCAAAGATTTCCACAAATTCACCACTCTCTGGCTGAAGAAATTCCTCCTCATCTCTGTTTTAAAGGACCGTCCCTTTAGCCTGAGGTTGTTCCCTCTGCTTCTAGTTTTTCCTACGAGTGGAAACATTCTCTTTGTGTCCATTCTATTCAGGCCTCGCAGTGTCCTGTAAGTTTTATTAAGATCCCCCCCACTCATCCTTCTAAACTCCAATGATTACAGATCCAGAGTCCTCAACCCGTTCCTCATACGTCAAGGGATCATTCTTGTGAATCTCCTCTGGACCTTTTCCAAGGCCAGCACATCCTTCCTTAGATACAGGGACCCAAGACTGCTCAGTATACTCTTGTATTCTAGCTCTCTCGACTCTTTGTTTCAATTTCCTCAGAGTGGGAAAATGGAATTAAATGCCCAGTGTCTAATAATATAATTATTTTACAAGGTTAAGGGGACTTTTCACAAACCCTGTCAGGTTTCCTGACAAACTCGGAAAATGGACTTCGACTGAGTGATGAACAGAATCAGCAATCCCAAAGTGGAAGGAAATTGGTGAATGTTTTGTTTCAAAGACAAGAGAGAGAAACGGAACGTCTCAACCAAATAAAAGACCCAGTCCTGTCAGACACACTGTGTGCTGAACAGGAGCTGAAACTGCAGCCACAAGGGGTGATGGCTGGTGTACAAGACAGATTTTTATCTAGACAGAGATATCATCATCCTGTCTCTCCGCAAACGTTAATATTACATCAGGAGAGATCAGCGTGGATCACAGCACTTGTGATTCATGAAATAAATGTATTTTTAATAGTGTAGGATGTGGAGGCTTTGGAGAGGGTATGGAAGAGGTTTACCAGGATGTTGCCTGCTCTGGAGGGGTTGGAGAAACTCGGTTTGTTCTCAATGGAACGATGAAGGTTGAGGGGTGGCGACCTGATAGAGGTTTACAAGATTATAAGTGGCATGGACAGAGTGGATAGTCAGATGTTCTTTCCTTAGGGTAGAAAAGTCAAGTACGAGGGTACATCGGTTTAAGGTGTGTGGGGAAAAGTTTAGAGGAGCTTGCGAGACAAATTTTTTTTACACAGAGGATGGTGAATGTCTGGAATGTGCTGACCGGGGAGGTAATGGGAGCAGGTACCATAGTGGTATTTAACGGGCAACTGGACAAATACATGAATAGGATGGGAATGGAAGGATACGGACTCTGTACGTGCATACAGTTTTAGTTTAGGCAAGCATCATGATTGGTGCAGGCTTGGAGGGCCGAAGGGCCTGTTCCTGTGCTGTTCTGCTCTTTGTACAGCACACACAGTAAACTGCTGGATATCTGAAATGCCAATGTCCTTGAGAGGAGACGATGGTCTCATGGTATTACTGCTCGACTATTAATCCAGAAACTCAGCTCATGTTCTGGGGACCCAGCGTTCAAATCCTGCCACTCCAGATGGTGAATTTCAATTCAATAAGAAGTATCTGGAATTAAGAATCTACTAATGACCACAAATCCATTGTCAATTGTCGGAAAAACCGATCTGGCTCACTGATGTTCTTTAGGAAGGAAATCATCCTTCCTTACCTGGTCTGACCTATATGTGAGTTCAGAGCCACAGCAACGTGGTTGACTCTCAACTGCCCTCTGAACAAGGGCAACTAGGGATGGGCAATAAATGCTGGCCAGCCAGCAATGCCCATGTCCCACGAATGAATTGAAAGATGAATATAAATCAGAAAATGGGAACAATTCAAGCGTTATCTTCCCAGGCCAGTAACTCTGAATGGAACTGGGGAAATGTGATGCAGAAATAATCCCAACCTCCAGGAAGAGGGAACTTGTGTTACTTCCTCTGATTCCTGGGGGTTGTCCTCCCAATACAAACCAACCACCTTCTTTCACAAGGAATTACCGTCAATGGCAATGTGCATTGATATAGCGCCGTCAATGCAGCAAACCATTCCAAAGGGCCTGACAGGAACAAAACCAAAGGGGAGCTGACACTGAGCCAGAAGGAGAAGATATTGTGATATACTGAGAGCTTGGCTGAATGAGAGAGAGGCTTTAAGGAGAGTCTCAAACGAGGGGAGAGAGATGACAAGTCGCTGAGGTTTAGGAGGTAAGTTGCAGAGATTGGGGCCCAGATGGTTGAAGGCACGTCCACCAATGCTGGGTGGAAAGCGAGTGAAGGATGTACCAGAGACTAGAATTATACAGAGTTTCTGGATGGCTGTAGGAATGGAGAAGATTACTGAGATCAGGAGAGGTGAGGCCAATGGAACATTAGGATGAGGATTCTAAGCCTGAGGTGATCCAGGTTTCTCATCCGACAAGCTCTTCATTCCAGGGATCATTCTTGTGAATCTCCTCTGGACCCTTTCCAAGGCCAGCACTTCCTTCCTTAGATACAGGACCCAAAATGCTCACAATATTCCGAATGGGATCTGACCAGAGCCTTACACACCCTCAACAGTACATCCCTGCCCTCGTATTCTCACCCTCTCGACATGAATGCTAACATTGCATTTGTCTTCCTAACAGCCGACTGAACTTGCACATTAACCTCAAGAGAATCTTGAACAAGGACTCCCAAGTCTCTTTGTGTTTGGAATCGGAAGCCGATCTCTCCACGGATGCTATCAGACCTGCTGAGTTTCTCCAGCATTTTCTGTTTTTGTTTTGATTTCTCTGAACTTTTCCCCTTTCCCATTCCCAGAAATGACTGTCTTGATCCGAAATCCTTCCATCAGAGAGGTTTGGATGAACAAGACGGCTACCCTGGAGTGCTCAGTGGTCTGTTCTGATCCGAGCCCAATCCAAATTCTCTGGGAAGTGAGTGACAAGAGTAGAAGTGACGGAGTTTTGACTTATCCGCCCACAAGGGAAGGGAGCCTGCACATTATCGTCAGCCAACTTCGAACCAGTGCAGAGGAATGGGAGAGCGGGGTGGAGTTTGTGTGTTCTGTGCATGGTGCTGCCTCGTCTGCACCGGTGTCAAAACGGATAAGCAGAGCAAAAGGTGGGCAAACAATCAGAAATTAATCTCCTGACTTTGGTAAGCTTGAGGGAGAAAATTTTAACGCTTCCCGTATTTACCCATTTGTTCCAGTGAACCCAAAAAGTCCCACAGTTAGACTGCTGCCCCCAGCAGAAGAAGAGATGAAGAGTAAGAACACAGCCACACTCGAGTGTTTGATCACTGGATTCTACCCGGACTTCGTGAATGTCACCTGGGAGAAAGATGGTGTTCTGATCTCCTCCAAGACTCGTGCTGGGCTCACCGCTCTGGAGCAGGCAGGGACATTCAGTGTCAGGCACTACCTGACTGTGAGTACAGAGGAGTGGAGGAAAGGCTCAGCCTTCGCCTGCGCTGTGTCTCACCCACCCTCCCACTTCAACAGCAGCAAGACAGTGAAGATCATCCAAGGTATGACCCTGGGGCCCCAACTCCAAAATTAACACTGTTAATCCCTGAGGCTGTAAACTCTGTGAGGGTCAGGAAGTTTAACACGGACAATGTCCGCGTGTTTATGCAGTGGGTGTTTGAGTGGGTCAGTAATCCAGAGGCCTGAACACAGAAAGATACAATCACATTAATATTGTACCTTTCACATCCTCAGGATTTTCCAATGTGTTTCACAGCCAGTAAAATACTTTCCATCAGGTGTAGACACAGCTTCAATGCAAGGAAAATGTCAGCTAATTTAGTTTGATTTATTATTCTCACATATCTTGATATATAGTGAAAAGTATTGTTCCTTGCACACGACACAGACAAAACATACCGTTCATAAAGTTGGAAGAGAGAATGTCCGGGTTGCGAGGGGGGGGTCCTTAATTCTGCTGGCTGCTTTGCCGAGGCAGGGGGAAGTGTAGGCAGAGTCAATGGATGGGCGGCTGGTTTGCGTGATGGATTGGGCGAGATTCAGAACCCTTTTGTAGTTCCTTGCGGTCTTGGGCAGAGCAGGAGCCCGTACCAAGCTGTGATACAACCAGAAAGAATGCAAACAAAAAAAAATGGGGCATCTGTAGAAGTTGGTGAGAGTTGGAGCTGACATGCCAATCTGGTGATTCAGATAATCTGCTAAATATTGACTACTTTCCTCTTCTTCAAAACCTTGACAATAGGATCTGTTTCTTCAGCCTGAGAAGGGGCCTTGGTTTCAGGTCTCTTTCTGAAAGATGGCACTGGAAACAGTGCAGAGTTCCCTCAGTACTGGTTGGTCATCCCTACAACACAGAGGCACTTGCAATATAGTGTTCAATTCTGGTCGCCACATTACCAGAAGGATGTGGAGGCTTTGGAGAGGGTACAGAAAAGATTTGCCACGCCGTTGCCCTGGTAAGGAGGGTATTAGCTATGAGGAGAGGTTGGAGAAACTTGGTTTGTTCTCACTGGAACAACAGAGGTTGAGGGAAGACCTGATAGAAGTCTACAAGATTATGAGAGGCACAGACAGAGCGAATAGTCAGAAGCTTTTTCCCAGGGTAGAAGAGTCAATTACTCGGGGGCATAGGTTTAACGGAGATGTACGAGGCACATTTTTTACACAGAGGGTGGTGGGTGCCTGGAACTCACTGCCGGGGGAGGTAGTGGAAGCAGATACCGTCGTGACTTTGAAGGGGCATCTTGACAAACAGATGAATAGGATGGGAATGGAGGGATATGGTCCCCGGAAAGGTTGGGGGTTTTAGTTAAGTTGGGCAGCATGGTCAGTGCAGTCTTGAAGGGCTGAAGGGCCTGTTCATGTGCTGTAATTTTCTTTGTTTTTTGTTCCTTGAGGCCATTCAGCCCATTGACTCTATACCAACCACAATCCCGCCCAGGCCCTATCCCTGTATCCCAATTATTTACCCAGCTGATCCTACTAACACTCAGGTCAATTTAGCATAGCCAATCCACCTAACCAGCACGTCTTTGGACTGTGGGAGAAAACCTGAGCACCTGGAGGAAACCCTCGCAGGTACTGGGAGAACATGCAGACTCCACACAGACAGTGACCCGAGGCTGGACTTGAACCTGGGTCCCTGACGCTGTGAGGAAGCAGTGTTAACCACTGTGCCACCGTGCCGACTGTCCTGACCCTGTCCGCCTCAGATGTGGCTCCAGGCACAAACCCTGTGAAAGAGCCCTGTGAGCCACTGCTGTATCTGTGATGACGGGCCTGAATCGCCAGCCTTGCAAAGCCACGTCCTCATCCCATTGGGGAATCATGAAATAATCATTGTCATTTCTTACCCAGATCAGTGTTTGGACACTAGGATCTCAGTCACCTTAAGGAAACCTCCTTTTGAAGAGATCTGGAGGAACAGGACAGCCACTCTTCTTTGTGAGATACTTCATGGTGATTTGGAGGGAGCCAGGGTGACCTGGCAGGTGGATGGAATTGAGAGAAAAGATGGAGTGAAGACTCAGAGTCCCAAGAGGAATGGAGACAGAGACATGATCTTCAGCAGACTGACGGTCCCTGTCGCAGAGTGGGAGAGCGGGGTTGAGTATTTGTGTTGGGTGGAGGACAAGAGTTTGCCCACGCCGGAGAAGAGGTCAATTAGGAAAGCCCAAGGTACGTGTGGATGGAACTAGTCAAAGAGTCATAGAGGTTTACAGCATGGAAACCCGCTGTGTTACCGTGCTGCCCCGTCTTCCTCACCCGGTTTGTGTCAGTGGGTAAATACAAGAGAGAAAGACTCAGTCTAATCTATGTTGTCTCTGTTTCCAGTTGAGGTTAAGACTCAGCCTCAAGTCTACCTCCTTCCCCCTTCGTCGGAGGAGATGGAGAAGGACCAGACTGCGACCCTGGTGTGCCTGGTGACCGGATTCTCCCCCGCAGACATCTACCTGGCCTGGATGGCCAACGACACTCTCCTGAAATCGGGATTCGTGAACCAGCCGGTGAGCGAGGACGGTCACAGCAGCTGGAAGTCGAGCAGTCAGCTGACAGTCTCTGCGGACGAGTGGAACAGCGGGACCACTTACTCCTGTGTGGTGGGACATGAGTCAGTCACATCAAACCTGTTCAGGAGCATTAATAAATCTCACAACAAACCCACCCTGGTCAATGTGTCACTTGTCCTGACCGAGAGTTTTAAATCCTGCTCATAACATCTGGCCATTCAATCAGCCATTTATATAATCCTTGTAAATGGATGGTTAATGCAGCCAGAGGATTGTTGTGATCACAAGAACATCTCTCTTCTGGTGACAGGTCACAGAAAACGGCTTTGCTCAATAATTGAGTTAAAGAACTATTTGGTGATTGAATCAGACACCGAACGTCCTTTTCTCCAAATGCCTGAGTTCCCTTTGCAATATTTTTCTGCTCCATTTGATGAGTGTGAGATCCCGCAAAGGGTTAATTGTACGTGGCAAAGTGTCCTGATCCAGTTTCAATAAACATGATGTGAAAAGGTTTCAGTTTCGACTCTTCATTGTTGGTGTGTTTGAGAAACAGTAAATGAGTCAAACTTAAAGTTTATTTATTCGTGTCACAAGTAGGCTTACATTAACACTGCAATGAAGTTACTGTGAAAATCCCTTGTTGCCACACTCTGGTGCACTTTGGGAACGCTGGGGGAGAATTTAGCGTGGTCAATGCACCTAACCAGCATATTTTTTGGACTATGGGAGGAAACCCATGCAGACACGGGGAGAACGTGCAGACAGTGACCCAAGCTGGGAATCGAACCTGGGTCCCCGGCACTGTGAGGTAGCAGTGCTAACCACTGTGCCACTGTGCCGCCCTAACTTAGAGGACATGAGATGTGATGAGTGTAATGCGCTTGCGACCAGCAGAGTTACAATGATTGGCCCACAACAGGGCATCACAGTGGTTAGCACTGCTGCCTCGCAGCGCTGGGGACCTGGGTTCAACCCCCAGCTTGGATCACTGCCTGTGCGGAGTCTGCACGTTCTCCCCGTGTCTGCGTGGGTTTCTTCCGGATGCTCTGGTTTCCTCCCACAGTCCAAAAGGCGTGCTGGTGAGATGCACTGGCCATGCTGAATTCTCCCTCAGTGTACCCGAACAGATGCTGGAGTGTGGCAGCTGGGGGATTTTCACAGTAACTTCATCGCAGCGTTAATATAAGCCTACTTGTGACACTAATATATAAACTTTAAAACAACTCCATCATCATTGTACCATACTAATGTCAGGTTGGCTTTGGTCTTTCTCGGTTTACCCAATTCAATTTGCTCTCAGTCAGTTCCCACACTGAGAACTGTGAGAATGACTGGATCATCTGGTTTTGGGTGTTTAGATTGAAAGATGAATGTTGTCCGGCTCAGAACACTGCAGGGAACTTCCTGCTCTTCTTCCAGTAGTGTTGTGGATCATTTACACATTAACATCAGCCTGAGGGCCATCGCTTAACGTCTCATTTGAAAGGTGGCACCTCCGACACTGCAGCACTTCCTCAGTCCTGCATTGGAGTGCCTGCCTGAATGATGCACTCTAGTCTCTGGAGTGAAACTCAAACCCACAATTCTCTGAGCCAGAGGTGGGAATTTTATCCACAAAACCCCATCACAGCGATCCATGAACTGCAGGCTTTCAGAATCCATTTGGTCCCTCACTCTCTCACATCACCACTCGCAGCAATTTGTGTGACTGAGCAGATAAGGTCAGTGTCGTATCTGGTGACTGCACAGGCTCATCTAATGCTGCCTCAGAAAACACTGGGTCAACTGAAATATTAAATAAAAGCAGCAAATCAAAAAGAAAGAAATATCATCCTGGTTGTGGGGATAATCTCAGAGTGCTCCCTGCAGGTCAATGGGTGTTATTGGAGACAAAGAGAGTGTGACAGACAGAGAGAAAGTGAGAGTGACAGTGAAACAAGAGAACAGAATTCCTGGGGATAGAGGGAAGAAGGTGTGAGAGGGAAGAGGGTGACAGAATCAGAGAGAGAGAGAGACAGATTGAGAAGGAGAGAGTTTGTAATGATTCACTGCTCCCAGTGCTTTTTCTTTATTCATTTGTGGGACATGGGCATTGCTGGCTGGCCAGCATTTATTGCCCATCCCTAGTTACCTGAGGGTCAGTTGAGAGTCAACCACATTGCTGTGGCTCTGGAGTCACACATAGGCCAGACTGGGTAAGGATGGCAGATTTCCTTCCCTAAAGGACATCAGTGAACCCAATGGTTTTTTTTACAACAATCAACAATGGTTTCATTATCTTTGGTCAACTCCTAATTCCAGATTTTTTTATTGAATTGAAATTCCGCCATCTGCTGTGGCGGGATTCGAACTCGCGTCCCCAGACTATTAGCTGAGTTTCTGGTTTCATAGTTAGCGATAATACCACTAGGCCATCACCTCCCTCGCCCCCACTGCTCCACTGTCATCTCCTCCTTTGCTGTGTTATCTTCAAACTATTGAGATGTTGGGGACCTTGATGTGAACTTTAACAGCTCCGATTTCTCTTTGTTTCAGAGACATCTTCAGATGTGACAGGAGAGGAAGGAAAGGAAGAAATGGGAGACTTGGAGGGAGATGACAACGCGCTGACAGTTTCTGCCTTTATCATTCTGTTCATTCTCAGTTTCCTCTACAGCACCTTTGTTACTGTTGTCAAGGTGACCAGATTTAATTTTCAATTCAATGATAACAGGATTTATCCACAATTGATTCCCACATAAGAACATAAGAACATAAGAAATAGGAGCACGAGTAGGCCATCTGGCCCTTCGAGGCTGCCCCGCCATTCAATAAGATCATGGCTGATTTGTCGTGGCTCAGTTCCACATTCCCGCCCTCTCCCCATAACCCTTAATCCCCTCTCTTATCAAAAACCCATCAACCCGTGTCTTAAAAATATTTAGCGAGGCAGCCTCCACCACTTCAACGGGCAGAGAATTCCAGAGATTCACCACCCTTTGAGTGAAGAAGTTCCTCCTCAACTCCATTCTAAACCGCCCCCCCTTTATCTTGAGGCTGTGCCCCCTAGTCCTACTGTCCTTTCTGAGTGGGAAGAGTCTCTCCACCTCTATCATATCCATCCCATTCATCATCTTATACGTCTCAATGAGATCTCCCCTCATTCTTCTAAACTCTAACGAGTACAAGCCTAGTTTATTCAGCCTCTCCTCATAGCTCAACCCCCTCAACTCCGGTATCAGCCTAGTAAACCTCCTCTGCACTCCCTCCAAGGCCAAAATATCCTTGCGCAGGTGCGGCGCCCAAAACTGCACACAGTACTCCAGCTGCGGCCTCACCAATGCCCTATACAGCCGCAGCAAGACCTCCCTACTTTTATATTCAATCCCCCTCGCTCTCAAGGCCAGCATCCCATTCGCCTTCCTGACTACCTGCTGCACCTGCAGGCTGTGTTTTTGCGACTCATGCACAAGGACCCCCAGGTCCCTCTGCACCGTCGCCTGCTGCAGTTTTTCGCCACGTAAGTAATAGTCCTTCCTACCATTATTCCTACCAAAGTGGACCACCTCGCACTTGCCAACATTAATGAAAGATTCTGTGTCCTTTTGTATCCATGTCCAGAATGAGGTCAGATTCCCAGGCCTTTCATGTCCATGTCCAGAATGAGGTCAGATTCCCAGTCCTTTTGTGTTCTGGGTCTGGAATAGGAACATCGGAAGTAGGAAATAAGTCACTTTCTCTGTCATTTAGTGTCCATGTCCCAAAAGGACATCTCATTCCCTGTCCTTTAGTGTCCATGCCCCAGAATAAGGTCAGATTCCCAGTTCTTTAGTGTCCATGTCCCAGAATAAGGAAAGATTCTGAGTCATTTAGTGTCCAAGTCTCAGGATAAGGTCAGATTCCCAGTCCTTGAGTGTCCATATCCCAGAATAAGCTCAGATTCCCTATTCTTTCATGTCTTTCCGTATAGAACTCCCAGCAAAAGGTCAGACTCCCTGAGCTTTATGGTCCATGTTTCAGAATGAAGTTAGATTACCGTCCACTCCTGGGCAGCATGGTGGCACAGTGGTTAACACTACTACCTCATAGCACCAGGGACCCAGGTTCAGGTCTGGCCTCAGGTAAATGTCTGTGTGGAGTTTGCACATTCTCCCTGTGTCTGCCTGGATTTCCTCCGGGTGCTCCGGTTTGCTACTGCAGCCCAAAGATCTGTGGGATAGGTTGATTGGCCATGATAAATTGCCCTTTAGTGTCAAGGGGATTAGCAGTGTAAATCCATGAGTACACAAGATAGACTTGGGTGGGATTGGTGTCGATGCAGGCTTTAAACAACACCGTTGTTTAAGAAGGGTGCCAGGCAAAAGGCGGGGAATTATAGGCCGGTTAGTTTAACGTCTGTTGTAGGTAAAATGTTAGAATCCGTCATCAAGGAGGAAATAGCGAGGCATCTTGAGGGGAATTGCTTAATAGAGCAGACGCAGCATGGTTTCATTAAAGGGAAGTAGTGTCTGACGAATTTACTGGAGTTCTATGAGGATGTGTCTAGGGCGGTGGATAGAGGAGAGCCGGTGGATGTGGTCTTTCTTGATTTTCAGAAGGCGTTTGACAAGGTACCTCACAAGAGGTTAGGGGACATGGAGTTGGGGGTAGGGTGTTAGCGTGGATAGAGGACTGGTTGTCAAATAGGAGGCAGAGAGTGGGGGTCAATGGGTGCTATTCGGATTGGCGGTTGGTGACTAGTGGAGTGCCTCAGGGGTCGGTGCTGGGGCCTCAACTATTTACCATTTATATAGATGATCTGGAGGAGGGAACCGAGTGTAGGGTGTCGAAATTTGCTGATGACACCAAGATTGGTGGAACGGCAAATTGCGCGGAGGGTGTGGAGAGTCTGCAGAAGGATCTAGATAGGCTGGGCGAATGGGCCAGGAAATGGCAAATGGAATTTAATGTTGGCAAGTGCGAGGTGGTCCACTTTGGTAGGAATAATGGTAGGAAGGACTATTACTTATGTGGAGAAAAACTGCAGCAGGTGACGGTGCAGAGGGACCTCGGGGTCCTTGTGCATGAGTCGCAAAAACCCAGCTTGCAGGTGCAGCAGGTGGTCAGGAAGGCGAATGGGATGCTGGCCTTCATAGCGAGGGGGATTGAATATAAAAGTAGGGAGGTCTTGCTGCGGCTATATAGGGCATTGGTGAGGCCGCAGCTGGAGTACTGTGTGCAGTTTTGGGCGCCGTACTTACGCAAGGATATTTTGGCCTTGGAGGGAGTGCAGAGGAGGTTTACTAGGATGATGCCGGAGTTGAGGGGGTTGAGCTATGAGGAGAGGCTGAATAAACTAGGCTTGTACTCGTTAGAGTTTAGAAGAATGAGGGGAGATCTCATTGAGACGTATGAGATGATGAATGGGATGGATAGGATAGAGGTGGAGAGACTCTTCCCGCTCAGAAAGGACGGTAGGACTAGGGGGCACAGCCTCAAGATAAAGGGGGGGCGGTTTAGAACGGAGTTGAGGAAGAACTTCTTCACTCAAAGGGTGGTGAATCTCTGGAATTCTCTGCCCGTTGAAGTGGTAGAGGCTACCTCGCTAAATATTTTTAAGATGCGGGTTGATGGGTTTTTGATAAGAGAGGGGATTAAGGGTTATGGGGAGAGGGCGGGAATGTGGAACTGAGCCACGACAGATCAGCCATGATCTTATTGAATGGCAGGGCAGGCTCGAAGGGCCAGATGGCCTACTCCTGCTCCTATTTCTTATGTTCAGGCTTGATGGGCTGAATGGCCTCCTTCTGCACTGTCAGGATGCTATGATTGTTTAGTGTCCACTTCCCTGACTCATGTCAGATTCCCTGTCCTGTAGTGTCCATTTCCCAGAATAAGGTCAGATTCCCTGTCCTTTAGGATCCATGTCCCAGAATAAGGTCAGATTCCCTGTCCTTTAGGATCCATGTCCCAGAATAAGGTCAGATTCCCTGTCCTTTAGGATCCATGTCCCAGAGTAAGGTCAGATTCCCAGTCCTTTAGTGTCCATGTCCCAGAATAAGGTCAGATTCCCAGTCCTTTAGTGTCCATATCCCAGAATAAGGTCAGATTCCCAGTCCTTTAGTGTCCATGTCCCAGAATAACGTCAGATTCCCTGTCCTTTAGTGTCCATGTCCCACAATGAGGTCTGATTCCCTGTCTTTTAGTGTCCATGTCCAAGATGAGGTCAGATTCCCTGTACTATAGAGTCCATGTCCCAGAATAAGGACGGATTCCCAGTCCTTTTGTATCCATGTCGCAGAATAAGGACGGATTCCCAGTCCTTTAGTATCCATGTCCCAGAATAAGGACGGATTCCCAGTCCTTTAGTGTCCATGTCCCAGAATAAGGATGGATTCCCCATCCTTTAGTGTCCATGTCGCAGAATAAGGTCAGATTTCTTGTCCTTTAGTATCTATATCCCAGAAATAATGTCAAATTCCTTGTCCTTTAGTGTCCATGTCCGAGAAATAAGGACAGATTCCCAGTACTTTAGTGTCAGAACACAACATAAGATAAGAAATAGGAGCAGGAGTAGGCCATCTAGCCCCTTGAGCCAGAAGACCCACGCAGACATGGGGAGAATGTGTAGACTCTGCACAGACAATGACCCGGGCTGGGAATCGAACCCAGGTCCCTGGTGCTTGTGAGGCAGCAGTGCTAACCACTGTGCCGCCGTGCCACCCAGTAGTGTCCATCTGCCAGAATGTGGTCAGACTCCCTGTCCTTTACTGTCCATATCCTTGAAGTTCCTGTCCTTTAATGTCGAGCTCACCCACAAAAAGTCAGTTTCCTGTTGTTTAGTGTCCATCGCTGAATCCCCCACTATTAATATCCTGTGGGGGGGGTTACCATTGACCAGAAGCTGAACTGGGCCCAGCCATATAAATTCTGTAGCTACAAGAGCAGATCAAACGCTAGGAATCCTGCAGAGAGAATTCACTTCCTGACCCCCACAAAGTGTGTCCACTATCTACAAAACACAAGTCAGATGGTGGTATACTCTCCGCATGTCTGGATGAGTGCAGCTCCAACCACACACAAGAAGCTCGACACCATCCACAAATGGTACCAACATCCACCAACATTCACTCCACCACCACCAACGCACAGTGGCAGTCGTGTGTACCATCTACAAGATGCACTGCGGACACTCACAAACGCTCCTTAGGCAGCACCTTCCAAACCTTTGACCCCTACCATCTAGAAAGACAAGGGCAGCAGACACGTGGAAACACCACCACATGCAAGTTCCACTCTAAGTCACTGACCATTCTGACTTGGAAGCGTACTGGCCATTCCTTCACTGTGGCTGGGTCCAAATCCTGGCAGTTCCTCCCTAACAGCACAATGTATGTAACTACACCTCAGGGATTGCAGTGGGTTCAAGAAGTCAGCTCACCACCACCTTCTCAAGGGCAACTAGGGATGTCCCAGGCAGTAACACCCATATCCTGTAAATGAAGAGGAAAAGTGATGGACAGATTCTCTGTTCTTTATGTCCCCATCTCTGAGAAACAGGACAGCTTATCTGTTCTATTGGTTCTGTGTAGTCTTAATAAACACAAGACAACAACTCTGAACCAGAAGAACAGAGTTATCCACACTCATTCTGAGCACAACCATAAACCTATTCTGCAGGTTTCATCTCCCATAATAAGGACAGACCTCCGTCCTTTAGTGTCCATCTCTCAGACTAAGGACAGCCCCCCCAATCCTTTATTGTTCACTTTTGAGTAGACAGACAGTCTCGCTGTCTTTTTTGGGTGCACTGTCTGAACAAGAGCATAGAACACTACAGCACAAACAGGCCGTTCAGCCCACAAGTTGCGCCGATCACATTGATACCTACCAAGCCATAGAACTATCTGCAACTCCCAATCCCATTAGATCCCATATACTCATCCAGAAGTCTTTTAAAAGACCCCAGTGAGTTCGCCTCCACCACCACCGACGGCAGCCAATTCCACTCACTCACCACCCTCTGAGTGAAAAACTTACCCCTAACATCTCCTCTGTACCTGCTTCCCAGCACCTTAAACCTGTGTCCTCTCGTAGCGACCATTTCAGCCCTGGGAAATAGCCTCCGAGAATCCACCCTACCTATATCTCTCAACATTTTATAAACCTCTATCAGGTCGCCTCTCAACCTTCGTCTCTCCAGGGAGAAGAGACCTAGCTCCCTCAACCTATCTTCTGTATGTCTGTATTGTCTGTATGGCAAATCCAAGGTTTTTACTCTGCTGTCTGTATTACAGGTTCAGCAGCAGTGACCAGCAGATGCTCACAGCTCACATTCAGACTTACAGAAGATGTGAATTGCTCAGAAATGTCCCTGCGATGTTTGGGAATGGAACTTTCCATTGTACACTGGAAAATACTCGGCTACTGCACTGCCACAGCTCATTCCGGGAGATAAAACTTCAAATGGACTGGGGAACGATTGGGAAGGGGGATTGGGATGGGAGGGGGAAAGAGTTGGGAAGAGAAGGGGAGGGGGAAGAGGGAGTGGGGGAAGGGAAAGAGGGAGTGGGGGAGGGGGAAGAGGGAGTGGGGGAAGGGAAAGAGGGAGTGGGGGAGGGGGAAGAGGGAGTGGGGGAGGCGGGAGTGGGGGAGGGGGAAGAGGGAGTGGGGGAGGGGGAAGAGGGAGTGGGGGAAGCGGGAGTGGGGGAGACGGGAGTGGGGGAGGGGGAAGAGGGAGTGGGGGAGGGGAAAGAGGGAGTGGGGAAGGGGGAAGAGGGAGTGGGGAAGAGGGAGTGGGGGAAGGGGAAGAGGGAGTGGGGGAGGGGGAAGAGGGAGTGGGTGAGGGGGAAGAGGGAGTGGGGGAGGGGGAAGAGGGAGTGGGGGAGGGGGAAGAGGGAGTGGGGGAGGGGGAAGAGGGAGTGGGGGAGGGGGAAGAGGGAGTGGGGGAGGGGGAGTTAGGAGGGAGTGTGAGTATGGGAAGGAGGGAAGGGCTGGTTCTCTGTGTCCTGGGGAAAATATTGTAAAAACCAATGTTGTTCAGATTACTGCCTGCAGCTTTTTAAAAAGTGTTTGCACTGATGTAAAAGTTTCGATTTGAAGCTAAATCAATAAAAAAATGAAATAAATGATGATGTGAAGTGATGGATGGAACAGAGAAAGATTGAGTGTTGTTATTGGGTTAATATACCCATGTTTAGGGCCCCCCCAGTGTGTTTAGGGTCCCCCCTCTCCAGTGTGTTTAGGGTCCCCCCCCAGTGTGTTTAGGATTCCCCCCCCAGTGTGTTTAGGGCCCCCCCCAGTGTGTTCAGGGTCTCCCCAGTGTGTTTCGGGTCCCCCCCAGTGTGTTTAGGTTCCCCCCCCAGTGTGTTTAGGGTCCCCCCCAGTGTGTTTAGGGTCCCCCCCCCCCAAGTGTGTTTATGCCCCCCCCCCCAGTGTGTTTAGGGTCCCCCCCCCCCAGTGTGTTTAGGGTCCCCCCCCCAGTGTGTTTATGCCCCCCCCCCAGTGTGTTTAGGGTCTCCCCAGTGTGTTTAGGGTCCCCCCCCAGTGTGTTTATGCCCCCTGCCCCCAGTTTGTTTAGGGACCTCCCCCACCCACTTCAGGACAGCGAGCACATCACTGCTCTCCCAAAAACTGACTGAGTGTGGGACGATTGCATTCCGGACCGTGCCTGACAGACCAGCGTGGATTGCTCCGGTATTCCCTCCATTATGAGACGAGGCTGGAATTTTCCAGCCTTTCATGCCGGCAGGGTTCTCCAGTCCCGCTGCAGTGAATGAAGACTTGGCTGAGCGCCAAATTCTCCGTCCTCACTTGCAGAAGGGGCGGGGCCTGAACAGCTGGAAAATCCCAGCCTTTTTGTTGGAAAACTCTGCCCAATGGCTGGAATTTTACTGGCCTGCCCGCCACAGGAATCGGAGTGGGTGAGGAGTGGACCATGGAAAGGTCCGTTGACCTCGAGCGGGATTTTACGGTTCCATGATGAACAAGGCCGTAAAATTCCGGCCAGTGTTCCAAGTCCAATCCGGATCTTCTTTGGAATGGTCTGCTGGGTTTTTCCAGCACTTTCTGCTTTTATTTCAGATATCCAACATCTGCAATGTTTTGCTTTTATATCAAAAAAATCAACAACATCTAATGGCGACACATTGGCACAGTGGTTAACACTGCTGCCTCACAGTGCCAGGGACCCGGGTTCAATTCCAGCCTTGGGTCACTGTCTGTGTGGAGTTTGCACGTTCTCCCCACGTGTTTCCTCCCGGTGCTCCAGTTTCCTCCCACAGTCCAAACGCGTGTGGGTGAGGTTGATTGGCCGTGCTAAATTGACCCTAGTGTCAGGGTGATTGGCAGGGTAAATATGTAGGAGTGATGTGGAGATGCCTGCGTTGGACTGGGGTGAGCACAATAAGAAGTCTCACAGCATCAGTTAAAGTCCAACAGGAGTGAGTGACTGAGTGAGTGCCGCTCACCTGAAGAAGGAACGGCGCTTCGAAAGCTCGTGCTACCAACTAAACCTGTTGGACTTTAACCTGGTGCTGTGAGACTTCTTACTGTAAATAAGTGGGGTTACAGGAATAGGGCCTGGGTGGAATTGTGGTTGGTGCAGATGGGCTGAATGGCCTCCTTCTGCACTGTAGGTATTTTATGGATTCTACGATAAACCCGTCCTCCAGGGTCACAGGGCAATGGATATTTCAATACAATATAGACCTGGATGGATCGTAATACAAGATCTCTCTCTCTCTCAACCTTTCTGCAATCGACAGTACATCGGTCAGACTTCTGTCTGATTCTGCTGCTAATTATTCCCAGAACAGGGCGTTAGTCGGTCGCCGGGGTTTATAGTTTGGGGGGCACCTCACCACATCAAGCACAGCCACCCTCACACTCACACCCAGACAAAATGAGGGGCAATTTAGTGCGGCCAATCCACAGTTTTTGGACTGTGGAAGGAAACCGTAGCACCCGGCGAAAAATAATACAAAATGCTGGTGAATAAATAAATCACAGTACAGAATAGTACTCGATCAATCACAAGTCAATATACTGGTGAATAAATTATAATGCAATAAACTGGCCAATCAATTATAATGTGAGACAGGATTTATACCTCCCATTTCCCTCTCTCTTTACCGCTCTATAATATCATTATTCAGTTCATTTCCTCTCCCAATCCACATTACACTCCTTCTGTCTAATTTCTCTCTCATGCTTTATAACACTCCCCCCTCTCTCTCTCTCTTCTCCCCTTTGTGATCACAGGGCCTCCATCTCTCTCAGTATGACAGGCAGCTACTGCATTGTTTCCCAGGTTAGCAGCCAAAGCCCTGCCTTTCCTCACCCACAATTCACCCATCCACAAATCCAGTCTGAGACAGGAATAAACCGCTCTTACCATGTCCCTGGGCTCCGCTCCCCCTGCAGAAACTTCGCTCAGCTCCCGATACTGACCACCTCTTTCTCTCTCTCTGTCTGTCAGGTAGTGAATGCCAAGGCATTCTGTCCTCAGTATAATTTTCACACTCCACAGCTTCCAATAACGGACTGGGCCTCTGCTTCCTGTTTTGAGTTTATTGCTTCTCTCCGAGCAGTCAGTGCCAGGCAGTCAGTTTGTAAACAGTGCACTAAACTCTGAGTACAAACTTCTGCCTCTGTCCAGGGAAAGATAGGGAGGGAGGGGAGAGAGAAGCAGGCGGCAGCAGGGAAGAATCACAGAATCCCTACTGTGCAGAAAGAGACCATTTGGCCCATCAAGTCTGTACTGAACGCTATCTCATCCAGACCCTTTTCCCGCAATCCCACATATTTACCCCGTGAATCCGTCTAACCTGCTCATCTTTGGACACCAGGGGACAACTTAGCATGGCCAATCCATCTAACCTACACATCTTTGGACACTAAGGGACAATTTACCATGGCCAATCCATCTAACCTACACATCTTTGGATACTAAGGGACAATTTACCATGGCCAATCCACCTAATCTGCACACCTTTGGATATTAAGGGGCAATTTGCATGGCCAATCCACCAAACCTACACATCTTTGGGCAATAAGGGGCAATTTCACATGACTAGTCCACCCAACCTGCACATCTTTTGGACTGTGGGAGGAAACCGGAGAAAATCCACACAGACGCAAGGAGAATGTGCAAACTCCACACAGACAATGACCCAAATCCGGGTCCCTGGCGCTGTGAGGCTGCAATGCTGACCCACTGTGCCACCGTGCCCATAAGGGGAACAGACAGTGAGGGAGAGAGGAGAAAGAGAGGATAAAGTGGGAAAGGGGTAGAGAAATAAAGAGACAGATGGGGGAGGTAGGGAGTGAGAGAGAGCAAGGGAGGGAGGGGGAAGGGATAGAAGAGGGAAGCAAGGAGGGAAGGGGAGGGAGGTAAGCAGGTACGAATGGGAGGGAGGAGGGAAAGCGAGGTGAGGGAGGGATAAAGGTAGTCTGTTTGTACACAGTGCAGCTCTGTTCCTGCACAGGGCCAGGTAGAGAGAGGCAGAGGGTGGGAAAGAGTGAGGGGAATTATTTATAAACTATTTCCATCCCCATATGAGATGGAGTGGGGGAAGAAGGAGACTGAATACTGCGATGTATACATGCAGGGGTTTTATAGGGTGGGAGCTTCAGAATGGAGTTGTTATTTTCTTCTTTCGTGGGATGTGAATGCCTCTGGCAACACCAACATTTGTTGCCCCCATCCCTAAATACGCTTGATAAGTTGGTTGTGCCCAGGTTTCTTAAGCTGCTGCAGTCCATGTGGTGAAGCGACACCCACAGTGCTGTTAGGGAGGGATTAGAGGATTTGACCAGTGACAGTGAAGGAACGGCTGATACAGTTCCACATCAGGATGGTGTGTGACTTGGAGGGGAACGTGCAGGTCTCAGGATTCTCACATGGCTTGGAGGGAGTTTCATGTTTGGGGAGTGTCCCGGGGATAATTTGACAGATAGAGTTTCACAGTGAGCAAGTTTCACAGGGGTAAGTTTCACCGAGGCCTCCTCCAACCCTGCAAATATGCAAGATATCTGTGCTCCTCCAATTCTGGTCTCTTGTCCATCACTGATCTTAGTTGTTCCATTATCAGTAGCTGTGGTTTCAGCTCTAAGTGTTGGAGTGAACTCTCTACTCCTCTCTGCCTCTCTGTGTCACTTTCCTCATGAAGATGTTTCTTAAAACCGACATCTTTAGTCAAGCTTTTGGCCATGTGCCCTCAGATCTCCTTCTGTGACTTGGTGTCAAATATTGTTTGAGCTCCTGTGACGCTGTTGGATGTTCTAATTCCCCAAAGCAGCTACATAATGGCAATTCATTGTTATTGGTCTGGATATTGGAGTTTCCCTCTTCCTAATGTCTAATCTTCCCAGATTAGAATAGAATCATAGAATCCCTCCAGTGCAGAAAGAGGCCATTCAGCCCATCGAGTCTGCACTGACCACAATCCCACCCGGGCCCTATCCCCTGTCTACATCAACAGGGACGAAATAGAAAGAGTCGACAGCTTCAAGTTTTTAGGTGTCCAGGTCACCAACAACCTGTCCTGTTCCCCCCCAACATGCCAACACTATAGTTAAGAAAATCCACCAACGCCTCTACTTTCTCAGAAGACGAAGGAAATTTGTCATGTCAGCTATGACTCTCAACAAGTTTTACAAATACAAGAGAAAGCATTCTTTCTGGTTGTATCACAGCTTGGTATGGGCTCCTGCTCTGCCCAAGACCGCAAGGAACTACAAAAGGGTTGTGAATGTAACCCAATCCATCACGCAAACCAGTCTCCCATCCATTGACTCTGTCTACACTTCCCTCGGGAAAAGCAGCCGGCATAATTAAGGACCTCCCCTGCCACACACCCCGGACATTCTCTCTTCCACCTTCTTCCGTCGGGAAAAAGATACAAAAGTCTGAGGTCACGTACTGACCGACTCAAGAACAGCTTCTTCCCTCCTGCTGTCAGAACTTTTGAATGGACCCACCTGGCATTAAGTTGATCTTTCTCTACACCCGAGCTGTGACTGTAACACTACATTCTGCACCCTCTCCTTTCCTTCTCTATGAATGGTATGCTTTGTCTGTATAGCAGAAATGAATCAATACTTTTCACTGTATAGTAACGCGTGTGACAATAATAAATCCAATGAATAAATTCTCTCTACCCTAGCTATGACTGTACCATTACGTTCTGCATTCTCTCATTTCCTTCTCTATGAACGGTATGCTTTGTCTGCATCGCACACAAGAAACAATACTTTTCACCGTATGTTAATAGATGTGACAATAATAAATCAAATCAAATCAAAACCCCACATATTTACCCTGCTAATCTCCCTAACACCAGAGTCAATTTAGCATAGCCAATCAACCTAACCCGCACATCTTTGGACTGTGCCAGCAAACTGGAGCACCCAAAGGAAACCCATGTAGACACGGGGAGAATGCGCAAATTCCACAGAGACAGTGACCCAAGACCGAGCCCGAGATGCTGTGAGGCAGCAGTGCCACTGTGCCGTCCCATCCAGCAAATGAACATAACAACTAGGAGCTGGAGTGAGTCATTTGACTTTCTCTGCCATTCATTAAGATCATGGCTGATCTTCTACCGTCCCGCACAATCCCCATACCCTGTTATTTCCCCAATATCCAACCACGTCCCTCACTATCCCAAAATTTATTAATCTCTGTTTGTGGATATAGTGAACATCGATATCCACAGCTCTTTGGGAGAGACCATTCCCAAACTTCTTTCTCCTCATCTCAATCCTAATGAGCTGACCTCTGATTCTGAGACTGCAACCACCCCCTGCCCCCCACCTCCCCCGCACTCTGGTTCCAGATTTCCCAGTCGGGGCAAGCATTTTCTCAGCATCCACCCTGTAAACCTCAGAGTATTTTATTTGATGGAAATAAATCATTGGGAAAATACAGATATTCAGGCGGTGGAGAGAGTGGGTGGTAGTGGCAGGGGTCGGGCGTTGATGAATCATCGAATCATAGAACCACGCAGAGTAGAAGAGGCCCTTCAGCCCATCGAGTACGCACCCACACATTAGAAACACCTCAACTCTCACCTAATCCCATCTGCCTGCACTTGGCCCACAGCCCTGAATGTTATCATGTGCCAAGTGCTGATCCAGGTACTTTTTAAAGGATGGGGGGGCAACCCGCTTCCACCACCCTCCTAGGCAGCACATTCCAGACTATCACCATCCTCTGGGTGCAGCCTCCCACCCCCTCTCCACCTTCCGAAGGCTCTTTGATTCATTCCCACCCTGGAAACCTGGAAATTAGCTGTATCTGGTCACCATGATCTTCTTTCTGTGCTTCCTTGCAGTTCCCCATTGGTAGCTCTGGAGGATTGGACTTCTTGTCCACTGACAGGCTGAAGTCTGACCCTTAGCCCAGCCCAGAGTGCTGTCATTGTGAGTCAGGGTTTGTAAAAGTCAATCCTGTCGGGATCAGTCTGCACCCCCACCACCCTGCAAAATCCAGCCCTCTGTCTCCTTTCAACTCTCATCGAATCTACAGTGCAGAAGGAGGTCATTGGCCCGTGACCAACGGGGGGGGACGCAGTAGGGAATGAGTTAATGAACTTTGTAATACTTGGGAGAATGGAAAAAAAATCCAGTAGTCTATATGCAGCCTGTTTTCGTATATCTCAGACAAATGTAACTTTGTTTTTGTGTGCCCAGACTGTAGCTGCCCTTGCTGTTGTACACAAGTTTCAGGTGACCCAGACAGGGAGAGTGCAGCTGCTCTTGCTGTTGTACACAAGTTTATGATAAGCCCACTCAGAAATGTAGCTGACCCAGCTTGTAGTTAAGTTGTGTCTTTAATTTTGTGGACTTTCGCCTAACATAGTGAAGCTTGCATGTCCTAAATATATTCATATATATATATTCGTTATATACTGCTTATGTGTCATGTACCAACATACTACACATATACACATATTATACAACTTGTGAGCATAGTTATACCGGCCCGTTAAGTTTAACTTGTCTTGTCGGCCTGTATGTTAGCTAAGGGCTAATCACACACGTCAATCACGACCTTGAGATAACCATGAAGAAATGCCGAGTCAGCCATGTTCCCATGATGGAGGACAACCCACAGCCTGGGAACCTGCTGAGAACGAGAGCGGGGTTTGGTGGGGGGGGGGGGGGGGGTATAAATATACGCTCTTAACTTGTGTTCGGGGAGATGCCTGGGGAACCGCTGTTAGGTGCCAGGTGTATCTCCCAAAAGAACATAAGAACATAAGAAATAGGAGCAGGAGTAGGCCAACTAGCCCTTCGAGCCTGCCCCACCATTCAATAAGATCATGGCTGATCTGTCGTGGCTCAGTTCCACATTCCCGCCCTCTCCCCATAACCCTTAATCCCCTCGCTTATCAAAAACCTATCAACCCGCGTCTTAAAAATATTTAAAAAGCTTTTGAATAAACTGATGTACTTTGACTCACAATTAGTTTCAGAGGCATCTTTACCGACCACACCACATTAAAATGCCGGATATTTCAGATATAGATATTGCTGCCCAAAATCTCACAATAATCCAGCCGGGATTTCAATTTTTCTGGTGTTTTGGGGATTTGGTGAGTCCTTACCCAGATGCCTCCGCGAAGTAGGGAAGATGCCGCGCATGCGTATAGCGGGAGACCGAAGGGTGGCCAGCGGCCAGCACGCAGGCACGACCCGCTGGTCTCACGTGTCATCAGCGGCACGCCCAGCCCATGACGGAAACAGAGCGCGACGTGGGCAGTGGGCCACGTGGTCTTCCCCACGTGAGTGCCCAGCTTCGCACTGGGAGGGAATTTGTCACTTTCGCAGATTCACCATTGAGTCCACATGGCAGGTTGTTCATCAGATTAAATCCCACCTGATCCAGGGTGAGGTAACCAAATGGATACAAAATTGGCTTGGTGGCAGAAGACAAAGGGTGGTTGTAGAGGCCTGTGACCAGCGGTGTGCCTCAGGGATCGGTGCTGGATCCACTGTTATTTGTCATTTATATTAATGATTTGGATGAAAATATAGGAGGCATGGCTAATAAGTTAGCAGATGATACCAAGATTGGTGGCATAGTGACAGTGAAGGAGGTTATCTAGGATTGCAATCGGATCTTGAACACTTGGGCTAGTGGGCTGATGAATGGCAGATGGAGTTTAGATAAATGCGAGGTGATGCATTTTGGTAGATCAAACAAGGGCAGGGCTTAGTTAATGATAGGCTGTTGGGAAAAGTTACAGAACAAAGAAATTGCGGAATACAGGTTCATAGCTCCTTGATAGTGGGCTAAGAGATGGACAGGGTGGTTGTCGGCGCAACATCAAGGGCTGAAGGGACTGTACTGCGCTGTAATGTTCTATGTTCGATGTAAGAAGGCATTCGGCATGCTTGGTTTCATCGGTCAGAACACTGAATACAGGAGTTGGGACGTCTTGTTGAAGTTGGACAAGACATTGGTAAGGCCACACTTGGAATACTATGTACAGTTCTGGTCACCCTATTATAGAAAGGATATTATGAACTATGAGGAGAGGCTGAATAAACTAGGCTTGTACTCGTTAGAGTTTAGAAGAATGAGGGGAGATCTCATTGAGACGTATAAGATGATGAATGGGATGGATAGGATAGAAGTGGAGCGGCTCTTCCCACTCAGAAAGGACAGTAGGACTAGAGGGCACAGTCTCAAGGTAAAGGGGGGGCGCGGTTTAGAACAGAGTTGAGGAGGAACTTCTTCACTCAAAGGGTGGTGAATCTCTGGAATTCTCTGCCCGTTGAAGTGGTGGAGGCTGCCTCACTAAATATATTTAAGACACGGGTTGATAGGTTTTTGATAGGCAAGGGAATTAAGGGTTATGGGGAGAGGGCGGGAATGTGGAACTGAGACATGACAGATCAGCCATGATCTTATTGAATGGCGGGGCAGGCTCGAAGGGCTGGATGGCCTACTCCTGCTCCTATTTCTTATGTTCTTATGTTCTTATTATTAAGCTAGAAAGAGTGCAGAAAAGATTTCATTTGATTTATTATTGTCACATGTATTAACATATGGTGAAAAGTATTGTTTCTTGCGTGCTATATAGACAAGCATTTCGTTCATAGACAAGGAGAGGGTGCAGAATATAGTGTTACAGTTGTAGGGTGTAGAGAAAGATCAACTTAATGCGAGGTAAGTCCATTCAAAAGTCTGATGGCAGAAGGGAAGAAGCTGTTCTTGAGTCGGTCGGTGCGTGACCTCAGAATTTTGTATCTTTTTCCCAACGAAAGAAGGTGGAAGAGAGAATGTCCGGGGTGCGTGGGGGGTCCTTAATTATGCTGGCTGCTTTTTGAGGCAGCGGGAAGTGTAGACAAAGTCAATGGATAGGAGGCTGGTTTGTGTGATGGATTGAGCAACATTCATGACCTTTTGTAGTTCCTTTTGTAGTCTTGGGCAGAGCAGGAGCCCATACCAAGCTGTGATACAACCAGAAAGAATGCTTTCTATGGTGTATCTGTAAAGGTTGGTGAGAGTCGTAGCGGACATGCCAAATTTAGAGACGTTAGTGGGGCTTTCTTGTCGGCATTGGGGGGTCCAGAACAGGTTGTTGGTGATCTGGACATCTGAAAACCTGAATGTCTCAATCCTTTCTACTTTGTCCCCATTGATGTAGACAGGGGCATATTCTTCTTTACGCTTCCTGAAGTCAATGACAATTTCCTTCATGGTTCGGTGTGGCTAGCCTGGGACTCCAGCTTGGTCCGGGACTGTCTTTTGGCATCTTTTGATGGATCTCCTTAGATCGTATCTGGCTTTCTTGTATAGGTCAGCGTCGCCTGACTTGAACACCTGAGACCTGGACTTCAGCAAGCAGTAGATATCCCTGTTCAATCATGGTTTCCAATGAGCTGCCAGAGGTAGAGGCGGGTACAATTCTGTCTTTTAAAAAGCGTTTAGACAGTTCCATGGGTACAATGGGTATAGATGGATATGGGCCAAACACAGGCAATTGGGACTAGCTTAGTGGATTAAAAAAAAGGGCGGCATGGACAAGTTGGCCTGTTTCCATGCTTAAACCTCTATGACTGTATAACTGTTTTAAGTTTGAGTTGGAAGCTAAAGTGTTAAATAAAGGTTAATTGTTGACAGAATTAGGAGTTGACGCCTGTCCTTGTTGTCACATTAAACTGGAATGCTTAAAAGAAATTAAGTGAGTAGGTGAATGATAGTCCTGTGTACTCCTGGAAGGAGAGAACCTACAAACAGGTCTGGGACATAACTAACAGGATATGATTCCTGCTGATATTGTGATCATCTTCCATTATCTCCACAGGAGATGACAGTTCAGTTCTATTTCTTCTTCCTTTGATGTGTCCCTGGTTGAAAAAAAGGGAACACCATTCCATTGTCTTGCTCTCAGGGCTTTGTGTAATCCATAAAGGTTGAATTCAGTCACTGAATTTACATTCTCAGTATTCACATCCTTAGCCATCTTTGTCTTTTATGTCAGAGAGAGTCGTAGAGTTATTAAGTCATAGAGGTTTACAGTAAAAAAAAGGCCCTTCAGCCCAACTTGTTCACACTGCCCTTTTTTTAAAACACCGAAGTTAGTCCCAATTGTCCACATTTGGCCCATGTCCCACTATACCCATCTTACCCATGTAACTGTCTAAACGCTTTTTAAAAGACAAAATTGTACCTGCCTCTACTACAATCTCTGGCAGCTTGTTAATAATGAGGGGTACAGATCAGCTAGATAGTCAATATCTTTTCCCAAAGGTAGGGGACTCTAAAACTTGAGGACATAGGTTTAAGGTGAGAGGGGAGAGATACAAAAGTGTCCAGAGGGGCGATTTTTTCACAACGATGGGGGTGAGTGTTTGGAACGAGCTGCCAGAGGCAGTTGTCGAGATGGGTACAATTTTGTCTTGTCATGTTGTTAGTGTGTGCCTAAACTGGACAGATACTGGGCAAGACGACAGCTCAGTGACTATCGCTGATTGCTGTGCAGACACATGGATTTGGGCCGGTGTCTGTGGGAGTTTGCACATTCTCCCCGTGCTTGCGTGGGTTTTCTCCGGGTGCTCCGGTTTCCTCCCACACCCCAAAGATGTGCTGTTAGGCTGATTGGCAGGAATAAATTGTCCCTAAATCAGTTTCCCTCAATCTGGATGGCCATAAAACATTAGATAGGGGTCATGGGTAGAGAGGTGGACTGGTGGTGTTGAGATGGCGGCGTGGGCTCGTTGGGCCGAAGGGCCTGTTTCCCGGGCTGATTTTGTTCTTTTTCTTTTCTTTTCTTCTTTTCTAAAAAGGGTTTAGACAGTTACATGGGTAAAATGGGTATAGAGGATGTGGGCCAAATGCGGGCAATTGGGATTAGCTTAGGGTTTTAAACAAAGGGCAGCATGGACAAGTTGGGCCGAATGGCCTGTTTCTGCGCTGGAAACCTCGATGATTCTTTTAGTCTTGGGTGGTTTTGGAAGGTCTTGTCCAACTAACCTTGGTGAGTTGTTGCTGCAGTGCCTATTATAGATTGTCCACACTGCAGCTGTTGTTTGTACGGGTAGTTCCCCCTTTGGAGGGGACTGAGCTCCCACTACTTCAGCCAAGTCAGTGAGAACCCTCTGTGTTTAATCACTGGCTCTGGGCAGCAGCCAGACCACAAGCACTGGCTCTCTGTAATAATTAGCTGCTGCCACAGGATGGCAGTGTAAGACCATCAGACAGAGAGGAGCTGCAGTGGGTGTTGGTGAATTTACAAAGAGAGACGGACAGGTTTGAGAGCCTGGAAACTCTTCAACAGAATCTAAACCCAGAGAGAGGGAAAGGGCAAGGGATGGGTTAAACACAGAAACTCACTGACTGTGAAAAGCTTGTTTACATCCAGAGGACGTAAAGGAATTTTATAAATACCTAACGGTCTCATTTCTGCTCTCTCTCAGCTGTTCCTAACTCTTTCTGTCTCTCACTTTCCCTGTTTCTCTGTCACTCTCTCTGTTTCTCCTGCCTCTCTGTATCTGCTGGATTATCCTGCAAGCTGCCCTGATGAGTGCAAAATGAGAAGCTTCAGCATGTCTCTTTGATCAGCGATAAAAGATGTGTATGCATCCGTGTGTTTGTCTGTGTACCTGCTGAAGTGTCAGTGTGTGTGTCTTGCATCTTTGTATCGATATGTGTGTGTCTTTTGTGTATGTGTTTGTATGTGTGCACACCTGTGTGTGTATATGTGTATATCTGTGTCTGTGTGTGTGTGTATCTGTCTGTGTGTGTGGGTCTGTGTGTCTGTCTGTCTGTGTCTATCTGTGTGTGTCTATCTGTCTGTGTCTCTCTCTCTGTGCTGTTGCTACAATACGTGTTGTTCTATCAGGGGTGGGTTTGATGAATTACACACAATGCTACCCTCTGGTTGATGGGCTCCACTACAAGCTGCAGGTCCTGTGGATGGGGATCCATGGACTGTGCTGTAGGAGTGACTGTCCACCAGCAGAGAGCGGTGTTGTATCACTTCACACCGCAGAGAAAAAATTCATTCACACCCAGTGGATCCGGCCTCACCTCAACATCCCCCTCTCCAACACCTCCCCCCCCCCCCGTCCCCTACACTGTGCTCCCTCTCCCCTACACTGTGCTCCCTCTCCCCTACACCGCCCTCCCCCTCCCCCTCCCGTACACCGCCCTCCCTCCCTTTCTCCTCTATCTCTCTCCCTCCTTTTGAATGGACGTATCTTGCATTAAGCTGATCTTTCTCTCCAGTGAAAAGTGTTGTTTCTTGCAGGCTATACAGACAAAGCATACCGTTCATGGAGAAGGAAAGGAGAGAGTGCAGAATGTAGTCGAACAGTCATAGCTAGGGTTTAGAGAAAGATCAATTGAGTGTGTATGTATGAACATAGCAATTTGATTTGATTTGATTTATTATTGTCACATGTTAACATGCAGTGAAAAGTACTGTTTCTTGTGTGCTACACAGACAAAGCATACCATTCATAGAGAAGGAAAGGAGAGGGTGCAGAATGTAGTGTTACAGTCACAGCAAGGGTGTAGAGAAAGATCAACTTAATGCGAGGTAGGTCCATTCAAAAGTCTGACAGCAGCAGGGAAGAAGCTGTTCTTGGGTCGGTCGGTACATGACCTCAGACTTTTGTATCTTTTTCCCGACGGAAGAAGGTGGAAGAGAGAATGTCCGGGGTGCGTGGGGGGGCCCTTAATTATGCTGGCTGCTTTTCCCGGGGCAGTGGGAAGTGTAGACAGAGTCAATGGATGGGAGGCTGGTTTGTGTGATGGATTGGGCTACATTCACGACCTTTTGTAGTTCCTTGCGGTCTTGGGCAGAGCAGGAGCCCAGACCAAGCTGTGATACAACCAGAAAGAATGCTTTCTATGGGGCATCTGAAAAAGTTTGTGAGAGTCGTAGCGGACATGCCAAATTTCCTTAGTCTTCTGAGGAAGTAGAGGCGTTGGTGGGGCTTTCTTAACTATAGTGTCAGCATTGGGGGGGAACCAGGGCAGTTTGTTGATGATCCGGACACCTAAAAACTTGAAGTTCTCGATTCTTTCTACTTCGTCCCCCTTGATGTAGACAGGGGCATATTCTCCAGAAGGGTAAATACATGGCATTACTGGGATAGGGTCTGGGTCAAATTTATATCCACGCCTAAGAATGTAGTTGCTAACTGGCCACTCCTCAAGGCATTGCTAACGAGCAGGAGGCCATTTGGCCCATTGAGACTGCACTGACTACTGTGCCATCTGCAAACTTACTAACCATGCCTCCTATACTCTCATCCAAATCATTAATATAAACCATTAAGTCCCAGTAGCATCCTAACACAGGCAGTGAACTGAGTCTGGAATTGAACCGGGGTCCCTCGCACTGTCAGGCAGCAGTGCTAACCTCTGTGCCACCGTGCACATTATTGGATACGATACTGCACTGGTGTAAGTGTGCTGTTGTAACTTGTAATAGAACAGACAATGCTGGAAAAAACTCAGCAAGTCTGACAGCATCTGTGTAGAATTGTAATTTGTTACGTGTGTAATAACATGTGAACATGCATGGTGGAAGCGAGGAGGAGGAGGAAAACAGCGGAGAGAGGTCAGGCCAGACGAGTATGAGCTTTGATCTGTGTCTGAGTTACTCTGGAAAGAAAAGGCTGTGTGTGACTCCTGAACTAATGCCTGTTTATTGAGTACTGCTATGATTACTTCATAAATCCCTTCAGTCGTTGCACACAAACTACTGTCTGCCACTCAAACGCCACATGAAGGTTCATTTACTCAATCTTAAAACAGAGCCACATTGTAACCGTTATCCATAAGACATAGGAGCAGAATTAGGCCACTCGGCCCATCGAGTCTGCTCCACCATTCAATCATGGCTGATATTTTACTCATCCCCATTCTCCTGCCTTTTCCCCATAATCCCTGATCCCCTTATTAATCAAGAACCCATCTATCTCTGTCTTAAAGACACTCAATGACCCAGCCCCCCACAGCCTTCTGAGGCAAAGAGTGCCACACATTCCCCACTCTCTGGCTGAAGAAATCCCTCATCTCTGTTTTAAAGGATCGTCCCTTTACCCTGAGGTTGCGCCCTCTGGTTCGAGTTTTTCCTACTAGTGGAAACATCCTCTCCATGTCCACTCTATCCAGGGCCTTGCTGTAAGATTCAATAAGATCCCCCCTCCCCTCATCCTTCAAAACTCCACCGAGTACAGACCCAGAGTCCTCAACCGTTCCTCATACAAAAAGCTCTTCATTCTAGGGATCATTCTTGTGAATCTCCTCTGGACCCTTTCCAAGGCCAGCACATCCTTCCTTAGATATGGGGCCCAAAACTGCTCACAATACTCCAAATAGGGTCTGACCAGAGCCTTCTACAGCCTCAGAAGTCCATCCCTGCCCTTGAATTCTAGCCCTCTCGACATGAATGTTAACATTACATTTGCCTTTCTCACTGCCGACTGAACCTGCACGTTAACCTTAAGAGAATCTTGAACAAGGATTCCAAGTCCCTTTGTGTTTCTGATTTCCAAAGCATTTCCCCATTTAGAAATAGTCTATGTCTCCATTCCTCCTCCCAAAGTGTATACACTTGTCAGGAAAATGAAGAATTCTAATATTTTTCTTTTGGTAATAACACTGTCGTATTTCTCACAGATTGGAAAATAGGCGAGTGAGCGTGTGATTGGTTTAATTGAATTAAGAGAGACTGTAAGGGTCTGAAGATGAGTAAGAAACTGTGTTGATATGTTAATGAACAGAGTGGACCGGGGAATTTCATTACAATTTATATCAGGCAATAGAATAAATCGTTTGGAACTGGATTGCTTCAGTTCAAAGATGAACATATCCCAGTTGTAAAATTGTCAGCACATGAGGGAAAGATAGGGTAAGTTTCCTTTTTAAAATGTAGGAGCTTAATTTTGGTAAAATTAATTAATTTGATTCATTAAAATTCAGGCGATAACTTTGATTTGATTTATTACTATCACATGTCTTAACATACAGTGAAAAGTACTGTTTCTTGCGTGCTATGCAGACGAAGCATACCATTCATAGAGAAGGAAAGGAGAGAGTGCACAATGTAGTGTTACAGTCATAGCTAGGGTGCAGAGGAAGCTCAACTTAATGCGAGGTAGGTCTATTTAAAAGACTGAACAAGCTGTTATTGATATGTGAGCTCAGACTTGTTATCTTTTTCCCAACGGAAGAAGGTGGAAGAGAGAGTGTCTGGGGTGCATGGGGTCCTTAATTATACCGGCTGCTTTTCCCTGAGGCAGCGGGAAGTGTAGACAGAGTCAATGGATGGGAGGCTGGTTTGTGTGGTGGATTGGGCTACATTCACCACCCTTTTGTAATTCCTTGCGGTCTTGGGCAGAGCAGGAGCCCAGACCAAGCTGTGATACAACCAGAAAGAATGCTTTCTATGGGGCATCTGTAAAAGTTGGTGAGAGTCGTAGCGGATGTGTCAAATTTCCTTAGTCTTCTGAGAAAGTAGAGGCATTGGTGGGGCTTTCTTAACTATAGTGTCAGCGTCGGGGGGGACCAGGGCAGGTTGTTGGTGATCTGGACACTTAAAAACATAAGAACATAAGAACATAAGAAATAGGAGCAGGAGTAGGCCATCTAGCCCTTCGAGCCTGCCCCGCCATTCAATAAGATCATGGCTGATCTGTCGTGGCTGAGTTCCACTTTCCCGCCCTCTCCCCATAACCCTTAATCCCCTCTCTTATCAAGAACCCATCAACCCGCTTCTTAAAAATATTTAGCGAGGCAGCCTCCACCACTTCAACGGGCAGAGAATTCCAGAGATTCACCACCCTTTGAGTGAAGAAGTTCCTCCTCAACTCCGTTCTAAACCGCCTCCCCTTTATCTTGAGGCTGTGCCCTCTAGTCCTACTGTCCTTTCTGAGCGGGAAGAGTCTCTCCACCTCTATCCTATCCATCCCAATCATCATCTTATACGTCTCAATGAGATCTCCCCTCATTCTTCTAAACTCTAACGAGTACAAGCCTAGTTTATTCAGCCTCTCCTCATAGCTCAATCCCCTCAACTCCGGTATCAGCCTAGTAAACCTCCTCTGCACTCCCTCCAGGGCCAAAATATCCTTGCGCAGGTGCGGCGCCCAAAACTGCACACAGTACTCCAGCTGCGGCCTCACCAATGCCCTATACAGCTGCAGCAAGACCTCCCTACTTTTATATTCAATCCCCCTCGCTATGAGGGCCAGCATCCCATTCGCCTTCCTGACCACCTGCTGCACCTGCAAGCTGGGTTTTTGCGACTCATGCACAAGGACCCCGAGGTCCCTCTGCATGAAGCTCTCGATCCTTTCTACTTCGTTCTGCTATAATACTGCTATTATTATTTAATAAAACCTCTTCAGTCGTTGCAACCGAACTACTGCCTGCCACTCAAGAAGACAAATAAAGGTTCATTTACACAACCTGAAAACAGATGCACATTGGAACTGCTGTCAGGAAAATGAGGAGTTATAATATTTTTCTTTTGGTAATAACACTGTTGTATTTCTCACAGATTGGAAAACAGGTTAGTGGGGGTGTGATTGGTGTAATTGCATAAAGAGGGACTGTAAGAATCTAAACATCAGTAAGAAATGGTGTTGATATGTTAATGAACATCAGGCAATAGAATAAATAGTTTGGAACATAGACAACAACCTGTCCTGGTGTCCCCCCCCATGCCAACACGATAGTTAAGAAAGCGCCACCAAAGCCTCTACTTTCTCAGAAGACTAAGGAAATTTGTCATGTCCGCTATGACTCTCAGCAACTTTTACAGATGCCCCATAGAAAGCATTCTTTCTGGTTGGATCACAGCTCGGTCTGGGCTCCTGCTCTGCCCAAGACCACAAGGAACTACAAAAGGGTGGTGAATGTAGCCCCAATCCATCTCACAAACCAGCCTCCCATCCATTGACTCTGTCTACACTTCCCGCTGCCTTGGGGAAAAGCAACCAGCATAATTAAGGACCCCCACACACCCTGGGCATTCTCTCTTCCACCTTCTTCCACTGGGAAAAAGATAAAAACTCTGAGGTCACGTACTGACCGATTCAAGAACAGCTTCTTCCCTGCTGCTGTCGGACTTTTGAATGGACCTACCTCGCATTAAGTTGATCTTTCTCTGCACCCTAGCTATGACTGTAACACTACATTGTGCACTCTCTCCTTTCCTTCTCTATGAACAGTATGCTTTGTCTGTATAGCGCACAAGAAAGAATGCTTTTCACTGTATCCCAATACATGTGACAATAATAAATCAAATCAAATCAAGGTTGTAAAATTGTAAGAAAGTGAGACAAAGGTAGGGTAAGTTTACTGTTTAAAATGTATGAACTACAGACTTATGGAAATGAGTCAGTTCTGGACAAAGGGAAACTTCTGAGAGACTGCATGAAAAAATTCAGAATAGGGAGACCAAAGGGAAGGATCACATTGAAGACAATACTGAAGGCTGTGTAAGGGTGTTAGTTACTTAGATCTCCAAGAAGACAGTGTGGGATAATATCCCCGAGCAGATGGTGTGGTGGACGGTAATAGCTCAAAGACATTGTGCAGACAGGATCAGACCTGGAAAAACAGTTTGCTGTAACAGTCAGAGAAAACACCAAGAACCACAGGGCATTGGGTTGCTGCCAAGTACCAGCAGGGCAAAGAATGACGAGATCATGCAGCTGAATGCATGGTTGAGGGATTGGTGTAGGGTAGAGGGCTTTACTTTTGTGGATCACTGGGAGGTGTTTAGGAGAGAAGGGCAACTGTACAGGAGGGGTGGGGAGAATTTGAATGGGAGGGGAACTAGTGTCTTAGCGGGGAGGTTAGCTGGGGTGTTTAGGAATGGTTTAAACTAATAGGGAGCGGGGGGTGGGGATGTGGCTGGGAGAGAGTCAGGTGAAAGGAAAATTGTCAGGGAGAAGGAGGTTCCGAGGGACACTCGTGTGTTGAACTGTGTCTGTTTCAATGCTAGGAGTGTGACGGAAAACGGATGAGCTTAGGGCCTTGATGTTTGTCAGGAAGTTAGATGTGGTGGCTGTAATGGAGACGTGGTTATGGAAAGGGCAGGACTGGCAGCTGAATGTTCCTGGGTACAAGTGTTTCAGGTGTGACAGAGGAGGGTTGAAGAGAGGTGGAGGGGTGGCACTGTTAGTAAATGAGAACATCACAGTAGTGCAGAGGGAGGACAATATGGAAGAGATAGGGATTGAGTCACTGTGGGTGGAGTTGAGGAATAAAAAGGGAGAGATTACGTTGCTAGGGGTGTACTATAGGCCACCCAACAGCCCGAGGTCAGTGGAGGAAGGCATTTGCAGGGGCATTTTGGATAGGTGCGGGAAGAATAGGGTGGTTGTAGTGGGTGACTTTAATCTACCTGGAGTGAATTGGAGGGGGCCTAGAGCTGGGGGTACGGAGGGAGAGGAGTTTATGAAATGTGTTTTGGAAGGGTCTCTAGAGCAGTATGTAACTAGCCCAACTAGGGGAGGGGCTATACTGGATTTAGTGTTGGGTAATGAGCCAGGGCAGGTGGTTGAGGTAGAGGTAGGCGAACATGTGGCTAACAGTGACCGCAAGTCCGTCTACTTTAGGATAAAAGTGGAAAGGGATGAGTGCCGGCCGAACAGGAGTGTGCTGAACTGGGGAAAGGCGAGCTATAGCAGGATTAGGAGGGAGCTGCAGGACACTGATTGGGAGGGACTGTTAGCTGGAAAGTCCACGGTTGGCAATTGGGAGGCTTTTAAGGGCAAAATGAAATGGTTGCAGGGGAGGTATGTTCCGGTTAACCGGGAGGATGGGAAAGGTAGGATTAGAGAGCCGTGGATTACAGGGGGTATTGGAGACTTGGTCAGGAAGAAGAGGGAGGCGTATGTTAGGTCGAAACAACTGGGTATGGAGAGTGCGCTGGAGGAATATAGAGAGAGTAGGAGGGAGCTAAAAAGGGGAATTAGAAGGGCGAAGAGAGGGCATGAAATGGCTTTGGCTGGTAGGATTAAGGAAAATCCAAAGGCATTTTATTCCTATATTAGGAGCAAGAGAGTAGTTAGAGGGAAAATTGGTCCTCTTAGGGACAAAAGTGGGGAGTTATGTATTGAGTCGGAGGGAATGGGGGAGCTCCTGAATGAATACTTTGCGTCGGTATTCACGAGGGAGAGGGGGTCGGAATCGTGCGGTCTCTTGGAGGGTGCTGAGGATCAGTTGCAGGAAATAGCTATTACGAGGGAGGAAGTGCTAGGGCTTTTAGGTAGCGTAAGGACGGATAAAGCTCCAGGGCCTGATGGTATTTATCCCAGGCTGCTTAGGGAGGTGAAAGATGAAATTGCTGGGCCTCTGGCGCAAATCTTTGTCTCTTCTTTGGACACAGGTGAGGTCCCGGAAGACTGGAGGGTAGCAAATGTGGTACCGCTGTTTAAAAAAGGTAGTAGGGACAACCCTGGAAATTATAGACCGGTGAGTTTGACATCGGTGGTAGGGAAATTAATGGAAAAAATACTTAGGGGTAGGATGTATGAGCATTTGGAGCGTTGCGATCTGATTAGATGGCAGGGTTGGCGGGTACTGAAGTGGAATGTCAGGTGATACAACAGGATATAGATAGGTTGGTGCATTGGGCAGATAGGTGGCAGATGGAATTTAATCCTGACAAATGCGAGGTGATGCATTTTGGAAGGAATAATGCAGAGAGGAGCTATGTGATAAAAGGTAGACCGATTAGGAGTATAGAGATACAGAGGGACCTGGGAGTGCAGGTTCACAAATCCATGAAGGTTGCGACACAAGTGGAGAAGGTTGTTAGGGAGGCTTATGGAATGCTAGCCTTTATAGGAAGGGGTATAGAGTATAAAAGCTGCCGTCTAATGCTTCAGTTGTATAGAACGTTGGTTAGACCGCATTTGGAGTACTGCGTCCAGTTCTGGTCACCTTACTACCGGAAGGACGTGGAGGCTCTGGAGAGGGTTCAGAGGAGGTTTACCAGGATGTTGCCTGGTATGGAGGGGCTGGGTTACAAGGAAAGGTTGGAGAAACTGGGACTTTTCTCCTTGGAAAGACGGAGGTTGAGGGGGGACATGATAGAGGTATATAAGATACTGAAGGGAATAGATAGAGTCAATAGTGAGAGACTGCTCCCTAGACTGGGTACAAATACAAGAGGTCATGATTTAAGGGTGAGGGGGGAGAGGTATAACTTGGATGTGAGAGGAAGGTTCTTTACGCAGAGAGTTGTGGGAGTATGGAATGCGCTACCGAGTAGGGTGGTGGAGGCAGGAATGTTGGACTCATTTAAGGTTCAGTTAGACAGACACATGAGTGAAACGAGGATGGACGGTTATAGTAGGGGCTATTAAATGAGGTCAGAACCTCGGGAGACACGGAAATGCAGGCTTGTAAGTTAACGTTTTTGACTTTTTATTCCGCAGGTGGAGGTCCACCTCGTTGTCAAATGAGGGGCATGCACACGGTGGGTCGTGCGTGGGCTGCTCTTGGAGGTTCCGGGAGTGGCCTAGTACTTCGTGTCGGTGTGTGTGCTTGATCCTGCACCGGTAGACGGGCGCCACAACAGCTCGGTGACTAGCACTGCTGGCTGTGCAGATACATGGATTTGGGCCTGTGTCTGTGGGAGTTTGTGCATTCTCCCCGTGTCTGCGTGGGTTTCCTCCGGGCGCTCCGGTTTCCTCCCACACCCCAAAGTTGTGCTCTTAGGCTGATTGGTTTACCAAATTGACACTATTCTCCCCTGAATCTGGCTAAGTTAGGGGTTCCATTCATAGACACGCAGGGTAGAATAGGTGTAGGGTGATGCGGCGGCGCGGGCTTGTTGGGCCGAAGGGCCTGTTTCCCGTGCTGGGTTGTTCTTTGTTCTTTGTTTGTTCTTGAACTGACTGGAATTCCACAGATTTAAATATCCAAAAGGACTGTTACCATCAGAAAATGGAAGGTTATCTTTGTGTCTCGATACACCCAAGATCTTTCTGGAACTATTAAAAATCAGTGCTAACTGTGTGAATCTACTGTTGTGTTTAAGGGTAATTTTGTTTCTGTTTTAATCAACGTTTAGTTGAATATAAAATCTTCACAATTAATGGGAAATCAGATCCTGATTTCAGGAAGCTGCCCCATAATATACAAATTGAATAATTGTTTTGGCAGCTATTTCAATCTTCTCTTTGGGCTGCTCTGGATTTACTAGCAGCCTTGTCTTAACACTGTCACGTACTAACCGTGCTCCTTCACCCTGTGTACAGTCACACATTTCAACCATTTCTGTACAGTTCCCTCACTCTGTGTACAGTCCCACACTGTAACTGTGTTTCTGTACAGTTCCCTCATTCTGTGTACAGCCCCACACTAATAACTGTGTTTAAGTACAGTTCCCTCACTCTGTGTACAGTCTCACACTGTAACTGTGTTTCTGTACAGTTCCCTCACTCTGTGTACAGCCCCACACTATAACTGTGTTTCTGTACAGTTCCCTCACTCTGTGTACAGTCCCACACTGTAACTGTATTTGTGTACAGTTCCCTCACTCTGTGTACAGTCCCTACACTGTAACTGTGTTTAAGTACAGTTCCCTCACTCTGTGTACAGTCCCACACTGTAACCATGTTTCTGTACAGTTCCCTCACTCTGTGTACAGTCCCACACTGTAACCATGTTTCTGTACAGTTCCCTCACTCTGTGTACAGTCCCACACTGTAACCATGTTTCTGTACAGTTCCCTCACTCTGTGTACAGTCCCACGCTATAACCATGTTTCTGTACAGTTCCCTCACTCTGTGTACAGTCCCACACTGTAACTGTTTCTGTACAGTTCCCTCACTCTGTGTACAGTCCCACAGTGTAACTGTGTTTCTGTATAGTTCCCTCACTCTGTGTACAGTCCCACGCTGTAACTGTGTTTGTGTACAGTTCCCTTACTCTGTGTACAGTCCCACGCTATAACTGTGTTTCTGTACAGTGCCCTCACTGTAACTGTATTTCTGTACAGTTCCCTCACTCTCTGTGTACAGTCCCACACTGTCACTGTGTTTGTGTACACTTCCCTCACTCTGTGTACAGTCCCACACTGTAACTGTGTTTCTGTACAGTTCCCTCACTGTGTACAGTCCCACACTGTAACTGTGTTTCTGTACAGTTCCCTCACTCTGTGTACAGTCCCACAGTGTAACTGTGTTTGTGTACAGTTCCCTCACTCTGTGTACAGTCCCACACTGTAACTGTGTTTGTGTACAGTTCCCTCACTCTGTGTACACTCCCACACTCTCACTGTGTTTCTGTGAATTTCCCACACTCTACTTCTGATAAGTTGTCCAAACAACTTCAATTGGAGATAATAAAATTCCCCACTCAGTCATCCAATTTCTTATCCATACCTTCCTCAAAACATGTTTAATGGAAGAATCTGAATATCTGTTGCATCTTGGAGGTTGTTCAGAGGTGAAAATAAAGTCTCGATGCTGTCCATCTTTTGACCATGAGTTTCAGTTCTGCCAGTCTGTCATCTTTGGGTAAATATAAACCTGTTTATTGGAACAAAGTACAATATCAGAATGGTATTTCCATATTTAAAGTGGTGTGTTTATTCTTTTTAGTAACAAAGTCTCTCTGGGAGTTCCCCCTGCTCAGATTAAATCTGACTCTGTTCTCTGAGGGGAAGTGGAAGGAGAAGGAACTTGTCTTGATGATATTGCTGAGTTTCGGACATCTGTCAAGTGTTAAAGACAAATAGTCACTGTGCTTCTAGAAAACGAGGACAGCTCCTTTAGTGATTTAAGAAGCAATAATTCAAACTTAATTCAAATATCGCAATCTCCCAAACTTCCATTTTATTTAAGGCAAACAGTTTAAGTTTTCTGCAATCCCTCCACACTGTCCCCATCACACACTCACAGGACACGTACAGCACAGGGTTAGATACAGAGTAAAGCTCCCTCTACACTGTCCCCATCACACACTCCCAGGACAGGTACAGCACAGGGTTAGATACAGAGTAAAGCTCCCTCTACACTGTCCCCCATCAAACACTCCCAGAACAGGTACTGCACGGGGTTAGATACAGAGTAAAGCTCCCTCTGCACTGTCCCCCATCAAACACTCACAGGACAGGTACAGCACGGGGTTAGATACAGAGTAAAGCTCCCTCCACACTGTCCCTTTCAAACACTCCCAGGACAGGTACAGCACGGGGTTAGATACAGAGTAAAGCTCCCTCTACACTGTTCCCCATCAAACACTCCCAGGACAGGTACAGCACGGGGTTAGATACAGAGTAAAGCTCCCTCCACACTGTCCCCTTCAAACACTCCCAGGACAGGAACAGCACGGGGTTAGATACAGAGTAAAGCTCCCTCTACACTGTCCCCCATCAAACACTCCCAGGACAGGTACAGCACGGGGTTAGATACAGAGTAAAGCTCCCTCTATGCTGTCCCTCATCAAACACTCCCAGGACAGGTACAGCACGGGGTTAGACACAGAGTAAAGCTCCCTCAACACTGTCCACCATCAAACACTCCTAGGACAGGTACAGCATGGGGTTAGATACAGAGTAAAGCTCCCTGTACACTGTCCCTCCCAGCAAACACTCCCAGGACAGGTACAGCACATGGTTAGATACAGAGTAAAGCTCCCTCTACACTGTCCCCCCATCAAACACTCCCAGGACAGGTACAGCATGGGGTTAGATACAGAGTAAAGCTCCCTCTACACTATCCCCCATCCCAGGACAGGTACAGCATGGGGTTAGATACAGAGTAAAGCTCCCTCTACACTGTCCCCCCATCAAACACTCCCAGGACAGGGACAGCACGGGGTTAGATATAGGGTAAAGCTCCCTCTACACTGTCTCTCCCAGCAAACACTCCCAGGACAGGTACAGCACAGGGTTAGATACAGAGTAAAGCTCCCTCTACACTGTCCCTCCCATCAAACACTCCGAGGACAGGTACAGCACAGGGTTAGATACAGAGTAAAGCTCCCTCTGCACTGTCCCCCCATCAAACACTCCCAGGACAGGTACAGCATGGGGTTAGATACAGAGTAAAGCTCCCTCTACTCTGTCCCCCCATCAAACACTCCCAGGACAGGTACAGCACGGGGTTAGATACAGAGTAAAGCTCCCTCTACACTGTCCCCCATCCCAGGACAGGTACATCACGGGGTTAGATACAGAGTAAAGCTTGTACCTAAAAGCTTGAAGCTCCCGACCCTTTCTACTTCATCCCGTTGACGTAGACAGGGCCATGTTCTCCTTTAAGCTTCCAGAAACCTCATTATCTGCTGTACCTCCACACTACTTTTCTGCGATTCGTGCACAAGGACACCCAGATCCCCCTGAAACGAGATACTACGCAGCCTCTCTCCAATTCGATAACAACCTGCCTTTGTATTTTTCCTACCAAAACAGATAACCTCACATTTTTTTAATTTGATTTGATTTGATTTATTGTTGTCACATGTATTAACAGTGAAAAGTATTGAATCTAGCGCGCTCTGCAGACAAAGCATACCGTTCATAGAGAAGGAAAGGAGAGGGTGCAGAATGTAGTGTTACAGTCACAGCGAGGGTGTAGAGAAAGATCAACTTAATGCGAGGTAGGTCCATTCAAAAGTCTGACAGCAGCAGGGAAGGAGCTGTTCTTCATTAAAAAGATTTGCTGGGCTATATCGAAAGAAACTATCTCCTTGCTGGGGGCTGTCGAGAATAAGTGGACAGAACCCAAAACTCTGAGCCAGGTGGTTGAGAGGTGATTTCAGGAAGTATTTCTTCACACAAAGCACAGTGAACATCTGGAAATCTCAAACCTGAAATGATATTGAGGCTGGAAGGTCAACTGAAAAATTCAATATTGTGACTGACAGGATTTGGTTAAAGTACAAGAATTGAAGGATCCATAAACAAGGCAGTTAAATGGAGTCAAGGTACAGATATAATTGTATAGGGCATCGGTGAGGCCACAGCTGGAGTACTGTGTGTAGTTTTGGTGTCCTTATTGAGGAAGGATGTCCTTGCTATAGAGGGAGTGCAGCGAAAGTTTACCAGGCTGATTCCTGGGATGGCAGGTCTGTCATATGAGGAGAGACGAAAACAGTTAGAATTATATTCACTGGAGTTTAGAAGAGTGAGAGGGGATCTCACAGAAACTTATAAACTTCTAACCGGATTAGACAGGGTAGATTCAGAAAGAATGTTCCCTGTGGTGGGGGGGTGCCCAGAACTAGGGTTCATAGTTTGAGAATAAGGGGTAAAGCTTTTAGAACTGATGTGAGGAGAAATATCTTCACCCAGAGGGTGGCGAATGTGTAGAATTCACGACCAAAACGGTGTGTGATTTCAAGAAGGAATGAGATATAATTCTTGGGACTAAAGGGATCAAGGGATATGGGAGGAAGTGGGGATCAGGATATTGAATTTGATGATCAGTAATGATCATAATGAATGGTAAAGCAGGCTCGAAGGGCTGAAGGGCCTCCTCCTGCTTCTAGTTTCTATATTTCAATCAGCCATGGTCGATCTGAATGACAGAACAGCATCGAGTGGCCGAATGGTCTACTCCCATTCTGATTCTCCAATGTCTTTGAGCAGAATCTCTCAATGTGTAGCTGTTGAGTTATGAGAAACAGGTTTGATATTTTCACTCTTGGTTTTCAGACGTGTGAAACTTGGCAACAACGTCAGGTCTACTTCCTTCTCCTTACCCTTCCTGTAGGGGTTAGCGGCACCACTTAAACTGAACAGGGGGCCTCCCAGAGGGAGCAGTGTTACTAAAAAGAATAAGCACAGTGTTTTACATATGGAAATACAGTTCTGATTTCGTCACCCACACCAATAAACAATTCTTAAATTTACCGAAAAGAGACCAGGCCAACAGGACCAAATGTGTGCAGGTAAAAGAGACTCAAAACCCAATCTCCCTGCTCGAGTGGAGAACAATCTGTCCCTTGGACAGGAACAGCATTAAACTGTCTCTAAACTGGAGATTCTTCAGCTGAAATCTTGAGGAACTTGGTCAGTATTTAAAGAAAGACATTGGTTTGGATCATCAGGAAAATTGAGATGACCTCAGATTGAAGGTGCTGATTAACTGGTTAACAACACAGGGAATTCACCCTGTGACCCAGAAACATTGAACTGGAAATGCCAGTTCTGGGATTATCCTGTCCTGGGATCATCACCCATTTAATTTCAACCCATGAATCTGGCTCCTTCCACATGTACAATCTACACTGCCCTGGGATTATCACCCATTTAATCTCCATCCACAGCCCATGTACAATCTACACTGTCCTGGGATTATCACCCATTTAATCTCCATCCACAGCCCGTGTACAATCTACACTGTCCTGGGATTATCACCCATTTAATCTCCATCCACAGCCCATGTACAATCTACACTGTCCTGGGATTATCACCCATTTAATCTCCTTCCACAGCCCGTGTACAATCTACACTGTCCTGGGATTATCACCCATTTAATCTCCATCCACAGCCCATGTACAATCTACTCTGTCCTGGGATTATCACCCATTTAATCTCCTTCCACAGCCCATCTACAATCTACACTGTCCTGGGATTATCACCCATTTAATCTCCATCCACAGCCCATGTACAATCTACACTGTCCTGGGATTATCACCCATTTAATCTCCTTCCACAGCCCATGTACAATCTACACTGTCCTGGGATTATCACCCATTTAATCTCTTGTCTGATACTCTGTAAACTCTTCTCTATCAATAGAACTCTAAGTACACTTCAGCTCCTGAAAAAATCTGTGGAGAAAAGCCCTCTGTCTGCAAAATACACTTGGAGAAACTCTCCTGTATATTCATTAATCCTCACATCGCCATTAGGAATCTGTCTGGATCCTCTTTCCTCTTTAAGGAAATTTGGCATATCCGCTACAACTCTCACCAACTTTTACAGATGCACCATAGAAAGCATTCTTTCTGGTTATATCACAGCTCGGTCTGGGCTCCTGCTCTGCCCAAGACCGCAAGAAATGACAAAAGGTGGTGAATGTAGCCCAGTCCATCACACAAACCAGCCTCCCATCCATTGACTCTGTCTACGCTTCCCGCTGCCTTGGGGAAAAGCAGCCAACATAATTAAGGACCCCACACACCCTGGACATTCTCCCTTCCGCCTTCTTCCATAGGGTAAAAGATACAAAAGTCTGAGGTCACGTACCGACCGACTGAAGAACAGCTTCTTCCCTGCTGCTGTCAGACTTTTGCATTAAGTTGATCTTTCTCTTCACCCTAGCTGTGACTGTAACACTACATTCTGCACTCTCTCCTTTCCTTCTCTGTGAACAGTATGGTTTGTCTGTATAGCGCACAAGAAACAATACTTTTCACTGTATCCCAATACATGTGGCAATAATAAATCAAATCACTCCTTAAACCCCATCAGTGACGGATTAGCCGAGCTCAGGGTGGACTCAGTGAGTCCTGGACCAGGCTTCACAACACGGCCTGGCTGAGTGAGGTTTGAGGGGGAAACAGTGAAGGAGGCAACAGGAGGGCAAACACAGGAGGGCGATATTCAAGGCTGGATGACATTGCCAGCTCAGAAACAATTTGCTGAGTGTGGAGGCAGCCCAGACAGTGAAACATTTCCAGTGCAGTTTCCATTAATCATTACTGATGGGGCTGAGTTTGGTTCTGGGTGTGTGTTCTGCTTGTCGCTGATAAAGGCTCGGTCTAAAAAGGCCTTTCTGCCGTCTTCTCTCGAGTGTGACAGGGGATCGGTTCTGTAACAACCCACTGACCTGTGCTGGGTGGGTGTTGGGGCCAGGTGTAGGGTGGGTGTTATTGGTGGGGGAAATAGGGTGGATGCTGGTGGGGGGAATAGAGTGGGTGTTAGCAGGGGATAGTGTGTTCGTACTGGTTCTTTGTTTTTGGGACATTGCTGTTTTGGGATTTTGCTGTTTTGGGATTTTGCTGTTTTTGGGACATTGCTGTTTTGGGACATTGCTGTTTTTGGGACATTGCTGTTTTTGAGACATTGCTGTTTTTGGGACATTGCTGTTTTTGGGACATTGCTATTTGGGACATTGCTGTTTTTGGGACATTGCTGTTTTTGGGACATTGCTGTTTTTGGGACATTGCTATTTGGGACATTGCTGTTTTTGGGACATTGCTGTTTTTGGGACATTGCTGTTTTTGAGATATTGCTGTTTTGGGACATTGCTATTTGGGACGTTGCTGTTTTGGGATTTTGCTGTTTTTGGGACATTGCTGTTTTGGGATTTTGCTGTTTTTGGGACATTGCTGTTTTTGGGACATTGATGTTTTTGAGACATTGCTGTTTTTGGGACATTGCTATTTGGGACGTTGCTGTTTTGGGATTTTGCTGTTTTGGGACATTGCTGTTTTTGAGACATTGCTGTTTTTGGGACATTGCTATTTGGGACGTTGCTGTTTTGGGATTTTGCTGTTTTGGGACATTGCTGTTTTTGGGACATTGATGTTTTGGGACATTGCTGTTTTGGGACATTCCTGTTTGGGACATTGCTGTTTTTGGAACATTCCTGTGTGCCATTGTCTCCTCTCTTGGTTACATTACAATAGTCACTTCAAGGCTGTAAAGTGCTCTGGGAAGTACTGAGTTTGTGAAATGAACTCTGTTGATACAGGTTAGTGTGAGCACAGATGAACTTTGGTTCAAGTTAGAATCCTAGAACCTTCTAGCACACAAGAAGGCCATTCAGCCCCCTGTGTCTGTACTGGTTCTTTGACAGAGCAGTCATGTTTCGTTCCACACTCCTGCTTTTTGTCTGTAATCCTGTAACTTCTTCCTCCTCAGAAATCTGTCTAACTCCTTTTTAAAATCGGATCAGCTTCCTCCATCTTGTCACAAGTCCATTCCAGAGTCCAACAACTCTCTGAGTGAAAACAATTCTCCTCATTCCCCCTTTCCCATCCTTTGTCAATGATTTTAAATCAAGTTATTGACCAACTCACCAGAGGAATAATTTGTCTCTATCTATCCTATCAAAACCACACACTGTCCATTCTGTTACCTCTTAATCTTCTCTGTTCCAACAACAACAACCTGTATCTATAGAGCATCTTTAACACAGTAAAACATCCCACATGCTTCACTGGAGCATGATAAAACAAAATTTAACACAAGCCACATGAGGAGATATTCGGGCTGATGGTCAAATGCTCGGTCAAAGAGAAGAGAATCTTAAAGGAGGGAGAGAGGTGGAGAGGTTCAAGGAGGGAATTCCGGTGTTTCCAAAAGGAACAGTCCGAACATTTCAGGCTTCTCCTCATAACTGAAGCACGTCATCCCTGATAACATCCTGTTAAAATCCCCCTCTGTCTCCTTTCTGAGGTAAAGTTAAGAAGTAAAATTTAGTTATTTATTAGTCACAAGTAAGGCTTACATTAACACTGCAATGAAGTTACTGTGAAATACCCTTAGTCGCCGCAGTCTGATGCCTGTTTGGGTCAATGCGCCTAACCAACATGTCTTTCAAACTGTGGGAGGAAACCGGAGTACCCGGAGGAAACCCATGCAGACTTGGAGGAATGTGCAAACTCCACACGGACAGTGACCCAAGCTGGGAATTGAACCCGGGTCGCTGGCGCTGTGAAGCAGCAGTGCTAACCACAGTGCCATCGTGCCACCCAAGGTATTCACATCTTCCCTGAAGTGTGGTGCACAGGATTGTCTTTCTGGCATCAGTTGGCTGCCCATCTCTCTGAGGAGCTTCTGTTTCCCAAATCCTCTCTTGGTTTCTGTGTTCTGTTCCTGAAAACTCTGCGTAAAAGACCTGCCTCTCTCAGACTGAACGCGATGGTGAAAGGAATCTTTCCCAATACCCAGACAAATGTCATGTTTATTGTCTAGATCCAGGGAAAGAAAGTACCTAATCCACCTTCCATCCAGCCATCTCTGTTTTTTCATTCATTCTCAGGGTGTGGATGGTGCTGGTAAAGACAGCATTGATTGTATTTATTGGCTGGTGGTGAGAAGGGCCACTCCCATCAAATCCTTCCTACCTGTCCAGAATCTCACAGCCTGAGCACACTGCCTTCCAGATCCCAGTGAGGAAGAAGGATTCCAGGGAGGGGACAAGTCAACCACTGCTAACCAAGGAAGTTAATGATAGTATGAAACCTAAGTTAAAAAAATACACAACGTGGCAAAGATTAGCGGTAACCAGAGGATTGGGAAAGTTTTAAAAACCAACAAAAGATGACCAAAAACAATGAAGAGGGAGAAGGTAAACTATCAGAATAAACTAGCAAATAATATAAAAATGGACAGTCGGAATGTCTTTAAATATATAAAAAGGAAGAAAGAGGCCAAAGTGAGCATCGGTCTTTTAAAAATAAACTGGGGAAATAATAATGGGGAACTAGAAAACGGCAGAGGAGTTAAATAAATGTTTTAAATCAATCAGTCTTCACAGCTCAAAAATACTAAATACTCAAGGGGAAAAACAGGACAGGAAATTATTACAATAACCATCACTAGATACGAAGTACTGAGGAAACTAATGGTGCTCAAGGCTGATAAGTTTCCTGGACCTGATGGGTTGCATCGCAGGATATTAAAGGAAATTCTGGTCACCCTATTATAGAAAGGATATTGTTAAACTCAAAAGAGTGCAGAAAAGATTTGTTAGGATGCTACCGGGACTTGATGGATTGAGTTATAAGGAGAGGCTGGATAGACTGGGACTTTTTTCTCTGGAGCGTAGGAGGCTGAGGGGTGATCTTATAGAGGTCTATAAAATAATGAGGGGCACAGATCTGTTGGATAGTCAATCTCTTTTCCCAAAGGTAGCGGAGTCTAAAACTAGAGGGCAGAGGTTTAAGGTGAGAGGGACGACATATAAAAGTGTCCAGAGGGGCAATTTTTTCACACACAGGGTGGTGAGTGTCTGCAACAAGCTCCCAGAGGTAGTAGTAGAGGTGGGTACAATTTTGTCTTTTAAAAAACAGTTAGACAGTTACATGGGTACGATGGGTATAGAGGGATATGGGGCAAATGTGGTTCACTGGGACCAGTTTAGGGAGTCAACAAAAAGGGCAGCATGGACAAGTTGGGCCGAAGGGCCTGTGTCCATCCTGTAAACCTCTATGACTCTATGAAAGTGCGACAGAGATAATGGATGTACTGGTTGGGGTCTTCCAAGAATCCGTAAATTTGGAAAGGTCCAAGAGGATTGGAAAACTGCCAATGTAAGACCTTTATTCAGGGAGATATCTGTAAACTGACTGGTGTCTCTCAGTCCCCTCTCTCTCTCAGGGAGATATCTGTACACTGACTGGTGTCTCTCAGTCCCCTCTCTCTCTCAGGGAGATATCTGTACACTGACTGGTGTCTCTCAGTCCCCTCTCTCTTTCTCTCAGGGAGGTATCTGTGCACTGACTGGTGTCTCTCAGTCCCCTCTCTCTCTCTCAGGGAGATATCTGTACACTGACTGGTATCTCTCAGTCCCCTCTCTCTCTCTCAGGGAGGTATCTGTACACTGACTGGTGTCTCTCAGTCCCCTCTCTCTCTGTCAGGGAGATATCTGAATACTGACTGGTGTCTCTCAGTCCCCTCTCTCTCTCTCAGGGAGATATCTGTACACTGACTGGTATCTCTCAGTCCCCTCTCTCTCTCTCAGGGAGGTATCTGTACACTGACTGGTGTCTCTCAGTCCCCTCTCTCTCTGTCAGGGAGATATCTGAATACTGACTGGTGTCTCTCAGTCCCCTCTCTCTCTCTCTCAGGGAGATATCTGTACACTGACTGGTATCTCTCAGTCCCCTCTCTCTCTCTCAGGGAGATATCTGCACACTGACTGTCTCTCAGTCCCTATCTCAGGTAGAGATATATAACTGCAGCCTCACAGGTTATCTGATCTCCTCAAACTGTTTAACTTTGAAATAAATAGTAGAAAGTGTGACTGGATCTTGAATCTTATTATTGCTGCTGATTTGCTGCCTGTTGGATCAGTAAATAACTTGTTGAGGATTGAAATCTCTGCTGGAGGCGGGGACAGGAAGCTTCTGGTTTCAGTGGGTGGAGCTGTAGTTTGTGCTGTGGGACCCTCACTCACTCCACTTCCCTATTTAAACAGCGCTGACTCCAGCTCCAAACAAAGTGACTGTGAGGCAGCCGGTTTCTGGAGTGTCTGTGTGTGTCTGAATACACAGGACGATGGGGACTGCTCCTTATCTCTGTGTCCTTCTGTTGTGTGTGACAGGTGAGAGGTGTCGGGGCTTTATCCCCACACAGTCTGATTATTCAGGGATTCTTTGATCATCTGTTTATCCAGCGGGGTTTATTAAAGTTAACTCTCTCCTTTCTCTCTTTTATTAACAGGTGTCCGGTCTGATATCGTGCTGACCCAGCCCGAGTCTGTTGTGAAAAAGCCGGGGGAGACAGTCAGACTCTCCTGTGCAGTCAGTGGGTTCGATATCGACAGCACCTACATAAGCTGGGTGAAGCAGGTCCCTGGGAAAGGGCTGGAGTGGTTACTGTACCATGATTCTAGCCCTGGACGGTTCGCGCCTGGAATTGAAGGTCGATTTACCCCTTCTGCTGTCAGCAACACCGCTTACATAGAAATCACCAGTCTGAGAGCGGATGACACCGCCATCTATTACTGTGCCAGAAACACAGCGAGAGGAAGCAGGGCTGGACTGGTACAAAAACTACACAATCTGCAGTCAGTGGAAGGAGTGAAAGAGGAGGAATGATCGCTCACCCTCAATTATCAGCACAGATTTATTCCCATCCTCATTGTGCTGGGATCTGCCGGCCCTGGAAATGGGAGATGTGGATGGCATGGTGGGTTCGCACTGTTGCTTCACAGCGCCAGAGACCTGGGTTTGATTCCTGGGTTTGATTCCTGGCTTTGGTCACTGTCTGTGCAGAGTCTGCACATTCTCCCCGTGTCTGCATGGGTTTCCTCCAGGTGCTCCGGTTTCCTTCCACATCCGAAGATGTGCAGGTTAGTGGATTGGCTGTTCTAATTTGCCCTGTTGGGAGATTAGCAGGGTAAATATGTGGACCTGTGGGGATAGGACCTGGGTGGGATTGTGGTTGGTGCAGGCTCGATGGGCCAAATGGCCTCCTGCACTGTCAGGATTCTAGAATTCCATGACTATTATCTGGGAATTCCTGGGCTGCTGATGTGCTGGGAAACCTGAGAGCCACAGCAACTTGGGGCACATCTAAAAAATCTCTCTCATAACTGAGACATCACAGCTCAAACCAGTGTCAGTGTAAATCAGAGAACAGGATTGCTCACTTGTCGCAGTGTGGGGTGTGGATTCAATGTGAAGGGACTGGATTCAGTGACAGTGAAAGGAGTGGAGGTTAATGTATGGCTGTGTATCACAGTGTCTATACAGGGTAGCACAGTGAGAGAGATGGGGGAATCCTCCATTCAAAAACCTGCCACAGGAAATTTATTTAAACTGGAGTTTTCGGATGATATTACCGACCTTTATCTCATGGCCCGTGGATATAAATCACATCCTGATTCAATAATCTGGGAATGTGAACAACTTTCTTTGAGGATATTATTGGAAAGGAGGAAACCTCAGTGAGTGACAGCAGCAGGATGAAGGAGTCACTGTCAGTTCTCACACTTATTCCCTGTCCCTTTTTACCCTGAGAAGGTGATGGTAAATGAGAGCCTCACTGACCCCTTCAGAGGGCAGGTAAGAGTCACCCTCATTAAGTGTGGGACTGGAGTCACCCAGAGACCAGAGCGGATTTCCTCCCTAAATTCCAGGTCTGAACCAGTTGGGTTTTGTGTGACAATCCGACAGCCTCACAGTCACTTTTACCCATCCCAGCTTTTCTCCCAGGTCTCCCAGAAATTCCCAAACTCCCATGGAGAGGTTGAACATCAGCACATTCCCCAGATTATTAGACCCACTGATCCAGGGACAGAACCACTGAGACATCACAGCTCAAACCAGTGTCAGTGTAAATCAGAGAACAGGATTGCTCACTTGTCACAGTGTGGGGTGTGGATTCAATGTGAAGGGACTGGATTCAGTGACAGTGAAAGGAGTGGAGGTTAATGTACGGCTGTGTATCACAGTGTCTATACTGGGTGGCACAGTGAGAGAGATGGGGGAATCCTCCATTCAAAAACCTGCCATAGGAAAGTTATTTAAACTGGAGTTTTCGGGTGATATTACCGACCTTTATCTCATGGCCCGTGGATATAAATCACATCCTGATTCAACAATCTGGGAATGTGAACAACTTCTTTTAGGATATTATTGAAAAAGAACAATGAGTAACAGCGAGAGGATGCAGAACAATGAAAACTCCTTGTAGATCATCTCATCTTCCTGTAAAGTCCTGAAAGACCCTGAGTTTGACACCCGGTGTGTGGGGGACACACGGATACAGACTGAAGAGTTAATAAATCTTCTGGCTGCCTGTCTGGGATATTTTATTTTGGGCTGGATCTTATACCTGTGGTTTATGACCTGGGGTGAAGCACTGTGATACGCTCACAGTGATAGAGAGCTTGACACAAACTCCCCCCCTGTACAAATGACCGCGTGTATCAGAGTCTGTGTCCATGGATTCCACATTCCTGTTTCCCAGAGTGAAATATCTCTGCACTGACTTAGATTGTTGAAGGAAAATGTGGATTTCTGGGAAAATAAAAGACAAAAATGAGGTGATTCTGTTTCTCGGTAAAACGCAGGAGCTGGTGTTCGCAGACAGCAAAACTGCAAAAATATTTCATTTATTTATATATTTGGAACAGGATTAGGATGGAGTTTCAGAGCCAAATCCAGCAAACTGCTGCTCTGGGTTAAAACATGGTTTAAGTTTACATTACCCTGAGATTATTACATATTGTGGACAAGTTCAGTTATTGTATTGGGTGAATGAGCAGACAGAGCACAGTGACTATCTTGATTATTGGGGGAGTGGAACCTTCGTGGAAGTGACTTCAGGTAAGACAAACTTCTCAATTCCTTCCTTGTCTAATATTTATTTTCTTTAATTTGTGTTATTGGTGAATTTGATCGTTCAGCTGTAATGTGTGATTTATCTGAAATCAGTGAGATATTTGGAATAATTAAATGATTCTCTCTGAGAGAGATGGATTTCTGTAGAGACAAGAACATACCCAGTAATTGGAGCTGAAATCTGATAACTGGATTTACTCTCAAGGGTTAAGATTTAACTCCACAGAATCGATTCTCAGAATGGAATACCGATTCCCGGATCTGTTTAGTGTGTTCTGTTTGATTCAGATTATAGTTTTCAGGACATTATGTTGGAGCAGGTTTGGTGATTTTGGATTTTAGGATATTTGCAGATGGGTTCGGATTTTGTTCTAATCTGAGTTCAAATATTTCATACAATTGTCTCATGATTTAATTGTTGGTTTCAGGGTGGTTTAAAATGTTATTTATTGCAGTTTAAACATTGCTAGAACAGTTTTTCGGTGTATAAAGAATAAGTTCTATGTTCCAGTTGATAATTTAGTGATTGTGGAGGGGAAATGGTTCAGACAGATTGAGAAACAGGGACTTGTGTTTATAAAAAATATCTCATTCCAACAAGCTGAGCATGAAGCAGTGAGCTGCCCAGACAGACAGGAATCAGACTGCGTGTGGAATTCTTATTGAATCAGGATGTGATTTGTGCTTTGACAATAACTGTTAAACTATCTGTGACTTACAAACACCCAATCGAGAGTTTAAGTCATCTTTTGCCCCTGAGAGTGAACCTACATCGAGAACTGGAGAGGGTTTTTTTGTGTGGGAGAAACTGTTCCTGGGCACACACAGTAATGGGGCTGTTAATTGTTAATTCATTGGATCTGTTCTTTATCATCAGTTTTCTAATATTTACAATTATTGGATTAGATTTAATTTGATTTATTATTGTCACATATATTAACATACAGTGAAAAGATTGTTTCTTGCGCGCTGCACAGACAAAGCATACTGTTCATAGAGAAGGAAAGGAGAGAGTGCAGAATGTAGTGTTACAGTCACAGGGAGGGTGTAGAGAAAGATCAACTTAATGCGAGGTAGGTCCATTCAAAAGTCTGACAGCAGCAGGGAAGAAGCTGTTCTTGAGTTGGTCAGTACGTGACCTCAGACTTTTGTATTTTTTTCCCAATGGAAGAAGGTGGAAGAGAGAATGTCCGGGGTCCGTGGGGGGGTCCTTAATTATGCTGGCTGCTTTGCCGAGGCAGTGGGAAGTGTGGACAGAGTCAATGGATGGGAGATTGGTTTGCATGATGGATTGGGCTACATTCATGACCTTTTGTAGTACCTTGTGGTCTTGGTCAGAGCAGGAGCCCATACCAAGCTGTGATACAACCAGAAAGAATGCTTTCTATGATGCATCTGTAAAAGTTGGTGAGAGTCGTAGCTGACATGCCAAATTTCCTTCGTCTCCCGAGAAAGTAGAGGCATTGGTGGGGCTTTCTTAACTATAGTGACGGCATGGACAACAATCAGGACAGGTTGTTGGTGAGAAAAGTCCCAGTCAATCCAGCCTCTCCTTATAATTCAAACCATCAAGTCCCAGTAGCAACCTAATAAATCTTTTCTGCACTCCTTCCAGTTTAATAATATCCTTTCTATAATAGGGTGACCAGAACTGTACACAGTATTCCAAGTGTGGCCTTACCAATGTCTTGTACAACTTCAACAAGACGTCCAACTCCTGTATTCAATGTTCTGACCGATGAAACCAAGCATGCCGAATGCCTTCTTCACCACTCTGTCCACCTGGGACTCCACTTTCAAGGAGCTATGAACCTGTACCCCTAGATCTCTTTTTTCTGTAACTCTTCCCCAATGCCCTCCCATTAACTGAGTAATAAAAACAGTAACTCAATAATTAAATGTTGCCATGTGTAAGTCTGGATATCCTGTGGTGAAGTGGTTCGTATCCCTGCTCTGAGAGAGAGGCTCCACGTTTGAGTTTCTGCCCCAGGGCCTGATGACCAAGGAAGCTGCATTCATAACACGACCAACAGGTTGAGCATCCTCCCAGCGCACACCAATAGCAGGTTTCAGAGCGGGAGAGAATCGTGATCAGTGACGCTTGATGCAGAGTGGCGTTCTTCAAGCTATAAACTTCTGGCAACAGGCGAGTGACTTATTCCAGGAAAAAAACTTGCTGTGAAAGTCTGCCTTGTGCACCACTCGGTGGTTCAGGCAGCACGGTGGCACAGTGGGTTAGCACTGCTTCTTCACAACACCAGGGACCAGGGTTCGATTCCCGGTTTGGGTCACTGTCTGTGTGGAGGTTGCACATTCTCCCCATGTCTGCGTGGGTTTCCTCCAGGTACTCCAGTTTCCTCCCACACTCCAAAGATGTGTGGGTTAGGTGGATAGGCCATGGTAGATTGACCCTAGTGTCAGGAGGATTAACTAGGGTAAATGCGTGGGGTTATGGAAATAGGGCCTGGGTGGGATTGTGGTTGGTACAGACTCAATGGGCCACGTGGTCCCCTTCTGCACTGTAGGGATTCTGTTGATTCTCTGAACTGATCTATGCTCCTCATTATTTTGTAGACCTCCGTAAGATCATCCCTAAGTCTCCTATGCTCCAGAGAAAGAAGTCTCAGTCCATCCAGTCTCTCCTTATAACTCAATCCATCAAGTCCTGGTAGCATCCTAGTAAATCTTTTCTGCACTCTTTCTAGTTTAATAATATCCTTTTTGTTTTATTCTCATATATGCTGTGTGGTGGGATCATCATGTAGATAGGCTGAGTGAGTGGGCAAAGATGCAGTATACTGTGGGGAAATGTGAAGCTATTCACTTGGCAGGAAGAATAAAAAAACAGAGAATTACTTAAATGGAGAATGCCTGCAGAAATCCAAGGTGCAGAGGGATCTGGGTGCTCTAGTGCATGAATCACAAACAATCAATAGGCAGGTATAGCGAGTCATTAGGAAGGCTAATGGAATGCTAGTTGGTATTACGACAGGAACTGAACATAAAACGGAGTGGGAGGGCAGGGTTACGCTTCTGTTATTCAGGGCATTGGTGAGACTGTATCTCAAATACGGTGATTTTGGTCTCCTTATTTAAGCAAGACATAAATGTGTTGGAGGCAGTACAGAGGTGATTTACTAGACTGATACCTGGACTGAGCTGTTGTCTTATGAGGAAAGATTGGACAGGCTGGGTTTGTTTCCACTGGAGTTTAGAAGAGTGAGGGGTGACTTGAATGAAGTCTATAAGATTCTGAATGGTATTGATAAGGTGGAAATGGGAAGGATGCTGTGCTAAATCCTGTTTGATTTGATTTGAGTTATGATTGTCACCTACATTGGGATACAGTGAAAAGCATTGTTTCTTGTGCACTATATAGACACAGCATTACCCTACATTGAGCAGGAAAGGAGAGTCTGCAGAATGTAGTGTTACAGTCATAGCTAGGGTTTAGAGAAAGATCAATTGAATGTGTATGTATGCATGTAGTGATTTGATTTGATTTATTATTGTCACATATATTTACATACAGTGAAAAATATTGTTTCTTGCAAGCTGTACAAAGCATACCATTCATAGAGAAGGAAAGGAGAGGGTGCAGAATGTAGTGTTACAGTCACAGCTAGGGTGTAGAGGAAGATCAGCTTAATGTGAGGTAGGTCCATGCAGAAGTCTGCCAGCAGCAGGGAAGAAGCTGTTCTGGAGTCGGTCAGTACGTGACCTCAGATTTTTGTACTTTTTCTTGACGGAAGAAGGTGGAAGAGAGAATGTCCGAGGTGCGTGGGGTCCTTAATTATATTCTACACCTCAGCAAATAAAGACAAGTATCCCATATCTTAGCAGACCAGAAGACACAGGAGCAGAATTAAGCCACTCGGCCCATCGAGTCTGCTCTGCCATTCATCCATGGCTGGTATTTTTTTCATTCCTATTCTCTTGCCTTGTCCCCATAACTTCTGCTCCCCATTTAATCAAGAACCTATCTATCTCTGTCTTAAAGACACTCAATGACCTGGCCTCCTCAGCCTTCTGTGGCAAAGAGTTCCACAAATTCACCACTCTCTGACTGAAGAAATTCCTCCTTATCTCTGTTTTAAAGGATTGTCCCTTTAACCTGAGGTTGTTCCCTCGTGGAAACATTCTCCCAGTTTCCACTCTATCCAGGCCTTACAGTATCCTGTAAGTTTCAATTAGATCCCCTCTTCATCCTTCTAAACTCCAACGAGTACAGACCCAGAGTCCTCAACTATTCCTCATACGACAAGCTGTTCATTCCAGGGATCATTCTTGTGAACTTCCTCCAGACCCTTTCCAAGGTCAGCATATCCTTCCTTTGATACGGGGCCCAAAACTGCTCACTATACTCCAAATGGGGTCTGACTGGAGCCTTGTACAGCCTCAGAAGTACATCCCTGCTTTTATATTCTTGACCCCTTGACAGGAATGCTAACTGCTGATTGATCTTGCATGTTAACCTTAAGAGAATCTTGAACAAGGACTCCCAAGTGCCTTTGTGTTTCTGATTTCCTAAACATTTTCCCATTTAGAAAATAGTCTATTCCTCCAATCCTCCTTCGAAAGTGCATAACCTCACACTTTTCCACATTGTATTCCATCTGCCACTTCTTTGCCCACTCTCCTAACCTACCAAAGTGCTGCAAAATGCTCGGGGACATTGTGAGGACATGAAACGTGTTAAATGAAGAGTTTCTTTCACAACCACTTGTAATTCATGACCATCAATATTAGTTCATACAACATGTTACAACTGTACAAAACTCTGGTGTGGCCGCACTTGGAGTATTGCGTACAGTTCTGGTCGCTGCATTATAAGAAAGATGTGGAAGCATTGGAAAGGGGTGCAGAGGAGATTTGTGCAGAAGAGATTTACCAGGATATTGCCTAGTATGGTGGGAAGGTCTTGTGAGGAAAGGCCGAGAGACTTGAGGTTGTTTTTATTAGAGAGAAGAAGGTTAAGAGGTGACTTAGTTGAGGCATACAAGATGGTCAGAGAATTAGATAGGGTGGACAGAGAGAGTCTTTTTCCTCGGACAGTGATGGCTAACACGAGGGGACATAGCTTTAAATTGAGGGGTGAGAGATAGAGGACAGACGTCAGAGGTAGGTTCTTTACTCAGAGGGTAGTAAGGGCGTGGAATGCCATGCCTGCAGCAGTAGTGGATTCGCCAACTTCAAGGGCATTCAAATGGTCATTGAATAGACATATGGATAACAATGGAAAAGTTTAGGTTAGAGGGTCATTAGATTGGTTCCACTGGTTGGCGCAACATTGAGGGCCGAAGGGCCTGTACTGCGCTGTAATGCTCTATGTTCTAATAAGGGGGGTGAGGTGGGTTTGAAATAAGAACATAAGAACTAGGAGCAGGAGTAGGCTTATGGGCTTAGCTGAATTTCATGGGGTATAGGCATCACTGGGAAAGACAGCATTTGTTGTCCATCCCTAGTTGCCCTTGAACTGAGTGCCTTGCTTGGCCATTTCAGAGGACAGGTAAGAGTCAGGGATGTGATGTCCAGTGATCTTATTGCTATCATTAATCTAGAAACCCAGCTAATGTTCTGGGGACCTGAGTTCGAATCCCACCACGGCAGATGGTGGAATTTGAATTCAATGAAATATCTGGAATTAAGAATTTACTGATGACCTTGAAACCACTGTCGATTGTCAGAAAAACCCATCTCGTTCAATAATGTCCTTTAAGGAAGGAAATCTGGGTCCTTGTACAGTCTGGCCTACATGTGACTCCAGAGCCACAGCAATGTGGTTGACTCTCAACTGCCGTCGGGCTAATAGAGGGGCAGTAAATGCTGGCCAGACACTAACGCCTATGTCCCACAAATGAATAAGTAAAGCCAACCACATTGCTGTGACTCTGGAGTCACATGTAGGCCAGACCAGGTAAGGAAGACAGATTTCCTTCCCTCAGGGACATTAGTGAACCAGATATCAATGACAGTTTCATGGTTCTGATCACTGAGACTAACTTTCTCGTCCAGATTTGGAAATTGAATTTAAATTTAACCACTGATCACGCCGGAATTGGAACCCATGTCCCCAGAACATTAGCCCGAGCTCTGAATTATTGTTGCATTGACATTACCATTACACCTTTTGGTGATGATACTGCAATTCTATGTTTTGCTGTTGTTTCATAAAGAGACTTTAATTTCCACAATAATACGAAAATACAAACATAAGAACATAAGACCTCGGACCAGGAGTAGGCCATCTGGCCCCGTGAGCCTGCTCTGCCATTCAGTAAGGTCAGGATGTTTCTGAATTGGAGACAGTTGCAGGGAAACACAGCAGCCAAACTGCACAGCAAGATTCCGCAAACAACAATGTAATATTGATCCAGACAATCAGATTTAGTGATATTGGATTTGAGATGAACATTGGCCATGGCACTGGGGAGAAGATCCTTGCTCTCCTGTGAAAGTGGCCATGCGGGGGAGGTGCCTCGATTTAACCTCTCGTGTGCAATACGGCACTTCACACAGTACATCGCAACCTCAGCACTACATTGGAGTGTCAGCCTGTACCCCTTGTTGGAGAGACTAGGACCAGAGGACACATTTAAAAATAACCTGAAGGTTGGGGGCAAATTCTTTCTCTCAGTGGGTCGGATATGTGGAATTCACTTCCCAGGACTGCAGAGGGGCACGGTCATTGAATATTTTCCAGGATGATTTAGATAAGTTCTTGGTTAACAAGGGAGTCAAAGGTTGAGAGGCTGATTCTGGGGATGGTGGGACTGATGTAGGAGGAGAGATTGACTAGGTTAGGATTGTTTTTGATCTGATTGATTTGGTTTATTATTGTCACATGTATTAACATGCAATGAAAAATATTATTTCTTGCATGCGATACAAAGCATACCATTCGTAAAGAAGGAAACGAGAAAGTGCAGAATGTAGTGTTACAGTCACAGCTAGATTTTGATTTATTATTGTCACATTTATTCACATAGAGTGAAAAGTATTGTTTCTTGTGCACTATACAAAGCATACCGTTCATAGAGAAGGAAAGGAGAGGGTGCAGAATGCAGTGTTACAGTCATAGCGAGGGTGCAGAGAAAGATCAACTTAATGCGAGGTAGGTCCATTCAGAAGTCTGACAGCAGCAGGGAAGAAGCTGTTCTTGAGTCGGTCGGTACGTGAACTCAGACTTTTGTATCTTTTTCCCCAATGGGAAGAAGGTGGAAGAGAGAATATCTGAGGTGTGTGGGGTCCTTAATTATGCCGACTGCTTTGCTGAGACAGCGGGAAGTGTAGACAGAGTCAATGGATGGGAGGCTGGTTTGCGTGATGGATTGGGCTACATTCACCACCCTTTTGTAGTTCTTTGTGGTCTTGCCCAGAGCAGGAGCCCATACTAAGCTGTGATACAACCAGAAAGAATGCTTTCAATAGTGCACCTGGAGAAGTTGGTGAAAATCATAGCTGACATACCAAACTTCTTTAGTCTTCTGAGAAAGTTTTCGCTGGAGTTCAGATGAATGAGAGGGGATCTTATAGAAACTTATAAAATTCCAACAGGTTTTGAAAGGATAGATGCAGGGAGGATGTTCCTGATGATGGGGGAGTCCTGAACCAGGGGTCACAGTCTGAGGATTCGGGATAGACCATTTAGGATGGAGATGAGGAGACATTTCTTCACCCTCTGGAATTCATTCCCACAGCAAGTAGTTGATGCCAAAACATTGAATGTATTCAAGAAGCAGCTGGATACAGCACTTGGGGCGAAAGAGATCGAAGGTTATGGGGAAAAAGCAGGATTAGGCTATTGAACTGGATAATCAGCCAAGATGGTGATGAATGGCGGAGCAGGTTTGAAGGGCCTCCTCTGCTGCTATCTTCTATGCTACAGGGATAGATGGGAAAGTAGAGTGCGGCCACAATCAGATAAGCTGCCATCAAATGGCAGAGCAAGCTGGAAGCTGACTGAATAGCTGACTCCTGCTGCATGTTTGTATATATTTATTTACTGAGCTTATCCGTGTGCAATTATTTATATTTCAGTTACCCAGGCTGCACCATCGGTCTACATTCCCAACCCTTCCTGTGACGTGAACTCAAACCAAGATGAGATCAGCCTCGTCTGCCTGATCAAGGACTTTCAACCCAAGGCCATCACTCAGACATGGTCCAGGAACAATCGGGTCATTACGACTGGAATCAAGAAGTTTCCACCAGTCCAGGGAAAAGACATGAAATACACGATGAGCAGTGTTCTCAAAATCTCTGCGTCAGATTGGAATACCGATAGTGTCTACCACTGCAAGGCGGGCCACGATTCCAACGCAATGGTGGAACGGCAATACAAAACACCCAGAAGTTAGTACAAGATATTATTTTCCATTTAAAACTGCATTGTTAGACCATACGACATAGAAGCAGAATTAGGCCACTCGGCCCATCGGGTCTGATCCACCATTCAATCATGGCTGATATTTTTCTCATTCCCATTCTCCTGCCTTTTCCCCATAATCCCTGATCCCCTTGTTAATCAAGAATCTATCGATCTCTGTCTTAAAGACACTCAATGACCCGGCCTCCTCTGCGACAAAGAGTTCCACAGATTCCCCACTCTCTGGCTGAAGAAATTCCTCCTCATCTCTGTTTTAAAGCATTGTCCCTTTAGCCTGAGGTTGTGCCCTTTGGTTCTAGTTTTTCCTATCAGTGGAAACATCCTCTCCACGTCCACTCTATCCAGGCCTCGCAGTATCCTGTAAGTTTCAATAAGATCCCCCCTCATCTTTCTAAACTCCAACGAGTACAGACCCAGAGGCCTCAATCGTTCCTCATACGACAAGCTCTTTATTCCAGGGATCATTCTTGTGAACCTCCTCTGGACCCTTTCCAAGGCCAGCACATCCTTCCTTAGCTATGGGGCCCAAAACTGCTCACAATATTCCAAATGAGGTCTATACAGCTTCAGAAGTCCATCCCAGCTGTTGTACTCGAGCCCTCTGTTGATGTGGAAGAGGTGAAATTGGACAAGAAAGCTTCAGCAGCCAATGTAAGAGGGTGTTGCACAATACCAAATATTTTACCCCATAAACCATAAGACGTCGGAGCAGATTTCGGCCACTCAGCCCATCAAGTCTCCTCGATCATTCAATCATGGCTGATATTTTTCTCATCCCCATTCTCCTGCCTTTTCCCCATAATCGCTGATCCCCTTATTAATCATGAACCTATCTATCTCTGTCTTAAAGACACTCAATGACTTGGCCCTCCATAGCCTTCTGAGGCAAAGAGTTCCACAGATTCCCCACTCTCTGGCTGAAGAAATTCCTCCTCATCTCTGTTTTAAAGGATCGTCCCTTTAGCCTGAGGTTATGCCTTCTGGTTCTAGCTTTTCCAACTAGTGAAAACATTCCCCCCAATCCTTCTAAACTCCAACGAGTGCAGACCTAGAGTCTGTGAGGCAGCAGTGCTAACCCACTGTGGCGCCGCGCTTCTTCAGATGGGGATGAGAAGAAATCTTTTCTCACAGAGAACAAGACCAAAGAACAAAGAAAATTACAGCACAGGAACAGGTCCTTCAGTCCTCCAAGCCTGCACCGACCATGCTGCCTGACTGAACTAAAACCCCCTACCCTTCCGGGGACCATATCCCTTCATTCCCATCATATTCATGTATTTGTCCAGACGCCCCGTAAAACTCACTATCATATTTGTTTCCACCACCTCCTTCGCAATGAGTTCCAGGCACCCACCACCCTCTGTGTAAAGAATTTGCCCATAGATCTCATTTAAACCTTGCCCCTCACACCTTAAACCTGTACCCCCTAGCAATTGACTCTTCCACCCTGGGAAAAAGCTTCTGACTATCCACTTTGTCTATGCCCCCCCTCAACCTCCGTCATTCCAGTGAGAACAAACCAAGTTTCTCCAACCTCTCCTCATAGCTAATGCCCTCCATACCAGGCAACATCCTGGTAAATCTTATCTGTACCCTCTCCAAAGCCTCCACATCCCTCTGGTAGTGTGGCGACCAGAATTGAACACTATATTCCAAGGGCGGCCCAATTAAGGTTCTATAAAGCTGCAAAATGACTTGCCAATTTTTAAACTCAGTGCCCCGGCTGATGAAGGCAAGCATGCCGTATGCCTTCTTGACAACCTTCTCCACCTACATTGTCACTTTCAGTGATCTGTATACCTGTGCACCAGATTCCTCTGCCTATTAATATTCTTAAGAAGGTGGTGAATCCTTGAAACGCGACAGCAGTAGAAACTGGGTCAATATTATTAAGGCAGCGAGACGGATAGATTCTTACTAACAAGAGAGTTATAGATTATCGGGGGGAGGCAGAGTGCAGACTTGTGGCTAAACTTGTCCCCAAGTGGAGAATTGTAAATTCTATCTAAAATGGCCAAAATCTCAGCAACAACTTCATGAAGTGGTATCCAACACAGTTCTGGCCACCCGACTGTAAAAAGGATACGATTAAACTCAACAAAGTGCAAAAAAGATTTACTAGGATGCTACCGGGACTTGATGGATTGAGTTATAAGGAGAGGCTGGATAGACTGGGACTTTTTTCTCTGGAGCGTAGGAAGCTGAGGGGTAATCTTATAGAGGTCTATGAAATAATGAGGGGCACAGATCAGCTCGATAGTCAATATCTTTTCCCAAAGGTAGGGGAGTCTAAAACTAGAGGGCAGAGGTTTAAGGTGAGACTGGAGAGATACAAAAGGGTCCAGAGGGGCAATTCTTTGACACAGAGGGTGGTGAGTGTCTGGAACGAGCTGCCAGAGGTACTGGTAGAGGTGGGTACAATTTTGTCTTTTAAAAAGCGTTTGGACAGTTACATGGGTGAGATGGGTATAGAGGGATATGGGCCAAATACAGACAATTGGGACTTGCTCAGGGGTTAAAAAAAGGGTGGCATGGGCAAGTTGGGCCGAAGGGCCTGTTTCTATGCGTTAAATCTCTATGCCTCGATGACAATCTCAGACTGATTCTTGGCACTGTGAGGTTATCAGACACCAGCAGGAGAAAGCTAACCATGTACAGCAAGTCACTCAGGAGCTAAAACACTGAAGGATTCTCGCTCTTTGTCAGAATCTAGAACTGAAAGATTAAGCGAATATTTCAGGAGAACCCAGTCAAATGGACGAATGAGAGCTTGGCATGGTGACGGTAACTCTGGATGTTAAAGGATAGAATACGTCTCGTCCCTAAATTGTCCCTAAATTAGACCTCCCCAAATCTGGCATAGAGAAAAGTCACAGGTAGAAGAAGGTAGATGAGGCATTCACTGAATGTTAAAATGGTGGCGCGGCTTGTTGGGCCGAAGGGCCTGTTTCCTGTGCTGTGTTGTTCTTTGTCGTCTTTACTGTAGCAAAACTATTGCGTAATCTGAAAGATGCTGAAATGTGTTACAGGTCCGAATGTCATCCCCCTTATCCCAACCGCGCAGATTATCTACAATCAAACCACTGCTGTCCTGGGCTGTGTGATATCTGGATTTGCTCCCGACAGCATCCAGGTTTCCTGGAAGAAAGGCCAGTTGGAACAAACAGGTGTTCTTCTCCCTTCCGAACAGAGACCTGACAATACATTCGAAACAGTCTCTTACCTGACAGTCACTGTGGCAGATTGGAAGAATGGAGATGGCTACGTTTGTCAAGTGACCCACGCACCTTCGAACTTCAATCAGGTGATCAGCTTCAGATACCGAGAAGGTAAGTGGTGTCTGAGAGAGGAAAGGAATATCCTGTCAGTAATTCAGACTCGTGTTCACTTCATGGGCAAAGAGTCTCCCTCAGTTCAGAATCATTGTCCCCAGTAACAAGCCTGCAGTGAGGGGGTAAAATGTTCAGTGTTTGGTGTTTTGACACTTAAGGGGAGTAATTTGAATGGAATGCAGGAAGCAGAGGGAAACTGCTGGAATTGGGTCACTGTCTGTTTCCCACCCTTATCCAATGGGACTCTCCGTGACTCCAAATGAAGATGGGGCTGGGTGTGAAGTGGTCCAGCTGATACGTCCCATCTGATACCCAACACATCGAATCCCATCCACAGTTCAAATCAGCTCCCAATGTTTCCTTTTCTACTGCCTCCCAAACGCTGCTTTATCCAGGAAATCTTTCCAGTTTTGCGTTTGAAGGAATGGCCGGGATTGGCCTCACTGTTTCCTGAGCCTGCTCCAGAAATCACCCAACTGACTGCTCATCAATTCATTCCCCATATTTTCCTTTTTGATAGAACTCCCCCACCCTCCATCACTTGCTTTTATCAGGCATGGTAAACAGTAGAAGAGCAAGGAGGTCATGTTGGAGCCGTACAGAGCGTTGGTGAGGCCACAGCTGGAGTAATAGGAGTAGTTCTGGCCACCTCACTATAGGAAGGATGTGATCGCACTGGAGAGGGTGCAGAGGAGGTTCACCAGGGTGCTGCCTGGGAGTGGAGTATTTGAGCCAGAAGGAGAGACTGGATAAGCTTGGATCACTTTCTTTAGGCCAGAGAAGGCTGAGGGGGATTGAGGTGTATCAGATTATGAGGAGTTTAGATAGGGTGAGTAGGGAGCAGCTGTTCTCCTGGGTTGAGGAGTTAATCATTCCTGTATTCTCCCCGTAACCCTTCAACTCATTACCAGTTAAAAATCAGTCTAACCCCTCCTTAAATTGACTCACTGTCCCAGTATCCACCACACTTTGGGGTAGCGAATTCCAGATTCACAACCCTTTGGGAGAAGTAGTTTCTCCTCAACTTAAACTGTGCTTAAACTGGACCAGATACTGGGCAAGACGACAGCTCAGTGACGATCACTGATTGCTGTGCAGGCACATGGATTTGGGGCAGTGTCTGTGGGAGTTTGCGCATTCTCCCCGAGCTTGCGTGGGTTTTCTCCGGGTGCTCCAGTTTCCTCCCACACCCCAAAGATGTGCGATTAGGCTGATTGGCAGTAATAAGATTCCCTCAATGTGGATGGCCATAATGCTGATGACACCAAGGTTGGTGGAACACCAAGATTGGTGGAGCGGCAAATTGTGCGGAGGGCATGGAAAGTCTGCAGAAGGATCTAGATAGGCTGGGCGAAGGGGCCAGGAACTGGCAAATGGAATTTAATGTTGGCAAGTGTGAGGTGGTCCACTTTGGTAGGAATAATGGTAGGAAGGACTATTACTTACATGGCGAAAAACTGCAGCATGCGATGGTGCAGAGGGACCTCGGGGTCCTTGTGCATGAGTCGCAAAAACCCAGCCTGTAGGTGCAGCAGGTGGTCAGGAAGGCGAATGGGATGCTGGCCTTCATAGCGAGGGGGATTGAATATAAAAGTAGGGAGGTCTTGCTGCAGCTGTATAGGGCATTGGTGAGACCGCAGCTGTGTGCAGTTTTGGTCGCCGCACTTACGCAAGGATATTTTGGCCTTGGAGGGAGCGCAGAGGAGGTTTACTAGGCTGATACCGGAGTTGAGGGGGTTGAACTATGAGGAGAGGCTGAAGAAACGAGGCTTATACTCGTTAGAGTTTAGAAGAATGAGGGGAGATCTCATTGAGACATATAAGATGATGAATGGGATGGATAGGATAAAGGTGGAGAGGCTATTCCCGCTCAGAAAGGACAGTAGGACTAGGGGGCACAGCCTCAAGATAAAGGGGGGTGCGGTTTACAACAGAGTTGAGGAGGAACTTCTTCACTCAAAGGGTGGTGGATTTCTGGAATTCTCTGCCCCTTGGAGTGGTGGAGGCTGCCTTGCTAAATATATTTAAGATGCGGGTTGATAGGTTTTTGATAGGCAAGGGGATTAAGGGTTATGGGGAGAGGGCGGGAATGTGGAACTGAGCCACGACAGATCAGCCATGATCTTATTGAATGGAGGGGCAGGCTCGAAGGGCTAGTTGGCCTACTCCTGCTCTTATTTCTTATGTTCTTAAAAAACAATAGATAAGGGTCATGGATGGAGGGGGGGACTGGTAGTGTTAAAATGGCGCGCGGGCCCGTTGGGCTGAAGGGCCTGTTTCCCGGGCTGTTTTGTTCTTTGTTCAACTCTTGTTTTAAATTTGCTACCCCTTCTCCTTGGACTCTGACCTCTCGTCCCAGAATGTCCCACAAGAGGAAGCATCCTCTCCACGTCTACTTTATCCATACCTTTTATCATCTTGTACACCTCAATTTGATCTTCCCTCATCCTTCTAAATTCCAGAGAGTTGAGGCCTAAAGTGTTCAATCTCTCTTCGTACGACAAACCCCTCATCCCTCAATCAGGAGGGAGCAGAGTTTTTGAGTGAGGGTTAGGAGATTCAGAGGGGATTTGAGACAAGAAAATCACACAGGAGGTGATGGGAATTTGGAATTCACTGCCTGGGAAGGTAGTGGAGGCTGGAAACCTTACAACCTTTCAAAAATATTTGGATGGCACTTGAACCATCATGAGTGGGATTTTCCAGCTACACTCACTCCAAATCCAGAGACCACCTCCCCCCCCCGCCACCCCGAGTCAATAGACCTTTGCGTGGTCCACGCCCCCCCCCCCCCACACTGCTCGCTATGATTCCCGTGGGGGCGGGAGGGGAGAATCCCCCTCCATAACATTCAAGGATATGGGACAAGTGCTGGAAAATGGGATTAGCGTGTGTTTACTGGTGAGTATTGTTGGTGCAGACTCGATGGGCTGAAAGGCCTTTTCTGTGCTGTATGACTCTCAGACCGCACCCACCCCCTCGCAACTCAGGTCAATTTCCTGTGACCATTCTGGACAAGGTGAGTCAGCTTGTCAACATCAACATGATCCGGTCCCTTTCGGATCCTGAAAAGGCAGGACTGAGCTGATTTCTCGGGCTGTGTGCTTCTCCCAATTTCCCGGAACACGGGAGGGGGAGTGAAAATGTGTATGGCTTAATCTGCAACTCTTCCAGTTCCAGGTGGAAATGCAACTTGTGAAGTACTTTCCATCAGGTGTAGACACAGGGTCAATGCAAGGAAAATGTCAACTAATTTAGAACATAGAACATAGAACCCTACAGTGCAGAAAGAGGCCCTTTGGCCCATCGAGTCTGCCCCGACCACAATCCCACCCAGGCCCTATCCCCATATCCCTACGCATTTACCCGCTAATCCCTCTAACCTACATATCCCAGGATACGAAGGGGCAATTTTTTAGCATGGCCAATTAACCTTACCCGCACATCTTTGGACTGTGGGAGGAAACCGGAGCACCCAGAGGAAACCCACGCAGACACGAGGAGAATGTGCAGACTCCGCACAGACAGTTTGGTTTGATTTGATTTATTATTGTCACATATCATGGGATATAGTGAAAAGTATTCTTCCTTGCACACTATACAGACAAAGCATACCATTCATAGAGAAGGAAAGGAGACAGTACAGAATGTAGTGTTACAGTCACAGCGAGGGTGTAGAGAAAGATCAACTTAATGCGAGGTAGGTCCATTCAAAAGTCTGACAGCAGCAGGGAAGAAGCTGTTCTTGAATCGGTCGGTACGTGACCTCAGACTTCTATATCTTCTTCCCAACGGATGAAGGTGGAAGAGAGAATGTCCGGGGTACGTGGGGGGTCCTTAATTATTCTGGCTGCTTTGCAGAGGCAGTGGGAAGTGTAGACAGAGTCAATGAATGGGAGGCTGGTTTGTGTGATGGATTGGGTTAGATTCACAATCCCTGTAATTCCTTGTGGTTTTGGGCAGAGGAGGATCCCATACCAAGCTGTGATTACAAGCAGAAAGGATGCTTTCTATGATGCATCTGTCAATGTTGGTGAGAGTTGTAGCGGACATGCCAACATCACAACATGGTGATCAGATAATTGGCGAAATATTGACCACTTTCCCCTTCTTCAAAACCCTGACAGTCGGATCTGTTTCTTCAGCCTGAGAAGGAGCCTTGGTTTCCGATCTCATCTGGTTCACTGATGTCCTTTAGGGAAGGCAATCTGCCTTCCTTACCTGGTCTGACCTATATGAGTTCAGAGCCACAGCAACGTGGTTGACTCTCAACTGCCCTCTGAACAAGGGCAACTAGGGATGGGCAATAAATACTGGCCAGCCAGCAACGCCCATGTCCCACGAATGAATTGAAAAATGAATACAAAACAGAAAATGGGAACAATTCAAGCGTTATCTTCCCAGGCCAGTAACTCTGAATGAAACTGGGGAAAGTACATGTTATGCAGAAATAATCCCAACCTCCAGGAAGAGGGAACTTGTGTTACTTCCTCTGATTCCTGGGGGGTTGTTCTCCCAATGCAAACCAACCACCTTCTTTCACAAGGAATTACCGTCAATGGCAATGTGCATTGATTTAGCGCCGTCAATGCAGCAAACCATTCCAAAGGGCCTGACAGGAACAAAACCAAAGGGGAGCTGACACTGAGCCAGAAGGAGAAGATATTGTGATATACTGAAAGCTTGGCTGAATGAGAGAGAGGCTTTAAGGAGAGTCTCAAACGAGGGGAGAGAGGAGACAAGTCGCTGAGGTTTAGGAGGTAAGTTGCAGAGATTGGGGCCCAGATGGTTGAAGGAACATCCACCGATGCTGGGTGGAAAGCGAGCGAAGGATGTACCAGGGACTAGAGTTATACAGAGTTTCTGGACGGCTGTAGGAATGTGAAGATTACAGAGATCAGGAGAGGTGAAGCCAATGGAACATTAGGAAGAGGATTCTAAGCCTGAGGTGATCCAGGTTCCTCATACGACAAGCTCTTCATTCCAGGGATCATCCTTGTGAATCCCCTCTGGACCCTTTCCAAGGTCAGCACATCCTTCCTCAGATACAGGACCCAAAATGCTCACAATATTCCGAATGGGGTCTGACCAGAGCCTTATACACCCTCAACAGTACATCCCTGCCCTTGTATTCTCGCCGTCTTGACATGAATGCTAACATTGCATTTGTCTTCCTAACTGCCGACTGAACTTGCACATTAACCTCGAGAGAATCTTGAACAAGGACTCCCAAGTCTCTTTGTGTTTGGAATGGGAAGCCCCATCTCTTCATGGATGCTATCAGACCTGTTGAGTTTCTCCAGCATTTTCTGTTTTTCTTTTGATTTCTCTGAACTTTTCCCCTTTCCCATTCCCAGAAATGACTGTCTTGATCCGAAATCCTTCCATCAGAGAGGTTTGGATGAACAAGACGGCTACCCTGGAGTGCTCAGTGGTCTGTTCTGATCCAAGCCCAATCCAAATCTTCTGGGAAGTGAGCGACAAGAGTAGAAGTGACGGAGTTTTGACTCATCCGCCCACAAGGGAAGGGAGCCTGCACATTATCGTCAGCCAACTTCGAACCAGTGCAGAGGAGTGGGAGAGCGGGGTGGAGTTTGTGTGCTTCGTGCATGGTGCTGCCTCGTCTGCACCGGTGTCAAAACGGATAAGCAGAGCAAAAGGTGGGCAAACAATCAGAAATTAATCTCCTGACTTTGGTAAGCTTGAGGGGGAAAATTTTAACGCTTCCCGTGTTTACCCATTTGTTCCAGTGAACCCAAAAAGTCCCACAGTTAGACTGCTGCCCCCAACAGAAGAAGAGATGAAGAGTAAGAACACAGCCACACTCGAGTGTTTGATCACTGGATTCTACCCGGACTTCGTGAATGTCACCTGGGAGAAAGATGGTGTTCTGATCTCCTCCAAGACTCGTGCTGGGCTCACCGCTCTGGAGCAGGCAGGGACATTCAGTGTCAGGCACTACCTGACTGTGAGTCCAGAGGAGTGGAGGAATGGCTCAGCCTTCACCTGCGCTGTGTCTCACCCACCGTCCCACTTCAAGAGTCGCAAGACAGTGAAGAACATCCAAGGTATGACCCTGGAGCCCCAACTCCAAAATTAACACTGTTAATCCCTGAGGCTGTAAACTCTGTGAGGATCAGGAAGTTTAACACGGACAATGTCCGTGTGTTTACGCAGTGGGTGTTTGAGTGGGTTGAGGAGTCAATCATTATGGCATTCTCCCCATAACCCTTCACCCCTCCCCTCCACCCCCTGAGTCAATAGACCTTCGCATGTTCCACCCCTTCCTCCCCAACCCCTGCTCACCAGGATTCCCGTGGCGGGCAGGAGGGGACAAGGATAGATCTGGTCCTAGGGTTGAAGTCCTGAACTGGAAAAAGGCCAAATTTGATGAAATGAGAAGGGATCTGGGAAGTGTGGATTGGCACAGGCTGTTCTCTGGGAAGGATGTAAATACAGTAAAAAAATAGAAAGTGGGAGGCCTTCAAAGGAGACATTTTTAGAGTGCAAAGTTTGTATGTTCCTGTCAGGGTTAAAGGCAAAGTAAATAGGAATCAGGAACTGTGGTTCTCGAGGCAGATTGTAACACTGATTAAGAGGAAGAGACAATTGTATGTTATGTACAAATCAGATGCTCAAGGACTATAAAAAGTGCAAGAAGCTACTTAAGAGGGAAATCAGGAGGGCTAAAAGAAAATATGAGGTTGCTTTGGCAGACAGAGTGAGGGAAAATCCAAAGAGCTTCTGTAGGTATGTAAGGAGAAAAAGATAGTGAGGGAAGACCAGAGTGGTAGACTATGTATGGAACCAAAAGAGATGGGGGAGAGACTAAATGGGTTTTTTACATCTGTATTCACTGTGGAAACGGACATGGAGTCTACGGAAATAGGGCAAACAGGCCGGGAGGTCATGGAACCGCTACAGATCACAGGGGAGGAGGTGCTGGCTGTCCTGAGGCAAATCAGAGTGGATGAATCCCCAGGACTGGACAGGGTATTCCCACGGACCTTGAGGGAGGCTAGTTTTGAACTTGCAGGGGTCCTGGCAGACATATTTAAAATGTCAGAATTCACGGGGGAGGTGGCGGATGATTGGAGGGTGGCTCTTGTTGTTCCGTTCTTTAAAACACGCTCTAAAATAAATCTGAGAAATTAGAGGCCAGTAAGTTTGACGTCGGTGGTGGGCAAGTTATTAGAAGGTGTGATAAGGGATAGGACCTCCAAATATTTGGATAGACAGGGACTTATTAGGGAGAGTCAACATGGTTTTGTGCGTGGTAGGTCATGTTTGACCAATCTATTCGAGTTTTTGAGGAGGTCACCAGGAAAGTGGATGGAGGGAAGGCGGTGGATGTTGCCTACAAGGACTTCAGCAAGGCCTTTGACAAGGTCCCTCATGGGAGGTTAGTTAGGAAGGTTCAGTCGCTAGGTCTACATGGGGAGGTAGTAAATTGGTTTAGACACTGGCTGAATGGAAGAAGCCAGAGAGTGGTTGTGGAGGATTGCTCCTCTGAGTGAAGGCCTGTGACGAGTGGTGTGCCGCAGGGATTGGTGTTGGGTCCACTGTTGTTTGTCATCTATATCAATGATCTGGATGATAACGTGGTAAATTGGATCAGCAAATTTGCTGATGATAGAAAGATTGGAGGTGTAGTGGACAGTGAGGAAGGTTTTCAAAGCTTGCGGAGGGATTTGGACCAACGAGAAAAATGGGCTGAAAAATGGCAAATGGAATTTAACGCAGACGAGTGTGGGGTATTGTACTTTGGAAGAACAAACCAAAGTAGAACGTACAGGGTAAATGGTCGGACTCTGAAGAGTGCAGTTGAACAGGGGGATCTGGGAATACAGGTACAGAATTCCCTAAAAGTGACGTCACAGGTGGATAGGGTTGTAATGAGTGCTTTTGGCACATTGGCCTTTATAAATCGGAGTATCGAACATAAAAGTTGGAGCGTTATGGTAAGGTTGTATAAGGCATTGGTGAGGCCGAATTTAGAATATTGTAGATAGTTTTGGTCACCTGGTTACAGGAAGGATGTAAATCAGGTTGAAAGAGTGCAGAGAAGGTTCACAAGGATGTTGCCGGGACTTGAGAAGCTGAGTTACAGAGAGAGATTGAATAGGTTAGGACTTTATTCCCTGGAGCGTAGAAGAATGAGGGGAGATTTGATAGAGGTGTATAAGATTTTGACGGGTATAGATAGAGTGAATGCAAGCAGGCTTTTTCCACTGAGGCTAGGGGAGAAAAAAAACCAGAGGGCATGGGTTAAGGGTAAAAGGTGAAAAGTTTAAAGGGAATATTTGGGGGGGATTCTTCACGCAGAGAGTGGTGGGAGTGTGGAATGAGCTGCCGGATAAAGTGGTAAATGCAGGGTCACTTTTAAGAAAAACTTGGACGGGTTAATGGATGAGAGGGGTGTGGAGGGATATGGTCCAAGTCCAGGTCAGTGGGACTAGGCAAAAAATGGTTCATCACAGACAAGAAGGGCCAAAGGGCCTGTTTCTGAGCTGTAATTTTCTATGGGAGAATCCCCCTCCATAACATTCAAGGATATGGAACAAGTGCTGGAAGATGGGATTAGCGTGTGTTTACTGGTGGGTATTATTGGTGCAGACTCGATGGGCTGAAAGGCCTTTTCTGCGCTGTATGACTCTCTGACTGCACCCCTCCTCCTCCAAGCTCAGGTTAATTTCCTCTGACCGTTCTGGATAAGGTAAGTGGGCTTTTCAATATCAACATGATCCGGTCCCTTTCGGATCCTGAAAAGGCAGGACTGAGCTGAGTTCCGGGGCCGTGTGCTTCTTCCAATTTCCTGGCACACGGGAGGGGGAGTGAAAATGTGTAAGGCTTAATCTGCAACTCTTCCAGTTCCAGGTCCTCCTGGCACTTGTCCTCCTTGCACTTGTGCTGGGTGTGTGCCGAAGATTGTCCACAAGAATAACCTCGATGTGACCCTGGAAAATGGTGACAAGCTCCAATTTAACTGTCGCCCTCAAACTTGTTCAATAAAGTGATTGACTGTGAATGGAATTGGCTGTTGGATGTTATTAAGAACCATCCAGGAGGTTCAGATCCAGCCTGTGGTGTCTGTCAGAATGAAAGTGTCAACAATGCAACAAGCAACTGCCATAGTTTGGGTTCCCCTTCCCCACCCAACCCACTCCTGAACTGTGAGGAGGATGCAGAAATCCTTCAGCATGATCTGGACAGGTTGGGTGAGTGGGTGAATCAGTGGCAGATGCAGTGTAATTTGGATAAGTGTGAGGTTATTCACTTTGGAAGCAAAAGCAAGAAGGCAGATCACGACCTGAATGGCTATAAATTGGGAGAGGGGAGTGTGCAGAGGGACCTGGGTGTCCTTGTGAACCAGTCTCTGAAGGTGAGCGTACAGGTACAGCAGTGGGGTAAAGAAGGCAAATGGTATGTTGGCCGTCATTGCAAGAGGTTTCGAGTACAGGAACATGGATGTGCTATTGCAACTATACAGGGGTCTTGGTGAGGCCACACCGAGAGTATTGTGTGCAGTTTTTGGTCTCCTTTTCTGAGGAGGGATGTTCTTGCTCTCGAGGAAGTGCAGCGAAGGGTTCCCAGGCTGATTCCCGGGATGGTGGGACTACTGTATGAGGAGAGAGTGACTCGGTTAGGATTGTTTTCGCTGGAGTTCAGATGAATGAGGGCGGGAGGGGACCTCATGGAGACTTATAAAATTCGAGTAGGACCAGGCAGGGTCGATGCAGGGAGGATATTCCCGATGGTGGGAGTGTCCAGAACCAGGGGTCACAGTCTGAGGATTCGGGATAAACCATTTAGGATGGAGGTGAGAAGACATTTCTTCACCCAAAGAGTGATGAGCCTCTGGAATTCATTACCACAGGAAGCAGTTGATGCCAAAACATCGAATGTATTCAAGAGGCAGCTGGATGTAGCACTTGGGGTGAACGGGATCAAAGGTTCTGGGGAGAAAGCAGAATTGAGTTGGACAATCAGCCATGAAGGTGATGAATAGTGGAGCAGGCTTGAAGGGTTGAATGGCCTCTTCCAGCTCCTATCTTCCATGTTTCTAATCTAAATGGTCATTTTCTTGTGAAATGCTCCAGGTCAGATTGAATAGGAAACTGACCCCACCGCCTGACCATTGTCTCTCTAAGGCTGTCGAGAATTAGAAGCATGTTTGTTACCCAGAGAGATGGAAAGGTCGGGGGCTGGTGGGTTGGGCCTTGTTGATCCAGCAGAATGGTGTGATTGGCTCCTCCAATGGTGTTGACCCTGAGGCAAATCAGTGATTTAGGATTTACCTGGTGCCCTGCACAATCTGTACAGTTTTTGATTAAATTCTGGGTTGTAGAAATGGGAACAGTTCCCTTCACTCCTGCAATCCTGGACACTGATATCAGTCAATGACAGGAACTCAATCTTCACAGGAATCCAAGTTGGGGAAGACCAGAAGACCATAGGAGCAGAATTAGGCCACTTGGCCCATTGAGTCTGCTCTGCCATTCAATCATGGCTGATATTTTTCTCATCCCCATTCTCCTGCCTTTTCCCCATAACCCCTGATCACCTTATTGACCAAGAACCTGTCTATCTCTGTCTTAAAGACACTCAATGACCTAGCCTCCACAGCCTTCTGCAGCAAAGATTTCCACAGATTCACCACTCTCTGGCTGAAGAAATTCCTCCTCATCTCTGTTTTAAAGGACCGTCCCTTTAGCCTGAGGTTGTTCCCTCTGCTTCTAGTTTTTCCTACGAGTGGAAACATTCTCTTTGTGTCCATTCTATTCAGGCCTCGCAGTGTCCTGTAAGTTTTATTAAGATCCCCCCCACTCATCCTTCTAAACTCCAATGATTACAGATCCAGAGTCCTCAACCCGTTCCTCATACGTCAAGGGATCATTCTTGTGAATCTCCTCTGGACCTTTTCCAAGGCCAGCACATCCTTCCTTAGATACAGGGACCCAAGACTGCTCACTATACTCTTGTATTCTAGCTCTCTCGACTCTTTGTTTCAATTTCCTCAGAGTGGGAAAATGGAATTAAATGCCCAGTGTCTAATAATATAATTATTTTACAAGGTTAAGGGGACTTTTCACAAACCCTGTCAGGTTTCCTGACAAACTCGGAAAATGGACTTCGACTGAGTGATGAACAGAATCAGCGATCCCAAAGTGGAAGGAAATTGGTGAATGTTTTGTTTCAAAGACAAGAGAGAGAAACGGAACGTCTCAACCAAATATAAGACCCAGTCCTGTCAGACAGACACTGTGTGCTGAACAGGAGCTGAAACTGCAGCCGCAAGGGGTGATGGCTGGTGTACAAGAGAGATTTTTATCCAGACACAGATATCATCATCCTGTCTCTCCGCAAACGTTAATATTACATCAGGAGAGATCAGCGTGGATCACAGCACTTGTGATTCATGAAATAAATGTATTTTTAATAGTGTAGGATGTGGAGGCTTTGGAGAGGGTATGGAAGAGGTTTACCAGGACGTTGCCTGCTCTGGAGAGGTTGGAGAAACTCGGTTTGTTCTCAATGGAACAGCGGAGGTTGAGGGGTGGCGACCTGATAGAGGTTTACAAGATTATGAGTGGCATGGACAGAGTGGATAGTCAGATGTTCTTTCCTTAGGGTAGAAAAGTCAAGTACGAGGGTACATCGGTTTAAGGTGTGTGGGGAAAAGTTTAGAGGAGCTTGCAAGACAAATTTTTTTTTACACAGAGGATGGTGAATGTCTGGAATGTGCTGACCGGGGAGGTAATGGGAGCAGGTACAATGGTGGCATTTAACGGGCAACTGGACGAATACATGAATAGGATGGGAATGGAAGGATACGGACTCTGTACGTGCATACGGTTTTAGTTTAGGCAAGCATCATGATTGGTGCAGGCTTGGAGGGCCGAAGGGCCTGTTCCTGTGCTGTTCTGCTCTTTGTACAGCACACACAGTAAACTGCTGGATATCTGAAATGCCAATGTCCTTGAGAGGAGACGATGGTCTCATGGTATTACTGCTCGACTATTAATCCAGAAACTCAGCTCATGTTCTGGGGACCCAGCGTTCAAATCCTGCCACTCCAGATGGTGAATTTCAATTCAATAAGAAGTATCTGGAATTAAGAATCTACTAATGACCACAAATCCATTGTCAATTGTCGGAAAAACCGATCTGGCTCACTGATGTTCTTTAGGGAAGGAAATCTGCCTTCCTTACCAGGTCTGACCTACACGTGTCTCCAGAGCCACAGAAATGTGGTTGACTCTCAACTGCCCTCTGAACAAGGGCAACTAGGGATGGGCAATAAATGCTGGCCAGCCAACAACGCCCATGTCCCACAAATGAATTGAAAAATGAATACAAAACAGAAAATGGGAACAATTCAAGCGTTATCTTCCCAGGCCTGTAACTCTGAATGAAACTGGGGAAAGTACATGTTATGCAGAAATAATCCCAACCTCCAGGAAGAGGTAACCTGTGTTACTTCCTCTGATTTCTGGGGGTTGTCCTCCCAATGCAAACTAACCATCTTTTTTCACAAGGAATTACCGTCAATGGCAATGTGCATTGATATAGTGCCGTCAATGCAGCAAACCATTCCAAAGGGCCTGACAGGAACAAAACCAAAGGGGAGCTGACACTGAGCCAGAAGGAGAAGATATTGTGATATACTGAAAGCTTGGCCGAAGAGAGAGAGGCTTTAAGGAGAGTCTCAAACGAGGGGAGAGAGGTGACAAGTCGCTGAGGTTTGGGCAGTGAGTTGCAGAGATTGGGGCCCAGATGGTTGAAGGCACGTCCACTGATGCTGGGTGGAAAGCGAGTGAAGGATGTACCAGAGACTAGAGTTACACAAAGTTTCTGGATGGCTGTAGGAATGGAGAAGATTACTGAGATCAGGAGAGGTGAAACCAATGGAACATAGGATGAGGATTCTAAGCCTGAGGTGATCCAGGTTCCTCATACGACAAGCTCTTCATTCCGGGGATCATTCTTGTGAATCTCCTCTGGACCCTTTCCAGGCCAGCACATCCTTCCTGAGATACAGGACCCAAAATGCTCACAATGCTCCGAATGGGATCTGACCAGAGCCTTACACACCCTCAACAGTAAATCCCTGTCCTTATATTCTCACCCTCTCGACATGAATGCTAACATTGCATTTGTCTTCCTAACAGCCGACTGAACTTGCACATTAACCTCGAGAGAATCTTGAACAAGGACTCCCAAGTCTCTTTGTGTTTGGAATCGGAAGCCCATCTCTCCACGGACACTATCAGACCTGCTGAGTTTCTCCAGCATTTTCTGTTTTTGTTTTGATTTCTCTGTACTTTTCCCCTTTCCCATTCCCAGAAATGACTGTCTTGATCCGAAATCCTTCCATCAGAGAGGTTTGGATGAACAAGACGGCTACCCTGGAGTGCTCAGTGGTCTGTTCTGATCCGAGCCCAATCCAAATCCTCTGGGAAGTGAGCAACAAGAGGAGAAGTGACGGAGTTTTGACTTATCCGCCCACAAGGGAAGGGAGCCTGCACATTATCGTCAGCCAACTTCGAACCAGTGCAGAGGAATGGGAGAGCGGGGTGGAGTTTGTGTGCTCCGTGCATGGTGCTGCCTCGTCTGCACCGGTGTCAAAACGGATAAGCAGAGCAAAAGGTGGGCAAACAATCAGAAATTAATCTCTTGACTTTGGTAAGCTTGAGGGGGAAAATTTTAACGCTTCCCGTGTTTACCCATTTGTTCCAGTGAACCCAAAAAGTCCCACAGTTAGACTGCTGCCCCCAGCAGAAGAAGAGATGAAGAGTAAGAACACAACCACACTCGAGTGTTTGATCACTGGATTCTACCCGGACTTCGTGAATGTCACCTGGGAGAAAGATGGTGTTCTGATCTCCTCCAAGACTCATGCTGGGCTCACCGCTCTGGAGCAGGCAGGGACACTCAGTGTCAGGCACTACCTGACTGTGAGTCCACAGGAGTGGACGCAAGGCTCAGCCTTCACCTGCGCTGTGTCTCACCCACCCTCCCACTTCAACAGCAGCAAGACAGTGAAGAACATCCGAGGTATGACCCTGGGGCCCCAACTCCAAAATTAACACTGTTAATCCCTGAGGCTGTAAACTCTGTGAGGGTCAGGAAGTTTAACACGGACAATGTCCGCGTGTTTATGCAGTGGGTGTTTGAGTGGGTCAGTAATCCAGAGGCCTGAACACAGAAAGATACAATCACATTAATATTGTACCTTTCACATCCTCAGGATTTTCCAATGTGTTTCACAGCCAGTAAAATACTTTCCATCAGGTGTAGACACAGCTTCAATGCAAGGAAAATGTCAACTAATTTGATTTATTATTCTCACATACCTTGATACACAGTGAAAAGTATTGTTCCTTGCACACGACACAGACAAAACATACCGTTCATAAAGATGGAAGAGAGAACGTCCGGGGTGCGAGGGGGGGTCCTTAATTACGCTGGCTGCTTTGCCGAGGCAGGGGGAAGTGTAGACAGAATCAATGGATGGGAGGCTGGTTTGCGTGATGGATTGGGCGAGATTCAGAACCCTTTTGTAGTTCCTTGCGGTCTTGGGCAGAGCAGGAGCCCGTACCAAGCTGTGATACAACCAGAAAGAATGCAAACAAAAAAAATATGGGGCATCTGTAGAAGTTGGTGAGAGTTAGAGCTGACATGCCAATATGGTGATTCAGATAATCTGCTAAATATTGACTACTTTCCTCTTCTTCAAAACCTTGACAATAGGATCTGTTTCTTCAGCCTGAGAAGGGACCTTGGTTTCAGGTCTCTTTCTGAAAGACAGCACTGGAAACAGTGCAGAGTTCCCTCAGTACTGGTTGGTCATTCTTGCTCATGAACTCAAGTATCTGATGTGTGACTTGAAGATGCAGCAATGGAGAGGAGGCAGCCCGGCTAACGAGGCAAGGCTGACACGGCCAATTAATGATCCAGAGAACTGAGTTCAAATCCAACACAGCTTGAGAATTTGAATTTGGTTTTAGAAAGTAAAAATTGGAAATTAAACGCTGGTATCAGTGAACCAGAAGCTGTTCTCTTGTCATTAAAAACCCAGCTGGTTTGTTAATGTTCCTTTCAGGAAAGATTATAGGTTAGAATCCCTACAACACAGAAGGAGGCACTTGCAATATAGTGTTCAATTCTGGTCGCCACATTACCAGAAGGATGTGGAGGCTTTGGAGAGGGTACAGAAAAGATTTGCCACGCCGTTGCCCTGGTAAGGAGGGTATTAGCTATGAGGAGAGGTTGGAGAAACTTGGTTTGTTCTCACTGGAACAACAGAGGTTGAGGGAAGACCTGATAGAAGTCTACAAGATTATAAGAGGCATAGACAGAGCGGATAGTCAGAAGCTTTTTCCCAGGGTAGAAGAGTCAATTACTCGGGGGCATAGGTTTAACGGAGATGTACGAGGCACATTTTTTACACAGAGGGTGGTGGGTGCCTGGAACTCACTGCCGGGGGAGGTAGTGGAAGCAGATACCATCGTGACTTTGAAGGGGCATCTTGACAAACAGATGAATAGGATGGGAATGGAGGGATATGGTCCCCGGAAAGGTTGGAGATTTAGTTAAGTCGGACAGCATGGTCAGTGCAGGCATAAAGTGCTGAAGGGCCGAAGGGTCTGTTCCTGTGCTGTAATTTTCTTTGTTTTTTGTTCCTTGAGGCCATTCAGCCCATCGACTCTATACCAACCACAATCCCGCCCAGGCCCTATCCCTGTAACCCAATTATTTACCCAGCTGATCCTACTAACACTCAGGTCAATTTAGCACGGCCAATCCACCTAACCTGCACATCTTTGGACTGTGGGAGAAAACCTGAGCACCCGGAGGAAACCCTCGCAGGTACAGGGAGAACATGCAGACTCCACACAGACAGTGACCCGAGGCTGGATTTGAACCTGGGTCCCTGACGCTGTGAGGAAGCAGTGTTAACCACTGTGCCACCGTGCCGACTGTCCTGACCCTGTCTGCCTCAGATGTGGCTCCAGGCACAAACCCTGTGAAAGAGCCCTGTGAGCCACTGCTGTATCTGTGACAACGGGCCTGAATCGCCAGCCTTGCAAAGCCACGTCCTCATCCCATTGGGGAATCATGAAATAATCATTGTCATTTCTCACCCAGATCAGTGTTTGGACACTGGGATCTCAGTCACCTTAAGGAAACCTCCTTTTGAAGAGATCTGGAGGAACAGGACAGCCACTCTTCTTTGTGAGATACTTCATGGTGATTTGGAGGGAGCCAGGGTGACCTGGCAGGTGGATGGAATTGAGAGAAAAGATGGAGTGAAGACTCAGAGTCCCAAGAGGAATGGAGACAGAGACATGATCTTCAGCAGACTGACGGTCCCTGCCGCAGAGTGGGAAAGCGGGGTTGAGTATTTGTGTTGGGTGGAGGACAAGAGTTTGCCCACGCCGGAGAAGAGGTCAATCAGGAAAGCCCAAGGTACGTGTGGATGGAACTAGTCAAAGAGTCATAGAGGTTTACAGCATGGAAACCCGCTGTGTTACCGTGCTGCCCCGTCTTCCTCACCCGGTTTGTGTCAGTGGGTAAATACAAGAGAGAAAGACTCAGTCTAATCTATGTTGTCTCTGTTTCCAGTTGAGGTTAAGACTCAGCCTCAAGTCTACCTCCTTCCCCCTTCGTCGGATGAGATGGAGAGGGACCAGACTGCGACCCTGGTGTGCCTGGTGACCGGATTCTCCCCCGCAGACATCTATCTGGCCTGGATGGCCAACGACACTCTCCTCAAATTGGGATTCGTGAACCAGCCGGTGAGCGAGGACGGTCACAGCGGCTGGAAGTCGAGCAGTCAGCTGACAGTCTCTGCGGACGAGTGGAACAGCGGGACCACTTACTCCTGTGTGGTGGGACATGAGTCAGTCACATCAAACCTGTTCAGGAGCATTAATAAATCTCACAGCAAACCCACCCTGGTCAATGTGTCACTTGTCCTGACTGAGAGTTTTAAATCCTGCTCATAACATCTGGCCATTCAATCAGCCATTTATATAATCCTTGTAAATGGATGGTTAATGCAGCCAGAGGATTGTTGTGATCACAAGAACATCTCTCTTCTGGTGACAGGTCACAGAAAACGGCTTTGCTCAATAATTGAGTTAAAGAACTATTTGGTGATTGAATCAGACACCGAACGTCCTTTTCTCCAAATGTCTGAAAGTCCTGAGTTCCCTTTGCAATATTTTTCTGCTCCATTTGATGAGTGTGAAAGCTGTGTGAGATCCCACAAAGGGTTAATTGTACGTGGCAAAGCGTCCTGATCCAGTTTCAATAAACATGATGTGAAAAGGTTTCAGTTTCGACTCTTCATTGTTGGTGTGTTTGAGAAACAGTAAATGAGTCAAACTTAAAGTTTATTTATTCGTGTCACAAGTAGGCATACATTAACACTGCAATGAAGTTACTGTGAAAATCCCTTGTTGCCACACTCTGGTGCCTGTTTGGGAACGCTGGGGGAGAAATTAGCGTGGTCAATGCACCTAACCAGCATATTTTTTGGACTATGGGAGGAAACCCATGCAGACACGGGGAGAACGTGCAGACAGTGACCCAAGCTGGGATTCGAACCTGGGTCCCTGGCGCTGTGAGTTGGCAGTGCTAACCACTGTGCCACCATGCCACCCTAACTTAGAGGACATGAGATGTGATGAGTGTAATGCGCTTGCAACCAGCAGAGTTGCAATGATTGGCCCACAACAGGGCATCACAGTGATTAGCACTGCTGCCTCGCAGCGCTGGGAAAGGGGTTCAACCCCCAGCTTGGATCACTGCCTGTGCGGAGTCTGCACGTTCTCCCCGTGTCTGCGTGGGTTTCTTCCGGATGCTCTGGTTTCCTCCCACAGTCCAAAAGGCGTGCTGGTGACATGCACTGGCCATGCTGAATTCTCCCTCAGTGTACCCGAACAGATGCTGGAGTGTGGCAGCTAGGGGATTTTCACAGTAACTTCATCGCAGCGTTAATATAAGCCTACTTGTGACACTAATATATAAACTTTAAAACAACTCCATCATCATTGTACCATACTAATGTCAGGTTGGCTTTGGTCTTTCTCGGTTTACCCAATTCAATTTGCTCTCAGTCAGTTCCCACATTGAGAACTGTGAGAATGACTGGATCATCTGGTTTTGGGTGTTTAGATTGAAGGATGGATGTTGTCCGGCTCAGAACACTGCAGGGAACTTCCTGCTCTTCTTCCAGTAGTGTTGTGGCTCATTTACACATTAACATCAGCCTGAGGGCCATCGCTTAACGTCTGATTTGAAAGGCGGCACCTTCGACACTGCAGCACTTCCTCAGTCCTGCATCGGAGTGCCTGCCTGAATGATGCACTCTAGTCTCTGGAGTGAAACTCATACCCACAATTCTCTGAGCCAGAGGTGGGAATTTTATCCACAAAACCCCATCACAGCGATCCATGAACTGCAGGCTTTCAGAATCCATTTGGTCCCTCACTCTCTCACATCACCACTCACAGCAATTTGTGTTACTGAGCAGATAAGGTCAGTGTCGTATCTGGTGACTGCACAGGCTCATCTAATGCTGCCTCAGAAAATATTGGGTCAACTGAAATATTAAATAGAAGCAGCAAATCAAAAAGAAAGAAATATCATCCTGGTTGTGGGGATAATCTCAGAGTGCTTCCTGCAGGTCAATGGGTGTTATTGGAGACAAAGAGAGTGTGACAGACAGAGAGAAAGTGAGAGTGACAATGAAACAAGAGAATAGAATTCCTGGGGATAGAGGGAAGAATGTGTGAGAGGGAAGAGGGTGACAGAATCAGAGAGAGAGAGACATGTTGAGAAGGAGAGAGTTTGTAATGATTCACTGCTCCCAGTGCTTTTTCTTTATTCATTTGTGGGACATGGGAATTGCTGGCTGGCCAGCATTTATTGCCCATCCCTAGTTACTGAGGGTCAGTTGAGAGTCAACCACATTGCTGTGGCTCTGGAGTCACATGTAGGCCAGAGATTTCCTTCCCTCAAGGACATCAGTGAACCCGATTTTTTTTTACAACAATCGACAATGGTTTCATGATCTTTGGTCGACTCCTAATTCCAGATTTTTTTATTGAATTGAAATTCCACCATCTGCCGTAGCGGGATTCGAACCTGCGTCCCCAGACAATTAGCTGAGTTTCTGGTTTCATCGTCTTGCGATAATACCACTAGGCCATCACCTCCCTCGCCCCCACTGCTCCACTGTCATCTCCTCCTTTGCTGTGTTATCTTCAAACTATTGAGATGTTGGGGACCTTGATGTGAACTTTAACAGCTCCGATTTCTCTTTGTTTCAGAGACACCTCCAGATGTGACAGGAGAGGAAGGAAAGGAAGAAATGGGAGACTTGGAGGGAGATGACAACGCGCTGACAGTTTCTGCCTTTATCATTCTGTTTATTCTCAGTTTCCTCTACAGCACCTTTGTTACTGTCGTCAAGGTGACCAGATTTAATTTTCAATTCAATGATAACAGGATTTATCTACAATTGATTCCCACATCTTATTATCCAACTCTCTAATTCCAACCATTAGGTTACAAACACACCCACAGTTGAATGGCAACAAACTACTGTTATTTTAAGCTTTTCACTTCACCTAATCTGGGGGTTTTGATTCACCCAAGTGGTCAGATTCCCTGTCCTTCATTGTCCGTTTCCCAGAATAAGGTCAGATTACCTGACCGTTAGTGTCCATTTAAGGACAGATCCCAGGTCATTTAGTGTCCATTTCCCAGAATAAGGTCAGATTACCTGTTCTCGAGCATCCATGTCCCAGAATAAAGTCAGATTCCCATCCTCTCTGGGGCAGCATGGTGGCACAGTGGTTAGCGCTGCCGCCTCACAGCAAAAGTGGCCAGTGTTCAGGTCCAGCCTCACGTAACTGTCCGTGTGGAGTTTGCACATTCTCCCAGTGTCCACCTGGATTTCCTCTGGGAGCTCCGGTTTGCTACTGCAGTCCAAAGATGTGTGGGTTAGGTTGATTGCCTGTGCCAAATTGCTCCTGAGTGTCAAGGTGATTAGCAGTGGAAATCCGTGGGTAAGGTCGGCTTTAGTGGGATTGGTGTCAGTGCAGACTTGATGGGCTGAATGGCCTCCTTATGCACTGTCAGGATGCTATGATTGTTTAGTGTCCATTTCCCTGGCAAAGGTGAGATTCCCTGTCCTTTTGTATCCATATCCCACAGTAAAATCAGATTTCCTGTCTTTCAGTGTCTGTGTCCCAGAATAAGGTCAGGTTTCCTGTCCTTTACTGTCCATGTCCCAGAATAAGGTGGGTTTTCCAGTATTTCAGACCATATCCCAGAATGAGGGCAGATTCTCTGTCCTTTACTGTGTATGTCCCAGATTCAGGCCAGTTTCCCTGTCTATTAGTGTCCATAAGGAAGGAGAAGGTCAGATCCCTGTCATTAAGCTGTCTATTCCAGAATAAGGTCAGATTTTCTGTCCTTTAGTGCCCAAATCCCAAAATAAGGTCAGATTCTGTGTCATTTAGTGTCCATCTCCTACATTAATATCAGATTTCCTACCTTCTGGCGTCCAAATCCAGGAATACGGTCAGATTTCCTGTTCATTAGAGTCCATATTCCAGGACAAAGTCGGATGTCCTGTCCTTTCTTGTCCATGTCCCAGAATAAGCTCAGGTTCCCTATCCTTTCATGTCTTTCAGTGTAGAACTCCCAGTGAAAGGTCAGATTCCCAGTCCTTTAGTGTCCATGTCCCAGACTAATGAAAGTTTCCCTGTCCTTTAGTATCCATGTCCAGAATAAGGTCAGATTCCCAGTCCTTTAGTGTCCATGTCCCAGACTAATGAAAGTTTCCCTGTCCTTTAGTATCCATGCCCCAGAATAAGGTCAGATTCCCAGTTCTTTAGTGTCCATGTCCCAGAATAAGGAAAGATTCTGAGTCATTTAGTGTCCAAGTCTCAGGATAAGGTCAGATTCCCTGTCCTTGAGTGTCCATATCCCAGAATAAGCTCAGATTCCCTATCCTTTCATGTCTTTCCGTATAGAACTCCCAGCAAAAGGTCAGATTCCCTGAGCTTTATGGTCCATGTTTCAGAATAAAGTTAGATTACCGTCCACTCCTGGGCAGCATGGTGGCACAGTGGTTAACACTACTACCTCATAGCACCAGGGACCCAGGTTCAGGTCTGGCCTCAGGTAAATGTCTGTGTGGAGTTTGCACATTCTCCCTGTGTCTGCCTGGATTTCCTCCGGGTGCTCCGGTTTGCTACTGCAGCCCAAAGATCTGTGGGATAGGTTGATTGGCCATGATAAATTGCCCTTTAGTGTCAAGGGGATTAGCAGTGTAAATCCATGAGTACACAAGATAGACTTGGGTGGGATTGGTGTCGATGCAGGCTTGATGGGCTGAATGGCCTCCTTCTGCACTGTCAGGATGCTATGATTGTTTAGTGTCCACTTAAGAACATAAGAACATAAGAAATAGGAGCAGGAGTAGGCCATCCAGCCCTTCGAGCCTGCCCCGCCATTCAATAAGATCATGGCTGATCTGTCGCTGCTCAGTTCCACTTTCCCGCCCTCTCCCCATAACCCTTAATCCCCTCTCCTATCAAAAACCCATCAACCCGCGTCTTAAAAATATTTAGCGAGGCAGCCTCCACCACTTCAACAGGCAGAGAATTCCAGAGATTCACCACCCTTTGAGTGAAGAAGTTCCTCCTCAACTCCGTTCTAAACCGCCCCCCTTTTATCTTGAGGCTGTGCCCCCTAGTCCTATTGTCTTTTTTAAGCGGGAAGAGTCTTTCCACCTCTATCCTATCCATCCCATTCGTCATCTTATACGTCTCAATGAGATCTCCTCTCATTCTTCTAAACTCTAACGAGTACAAGCCCAGTTTATTCAGCCTCTCCTCATAGCTCAACCCCCTCAACTCCGGTATCAGCCGAGTAAACCTCCTCTGCACTCCCTCCAAGGCCAAAATATCTTTGCGCAGGTGCGGCGCCCAAAAATGCACACAGTACTCCAGTTGCGGCCTCACCAATGCCCTATACAGCTGCAGCAAGACCTCCCTACTTTTATATTCAATCCCCTTCGCTATGAAGGCCAGCATCCCATTCGCCTTCCTGACCACCTGCTGCACCTGCAAGCTGGGTTTTTGCGACTCATGCACAAGGACCCCGAGGTCCCTCTGCACCGTCGCCTGCTGCAGTTTTTCGCCTCATAAGTAATAGTCCTTCCTACCATTTTTCCTACCAAAGTGGACCACCTCACACTTGCCAACATTAAATTCCATTTGCCATTTCCTGGCCCATTCGCCCAGCCTATCTAGATCCTTCTGCAGACTCTCCACACCCTCCGCACAATTTACCGTTCCACCAATCTTGGTGTCATCAGCAAATTTCGACACTCTACACTCGGTTCCCTCCTCCAGATCATCTATATAAATGGTAAAAAGCTGAGGCCCCAGCACCGACCCCTGGGGCACTCCACTAGTCACCATCCGCCAATCCGAATAGCACCCGTTGACCCCCACTCTCTGCCTCCTATTTGACAACCAATCTTCTATCCACGCTAACACCCTACCCCCAACTCCATGTCCCTCAACCTTCTGCAATAACCTCTTGTGAGGCACTTTGTCAAACGCTTTCTGAAAATCTAGAAAGACCACATCCACCGGCTCTCCTCTATCCACCGCCCTAGACACATCCTCATAGAACTCCAGTAAATTTGTCAGACACGACTTCCCTTTAATGAAACCGTGCTGCGTCTGCTCTATCAAGCAATTCCCTTCAAGATGCCTCGCAATTTCCTCCTTAATGACAGATTCTAACATTTTACCTACCACAGATGTTAAACTAACCGGCCTATAATTCCCCGCCTTTTGCCTGGCACCCTTCTTAAACAACGGCGTAACATTAGCCGTTTTCCAATCATCCGGCACTTCCCCGGAATCCAGCGACGTTTGGAAAATAACCACCAAGGCATCCACTATCACCTCCGCCATTTCTTTCAGAACCCTCGGATGCATTCCATCCGGTCCTGGGGACTTGTCCACAATCAGCCCCTCCAGTCTGTCGAGCACCGCCTTTCTAGTAACAGTAATGTCATTAAGACCCTCCAGTCCTACCACCTTTCTATCGCTAACACCCGGCAAATTATTCACGTCCTCCTCCGTGAAGACAGAAACAAAAAAGTTATTCAAGACCTTAGCCATATCCCCATCCCCTACCACTAGGTCCCCTTTCTCATCCTCTAAAGGACCAACATTCACCCTAGCCAGCCTCTTCCTTTTTATATATTTATAAAAACTCTTGCTATCCTTTTTTATATTAAGCGCTAGCCCAGCTTCATAGTTTCTCCTACCCTTCCTTATCAACTTCTTTGTCAATCTTTGTTGACATTTAAACCTCTCCCAATCCTCTTCTCGCCCACTACTCTTAGCTACTCTAAATTCCTCCGCTTTTAGTTTAACACTTTCCTTCACCTCCTTTGTTATCCACGGCTTATTACCTCTCCTCCTACTATCCTTTTTGACCATCGGAATAAATTTCCGTTGAGCACCAAGAAAGATCTCCTTAAAGATCCTCCACTGCTCCTTAACAGACCCTCCCTCCAACGCGCTCTCCCAGTCCACATTCGCCAATTCTTCTCTCATCCTACCGTATTTCCCTCTATTCAAACAAAGGACGCGTGTCCGGGAACCCACTTTCTCCTCCTCCATCTGCACCAGAAACTCCACCATACAATGATCACTCTCCCCAAGAGGATCCTTCACCACAAGGTCCCTAATTCTACCCGCCTCATTACATAGCACCAGATCCAAGATAGCTCGCTCCCTCGTCGGCTCCAACACACACTGTTCGAGGAAACTATCCCGGCAGCATTCCAAGAACTCTTCCTCGAGCCCCCCACGTCCAACATGGGTCGACCAATCAATATGCAGATTGAAATCCCCCATAACTACGGCCGTCCCATTCTTGCACGCCGCACTTATTTGCGCGTTAACAGCCCGCCCCATCTCCAGATCATTATTTGGGGGCCTATAGACGACACCCACCAGCGTCTTCCTCCCTTTGCTGTTCCTAATCTCCACCCACAACGATTCCACCCTCTGCTCCTTGGCTCCAATATCATCCCTTGCTACCACCGTGATGCTATCCTTAATCAGCAGAGCTACGCCCCCCCCTTTTCCCTCCTGCCTATCCTTCCTAAACACTTGATAGCCCTGTACATTCAGCTCCCAGTCCCTGTCACCCTGCAGCCACGTCTCTGTAGTGGCCACCAGATCGTATCCATTTGTGTCGATCTGCGCCATCAGCTCATCCACTTTATTCCGAATGCTTCGTGCATTCATAGTGCATTCAGATAAAGTGCTTTCATCCCAGCCTTCACCTGGACCCTATTTGCCGCAACGCCACCAACTATACTCACGCCCCCTACTCCCTCTATTATTGGGACATCCTCGGCCTCTTCCCTTCCATGTACACTCTCCTTAACTTTAGACCTCGTAAGGTCACCTACCCTCGCACCCTCCCCCCCCCTAATTAGTTTAAAGCCCTGTCTACAGTCCTCTTTACTCGATTCGCCAGCACTCTGGTCCCAGCACGGTTCAGACCAACCCCATCCCTCCCGAACAGGTCCCACCTACCCCAATACTGGTGCCAATGCCCCATAAATTCAAACCCATTCCTCCCACACCAATCCCTGAGCCACCCATTCACTTCCTTAATCCTGTCAACCCTACGCCCATCTGCACACGGTTCAGGCAGTAGCCCAGAGATAACCACCTTGTCGGTTCTACTTTTTAATTCCATTCCAAGCTTTTCATACTCCCTCCCCAGATCCTCAGTCTGCATTTTGCTTACGTCGCCGGCACCCACATGTACCACAACGACCGGATTCTCACCCTCCCACTCCAGGTTCCTCTGCAGCCCAGCTGCGACATCCCGTACCCGAGCACCAGGCAGACAACACACCCTTCTGTGCACTTTGTCATTGTGACAAAGGACAGTGTCAATACCCTTCACCCCACTATCCCCAATAACTACTACGTTCCTTTTCCTTTTCTCTTTGCCTATGTCCTGCTGCAGCACTGTACCGTGTGCAGCTTGCTCACCAACCTCACCTGCCTCGTTCTCGTCCAACTTGGAAGCAAGAACCTCAAACCTGTTATGCAGATTAAGAGGCTGAGGCCTCCGCTCCTCACCCCCCTTCCTCTTCCCAGTAGCCCCCTCTTGTCCCTGACCCTTAGAGTTAGCCAGTCTAGGGGGGGTGGATGTCACTTGCACCCCATTGACAATGGCACCCTCTCTCCCCCTGATGAGCCTCAGTGTCTGTAGCTCAGAGGCCAGCTCATTTACCCTGAGCTGGAGCTCCTCCAGCAACCTGCACTTACTGCAGACATGGTCACTGGGATGAACCCTAGGGTCCACCAATTCCCACATCATACAGAAACCACACATCACATGCCCCTCCATTATTTACTGTAGTAGTTTTGAAAAAATTTTTTTTTTTTTTGTTTTTTTTGTTTTTTTTTGTTTTTCAAACGAACTCACCTGGCCTTTTTTCTTTCCAGCCCTTTTTGATATTAAGCCCTAGTAGCTCACTCTGCTTCCCTCTCACTCCGCTGCCCGCTCAGACGCTGCCCGCTGTCTACACCTGACTCATGTCAGATTCCCTGTCCTGTAGTGTCCATGTCCCAGAATAAGGTCAGATTCCCTGTCCTGTAGTGTCCATGTCCCAGAATAAGGTCAGATTCCCTGTCCTTTAGGATCCATGTCACCGAATAAGGTCAGATTCCCTGTCCTTTAGTGTCCATATCCCAGAATAATGTCAGATTCCCTGTCCTTTAGGATCCATGTCCCAGAATAAGGTCAGATTCCCTGTCCTTCAGTGTCCATGTCCCAGAATAAGGTCAGATTCCCTGTCCTGTAGTGTCCATGTCCCAGAATAAGGTCAGATTCTCTGTCCTTTAGGATCCATGTCACCGAATAAGGTCAGATTCCATGTCCTTTAGTGTCCATATCCCAGAATAATGTCAGATTCCCTGTCCTTTAGGATCCATGTCCCAGAATAAGGTCAGATTCCCTGTCCTGTAGTGTCCATTTCCCAGAATAAGGTCAGATTCCCTGTCCTTCAGTGTCCATGTCCCAGAATAAGGTCAGATTCCCTGTCCTTTAGTGTCCATGTCCCAGAATAAGGTCAGATTCCCTGTCCTGTAGGGTCCATGTCCCAGAATAAGGTCAGATTCCTGTCCTTTAGGATCCATGTCCCACAATGAGGTCTGATTCCCTGTCTTTTAGTGTCCATGTCCGAGATGAGGTCAGATTCCCTGTACGATAGAGTCCATGTCCCAGAATAAGGACGGATTCCCAGTCCTTTAGTGTCCATGTCCCAGAGTAAGGATGGATTCCCAGTCCCTTAGTGTCCATGTCCCAGAATAAGGACAGATTCCCAGTCCTTTAGTATCCATATCCCAGAAATAATGTCAAATTCCTTGTCCTTTCGTGTCCATGTCCTAGAAATAAGGACAGATTCCAAGTACTTTAGTGTCAGAACACAACATAAGAAATAGGAGCAGGAGAAGGCCATCTAGCCCCTTGAGCCAGAAAACCCACGCAGACATGGGGAGAATGTGTAGACTCTGCACAGACAATGACCCGGGCTGGGAATCGAACCCGGGTCCCTGGTGCTTGTGAGGCAGCAGTGCTAACCACTGTGCCGCCGTGCCACCCAGTAGTGTCCATCTGCCAGAATGTGGTCAGACTCCCTGTCCTTTATTGTCCATACCCTTGAAGTTCCTGTCCTTTAATATCGAGCTCACCCACAAAAGGTCAGTTTCCTGTTGTTTAGTGTCCATCGCTGAATCCCCCACTATTAACATCCTGGGGGGGTTACCATTGACCAGAAGCTGAACTGGACCCAGCCATATAAATTCTGTAGCTACAAGAGCAGATCAAACGCTAGGAATCCTGCAGAGAGAATTCACTTCCTGACCCCTACAAAGTGTGTCCACCATCTACAAAACACAAGTCAGATGGTGGTATACTCTCCGCATGTCTGGATGAGTGCAGCTCCAACCACACTCAAGAAGCTCGACACCATCCACGAATGGTACCAACATCCACCAACATTCACTCCACCACCACCAACGCACAGTGGCAGTCATGTGTACCATCTACAAGATGCACTGCGGACACTCACAAAGGCTCCTTAGGCAGCAACTTCCAAACCTTTGACTCCTACCATCTAGGAAGACAAGGGCAGCAGACATGTGGAAACACCACCACATGCAAGTTCCACTCTAAGTCACTGACCATTCTGACTTGGAAGTGTATTGGCCATTCCTTCACTGTGGCTGGGTCCAAATCCTGGCAGTTCCTCCCTAACAGCACAATGTATGTAACTATACCTCAGGGATTGTAGTGGGTTCAAGAAGTCAGCTCACCACCACCTTCTCAAGGGCAACTAGGGATGTCCCAGGCAGTAACACCCATATCCTGTAAATGAAGAGGAAAAGAGAAGGACAGATTCTCTGTTCTTTATGTCCCCATCTCTGAGAAACAGGACAGCTTACCTGTTCTGTTGGTTCTGTGTAGTCTTAATAAACACAAGACAACAACTCTGAACCAGAAGAACAGAGTTATCCACACTCATTCTGAGCACAACCATAAACCTATTCTACAGGTTTCATCTCCCATAATAAGGACAGACCTCCGTCCTTTAGTGTCCATCTCTCAGAATAAGGACAGCCCCCACTTATCCTTTATTGTTCACTTTTGAGTAGACAGACAGTCTCGCTGTCTTTTTTGGGTGCACTGTCTGAACATAGAACATAGAACACTACAGCACAAACAGGCCGTTCAGCCCACAAGTTGTGCCGATCACATCTATACCTACTAAGCCATAGAACTATCTGTAACTCCCAATCCCATTAGATCCCATATACTCATCCAGAAGTCTTTTAAAAGACCCCAGCGAGTTCGCCTCTACCACCACCGACAGCAGCCAATTCCACTCACTCACCACCCTCTGAGTGAAAAACTTACCCCTAACATCTCCTCTGTACCTGCTTCCCAGCACCTTAAACCTGTGTCCTCTCGTAGCGACCATTTCAGCCCTGGGAAATAGCCTCCGAGAATCCACCCTATCTATATCTCTCAACATTTTATAAACCTCTATCAGGTCACCTCTCAACCTTCGTCTCTCCAAGGAGAAGAGACCTAGCTCCCTCAACCTATCTTCTGTATGTCTGTATTGTCTGTATGGCAAATCCAAGGTTTTTACTCTGCTGTCTGTATTACAGGTTCAGCAGTGACCAGCAGATGCTCACAGCTCACATTCAGACTTACAGAAGATGTGAATTGCTCAGAAATGTCCCTGCGATGTTTGGGAATGGAACTTTCCATTGTACACTGGAAAATACTCAGCTACTGCACTGCCACAGCTCATTCCGGGAGATAAAACTTCAAATGGACTGGGGAACGATTGGGAAGGGGGATTGGGATGGGAGGGGGAAAGAGTTGGGAAGAGAAGGGGAGGGGGAAGAGGGAGTGGGGGAAGGGGAAGAGGGAGTGGGGGAGGGGGAAGAGGGAGTGGGGGAGGGGGAAGAGGGAGTGGGGGAGGGTGAAGAGGGAGTGGGGGAGGGGGAAGAGGGAGTGGGGGAGGGGGAAGAGGGAGTGGGGGAGGGGGAAGAGGGAGTGGGGGAGGGGGAGTTAGGAGGGAGTGTGAGTATGGGAAGGAGGGAAGGGCTGGTTCTCTGTGTCTTGGGGAAAATATTGTAAAAACCAATGTTGTTCAGATTACTGCCTGCAGCTTTTTAAAAAGTGTTTGCACTGATGTAAAAGTTTCGATTTGAAGCAAAATCAATAAAAAAATGAAATAAATGATGATGTGAAGTGATGGATGGAACTGAGAAAGATTGAGTGTCGTTATTGGGTTAATATACCCATGTTTACGGCCCCCCCCAGTGTGTTTAGGGTCCCCCCCCAGTGTGTTTAGGGTCCCCCCTCAGTGTGTTTAGGGTCCCCCCCAGTGTGTTTAGGGCCCCCCCCCCCAGTGTGTTTAGGGCCCCCCCAGTGTGTTTAGGATCCCCCCGCTCAGTGTGTTTAGGGCCCCCCTCAGTGTGTTTAGGGCCCCCCCCAGTGTGTTTACGGTCACCCCCCCAGTGTGTTTAGGGAGACTCAGCATGTTTAGTGTGTCCCCCCCCAGTGTGTTTAGGGTCCCCCCCCCCAAGTGTGTTTAGGGTCCCTCCCAGTGTGTTTAGGGTCCCCCCCAGTGTGTTTAGGGTCCCCCCCCAAGTGTGTTTAGGGTCTCCCCAGTGTGTTTAGGGTCCCCCCCAGTGTGTTTAGGGTCCCCCCCAGTGTGTTTAGGGTCCCCCCCCACAGTGTGTTTAGGGTCTCCCCAGTGTGTTTAGGGTCCCCCCGCAGTGTGTTTATGCCCCCCCCCCCCAGTGTGTTTAGGGACCTCCCCCACCCACGTCAGGACAGCGAGCACATCACTGCTCTCCCAAAAACTGACTGAGTATGGGACGATTGCGTTCCGGACCGTGCCTGACAGACCAACGTGGATTGCTCCGGTATTCCCTCCATTATGAGACAAGGCTGGAATTTTCCAGCCTTTCATGCTGGCAGGGTTCTCCAGTCCCGCTGCAGTGATTGAAGTCTTGGCTGAGCGCCAAATTCTCTGTCCTCACTTGCAGAAAGGTTGGGACCTGAACAGCTGGAAAATTCCAGCCTTTTTTGTTGGAAAACTCTGCCCAATGGCTGGAATTTTACTGGCCTGCCCGCCACAGGAATCGGAGCAGGTGAGGCGTGGACCATGGAAAGGTCCGTTGACCTCGAGCGGGATTTTACGCTTCCATGATGAACAAGGCCGTAAAATCCTGGCCAGTGTTCCAAGTCCAATCTGGATCTTCTTTGGAATGGTCTGCTGGGTTTTTCCAGCACTTTCTGCTTTTATTTCAGATATACAACATCTGCAACGTTTTGCTTTTATATCAAAAAAATCAACAAAATCTAATGGCGACACATTGGCACAGTGGTTAACACTGCTGCCTCACAGTGCCAGGGACCCGGGTTCAATTCCAGCCTCGGGTCGCTGTCTGTGTGGAGTTTGCACGTTCTCCCCACGTGTTTCCTCGCGGTGCTCCAGTTTCCTCCCACAGTCCAAACGCGTGTGGGTTAGGTTGATTGGCCGTGCTAAATTGACCCTAGTGTCAGGGTGATTGGCAGGGTAAATATGTAGGAGTGATGTGGAGATGCCTGCGTTGGACTGGGGTGAGCACAAGAAGAAGTCTCACAGCACCAGGTTAAAGTCCAACAGGAGTGAGTGACTGAGTGAGTGTCGCTCACCTGAAGAAGGAACAGCGCTTCGAAAGCTCGTGCTACCAACTAAACCTGTTGGACTTTAACCTGGTGCTGTGAGACTTCTTACTGTAAATAAGTGGGGTTACAGGAATAGGGCCTGGGTGGAATTGTGGTTGGTGCAGATGGGCTGAATGGCCTCCATCTGCACTGTAGGTATTTTATGGATTCTATGATTAACCCGTCCTCCAGGGTCACAGGGCAATGGAATTTACCTGGATAAATTTCAATACAATATAGACCTGGATGGATCGTAATACAAGATCTCTCTCTCTCTCTCAACCTTTCTGCAATCGACAGTACATCGGTCAGACTTCCGTCTGATTCTGTTGCTAATTATTCCCAGAACAGGACGTTAGTCGGTCGCCGGGGGCTTATAGTTTGGGGGGCACCTCACCACATCAAGCACAGCCACCCTCACACTCACACCCAGACAAACTGAGGGGCAATTTAGTGCAGCCAATCCACAGTCTTTGGATTGTGGGAGGAAACCGTAGCACCCGGCGAAAAATAATACAAAATGCTGGTGAATAAATAAATCACAGTACAGAATAGTACTTGATCAATCACAACTCAATATACTGGTGAATAAATTATAATGCAATAAACTGGCCAATCAATTATAATGTGAGACAGGATTTATACCTCCAGTTTCCCTCTCTCTTTACCGCTCTATAATATCATTATTCAGTTCATTTCCTCTCCCAATCCACATTACACTCCTTCTGTCTAATTTCTCTCTCATGCTTTATAACACTCCCCCCTCTCTCTCTCTCTCTCTTCTCCCCTTTGCGATCACAGGGCCTCCATCTCTCTCAGTGTGACAGGCAGCTACTGCACTGTTTCCCAGGTTAGCAGCCAAAGCCCTGCCTTTCCTCACCCACAATTCACCCATCCACAAATCCAGTCTGAGACAGGAATAAACCACTCCCTTACCATGTCCCTGGGCTCCGCTTCCCCTGCAGAAACTTCGCTCAGCTCCCGATACTGACCACCTCTTTCTCTCTCTCTGTCTGTCAGGTAGTGAATGCCAAGGCATTCTGTCCTCAGTATAATTTTCACACTCCACAGCTTCCAATAACGGACTGGGCCTCTGCTTCCTGTTTTGAGTTTATTGCTTCTCTCCGAGCAGTCAGTGCCAGGCAGTCAGTTTGTAAACAGTGCACTAAACTCTGAGTACAAACTTCTGCCTCTGTCCAGGGAAAGATAGGGAGGGAGGGGAGAGAGAAGCAGGCGGCAGCAGGGAAGAATCACAGAATCCCTACTGTGCAGAAAGAGACCATTTGGCCCATCGAGTCTGTACTGAACACTATCTCATCCGGACCCTTTTCCTGCAATCCCACATATTTACCCCGTGAATCCCTCTAACCTGCTCATCTTTGGACACCAGGGGACAACTTAGCATGGCCAATCCATCTAACCTACACATCTTTGGACATGAAGGGACAATTTACCATGGCCAATCCACCTAACCTGCACATCTTTGGATATTAAGGGACAATTTAGCATGGCCAATCCACCTAACCTGCACACCTTTGGATATTAAGGGACAATTCAGCATGATGGATTGGGCTACATTCACGACCCTTTTGTAGTTCTTTGTGGTCTTGGGCAGAGCAGGAGCCCATACCAAGCTGTGATACAACCAGAAAGAATGTTTTCTCTTGTATTTGTAAAACTTGTTGAGAGTCACAGCTGACATGTCAAATTTCCTTCGTCTTCTGAGAAAGTAGAGGCGTTGGTGGACTTTCTTAACTATAGTGTTGGCATGTGGGGGACCAGGACAGGTTGTTGGTGATCTGGACACCTAAAAACTTGAAGCTGTCGACTCTTTTCCCGCAATCCCACATATTTACCCCGTGAATCCGGCTAACCTGCTCATCTTTGGACACCAGGGGACAACTTAGCATGGCCAATCCATCTAACCTACACATCTTTGGACATGAAGGGACAATTTACCATGGCCAATCCACCTGATCTGCACATCTTTGGATAGTAAGGGACAATTTACCATGGCCAATCCACCTAACCTGCACACCTTTGGATATTAAGGGACAATTTAGCATGGCCGATCCACCTAACCTGCACATCTTTGGATACTAAGGGACACCTAACCTAACCTGCACATCTTTGGACACTAAGGGACAATTTACCATGGCCAATCCACCTAATCTGCACACCTTTGGATATTAAGGGGCAATTTGGTTCATTCCCACCCTGGAAACCTGGAAATTAGCTGTATCTGGTCACCTTGATCTTCTTTCTGTGCCTCCTTGCAGTTCCCCATTGGTAGCTCTGGAGAATTGGACTTCCTGTCCACTGAGAGGCTGAAGTCTGACCCTCAGCCCAGCCCAGAGTGTTGTCATTGTGAGTCAGGGTTTGTAAAAGTCAATCCTGTCGGAATCAGTCTGCACCCCCACCACCCTGCATAATCCAGCCCTCTGTTTCCTTTCAACTCTCGGTACTTCTCATCAAATCTACAGTGCAGAAGGAGGTCATTTGGCTCACTGAGTCTGCATCGACCACAATTCCACCCAGGCCTATCCCCATACATTTACCCTTGCTAATCTCTCTGATATTCAGGGGCAATTAGCTTGGCCAATCCACCTAACCGGCACATTTTTGGACACTAAGGGGCAATTTAGGATGGCCAATCCACCTAACCTACACATCTTTGGGCTGTGGGAGGAAACCGGAGCACCCAGAGAAAACCCACGCAGACACGGGGGGAGAACGTGTAAACTCCACAGTTACCCAAGCCAGGAATCAAACCCGGATCGCTGGCACTGTGAGGCAGCCGTGCTGACCACTGGGCCACTCTACCGCTTCTGTCAAGTAGTATTCAACTTGGGATCGCTCTCCCAACTTGTGTGAGTGAGGAAGACTTTACTGGTTAGACAGCAGGCTGTGCCTCAGCAGTGTCCAGTGCCTCGGTCAGTATTGGCTTGTCTGGGGACTGTATTCTCATTTGACTTCTCTGGAATGGTTTGACCCAACTGAGTGGTTTTTCAGAGGGCACATGATCATCAGAATTGAAGGACATTAGCAAATCAGATGGGTTTTTATAACAATCCAGTCGTTTCATTCTCATCACCGGGTGCAAGTGTATGAGCTGAGGGACTGGACCTCCTGACAAAGGAGTTAGGCCCTTATGCCAGGAACAATTGGTTCTGAATTGGTTTTGGGGCCACGTCTGAATGGCCCGTGACCAACGGGGGGGGATGCAGTAGGGAATGAGTTAATGAACTTTGTAATACTTGGGAGAATGGAAAAAAAAATCCAGTAGTCTATATGCAGCCTGTTTTCGTATATCTCAGACAAATGTAACTTTGTTTTCGTGTGCCCAGACTGTAGCTGCCCTTGCTGTTGTACACAAGTTTCAGGTGACCCAGACAGGGAGGGTGCAGCTGCTCTTGCTCTTGTACACAAGTTTATGATAAGCCCACTCAGAAATGTAGCTGACCCAGCTTGTAGTTAAGTTGTGTCTTTAATTTTGTGGACTTCCGCCTAACATAGTGAAGCTTGCATGTCCTAAATATATTCATATATATATATTCGTTATATACTGCTTATGTGTCATGTCCCAACATACTACACATATACACATATTATACAACTTGTGAGCATAGTTATACCGGCCCGTTAAGTTTAACTTGTCTTGTCGGCCTGTATGTTAGCTAAGGGCTAATCACACACGTCAATCACGACCTTGAGATAACCATGAAGAAATGCCGAGTCAGCCATGTTCCCATGATGGAGGACAACCCACAGCCTGGGAACCTGCTGAGAATGAGAGCGGGGGGGGGGGGCGGGTATAAATATACGCTCTTAACTTGTGTTCGGGGAGACGCCTGGGGAACCGCTGTTAGGTGCCAGGTGTATCTCCCAAAAGCTTTTGAATAAACTGCTGTACTTTGACTCACAATTAGTTTCAGAGGTATCTTTACCGACCACACCACATTAAAATGCCGGATATTTCAGATATAGATATTGCTGCCCAAAATCTCACAATAATCCAGCCGGGATTTCAATTTTTCTGGTGTTTTGGGGATTTGGTGACTCCTTACCCAGATGCCTCCGCGAAGTGGCGAAGATGCCGCGCATGCGTATAGCGGGAGACCGAAGGGTGGCCAGCAGCCAGCACGCAGGCACGACCCGCTGGTCTCACGTGTCATCAGCGGCACGCCCAACCCATGAAGGAAACAGAGCGCGACGTGGGCAGTGGGCCACGTGGTCTTCCCCACGTGAGTGCCCAGCTTCGCACTGGGAGGGAATTTGTCACTTTCGCAGATTCACCATTGAGTCCACATGGCAGGTTGTTCATCAGATTAAATCTCACCTGATCCAGAGTGAGGTAACCAAATGGATACAAAATTGGCTTGGTGGCAGAATACACAGGGTGGTTGTAGAGGCCTGTGACCAGCGATGTGTCTCAGGGATCGGTGCTGGATCCACTGTTATTTGTCATTTATATTAATGATTTGGATGAAAATATAGGAGGCATGGCTAATAAGTTAGCAGATGACACCAAGATTGGTGGCATAGTGACAGTGAAGGAGGTTATCTAGGATTGCAATCGGATCTTGAACACTTGGGCCAGTGAGCTGATGAATGGCAGATGGAGTTTAGATAAATGTGAGGTGATGCATTTTGGTAGATCAAACAAGGGCAGGGCTTAGTTAATGATAGGGTGTTGGGAAAAGTTACAGAACAAAGAAATTGCGGAATACAGGTTCATAGCTCCTTGATAGTGGGCTAAGAGATGGACAGGGTCGTTGTCGGCGCAACATCAAGGGCTGAAATGTTCTATGTTCTATGCAAGAAGGCGTTCAGCATGCTTGGTTTCATCGGTCAGAACATTGAATACAGGAGTTGAGACGTCTTGTTGAAGTTGTACAAGACATTGGTAAGGCCACACTTGGAATACTGTGTAAAGTTCTGGTCACCCTATTATAGAAAGGATATTGTTAAACTGGAAAGAGTGCAGAAAAGATTTGATTTGATTTATTATTGTCACATATATTAACATACAGTGAAAAGTATCGTTTCTTGCGTGCTATATAGACAAGCATATCTTTCATAGAGGAGAGGGTGCAGAATGTAGTGTTACAGTTGTAGGGTGTAGAGAAAGATCAACTTAATGCGAGGTAAGTCCATTCAAAAGTCTGATGGCAGCAGGGAAGAGACTGTTTGAGTGGGCTGGTGCGTGACCTCAGAACTTTGTATCTTTTTCCCAACGAAAGAAGGTGGAAGAGAGAATGTCCGGGGTGCGTGGGGGGTCCTTAATTATGCTGGCTGCTTTTTGAGGCAGCAGGAAGTGTAGGCAAAGTCAATGGGTGGGAGACTGGTTTGCATCATGGATTGAGCAACATTCACCACCCTTTTGTAGTTTCTTGCGGTCTTGGGCAGAGCAGGAGCCCAGACTAAGCTGTGATCCAACCAGAAAGAATGCTTTCTATGGGGCATCTGTAAAGGTTGCTGAGAGTCGTAGCGGACATGCCAAATTTCCTTAGTCTTCTGAGAAAGTAGAGGCGTTAGCGGGGCTTTCTTAACTATAGTGTCAGCATGGGGGGACCAGAACAGGTCGTTTGTGATCTGGACACCTGAAAACCTGAATGTCTCAATCCTTTCTACTTCGTCCCCATTGATGTAGACAGGGGCATACTCTTCTTTATGCTTCCTGAAGTCAATGACAATTTCCTTCATGGTTCGGTGTGGCTAGCCTGGGACTCCAGCTTGGTCCGGGACTGTCTTTTGGCATATTTTGATGGATCTCCTTAGATTGTATCTGGCTTTCTTGTATAGGTCAGTGTCGCCTGACTTGAACACCTGAGACCTGGACTTCAGCAAGCAGTAGATATCCCTGTTCAATCATGGTTTCCAATGAGTTGCCAGAGGTAGAGACAGGTACAATTTTGTCTGTTAAAAAGCGTTTAGACAGTTCCATGGGTACAATGGGTATAGAGGGATATGGGCCAAACACAGGCAATTGGGACTAGCTTAGTGGTTTAAAAAAAAGGGCGGCATGGACAAGTTGGCCTGTTTCCATGGTTAAACCCCTATGACTGTATAACTGTTTTAAGTTTGAGTTGGAAGCTAAAGTGTTAAATAAAGGTTAATTGTTGACAGAATTAGGAGTTGACTCCTGTCCTTGTTGTCACATTAAACTGGAATGCTTAAAAGAAATTAAATGAGTAGGTGAATGATAGTCCTGTGTACTCCTGGAAGGAGAGAACCTACAAACAGGTCTGGGACATAACTAACAGGATATGATCCCTGCTGATATTATCTCCACAGGAGATGACAGTTCAGTTCGTATTTCTTCTTCCTTTGATGTGTCCCTGGTTGAAAAAAAGGGAACACCATTCCATTGTCTTGCTCTCAGGGCTTTGTGTAATCCATAAAGGTTGAATTCAGTCACTGAATTTACATTCTCAGTATTCACATCCTTAGCCATCTTTGTCTTTTATGTCAGAGAGAGTCATAGAGTCATTAAGTCATAGAGGTTTACAGTAAAAAAAAGGCCCTTCAGTCCAACTTGTTCACACTGCCCTTTTTTTAAAACACCGAAGCTAGTCCCAATTGTCCACATTTGGCCCATGTCCCGCGATACCCATCTTACCCATGTAACTGTCTAAACGCTTTTTAAAAGACAAAATTGTACCCGCCTCTACTACAATCTCTGGCAGCTTGTTAATAATGAGGGGTACAGATCAGCTAGATAGTCAATATCTTTTCCCAAAGGTAGGGGACTCTAAAACTCGAGGACATAGGTTTAAGGTGAGAGGGGAGAGATACAAAAGTGTCCAGAGGGGCGATTTTTTCACAACGATGGGGGTGAGTGTTTGGAATGAGCTGCCAGAGGCAGTAGTAGAGGCAGGTACAATTTTGTCTTTTTAAAAAGGGTTTAGACAGTTACATGGGTAAAATGGGTATAGAAGGATGTGGGTCAAATGCGGGCAATTGGGATTAGCTTAGGGGTTTAAACAAAGAGCAGCATGGATAAGTTGGGCCGAATGGCCTGTTTCTGCGCTGGAAACCTTGATGATTCTTGTAGTCTTGGGTGGTTTTGGAAGGTCTTGTCCAACTAACCTTGGTGAGTTGTTGCTGCAGTGCCTATTGTGGATTGTCCACACTGCAGCTGTTGTTTGTACGGGTAGTTCCCCCTTTGGAGGGGACTGTGCTCCCACTACTTCAGCCAAGTCAGTGAGAACCCTCTGTGTTTAATCACTGGCTCTGGCAGCAGCCAGACCACAAGCACTGGCTCTCTGTAATAATTAGCTGCTGCCACAGGATGGCAGTGTAAGACCATCAGACAGAGAGGAGCTGCAGTGGGTGTTGGTGAATTTACAAAGAGAGACGGACAGGTTTGAGAGCCTGGAAACTCTTCAACAGAATCTAAACCCAGAGAGAGGGAAAGGGCAAGGGATGTGTTAAACACAGAAACTCACTGACTGTGAAAAGCTTGTTTACATACAGAGGACGTAAAGGAATATTATAAATACCTAACGGTCTCATTTCTGCTCTCTCTTAGCTGTTCCTAACTCTTTCTGTCTCTCACTTTCCCTGTTTCTCTGTCACTCTCTCTGTTTCTCCTGCCTCTCTGTATCTGCTGGATTATCCTGCAAGCTGCCCTGATGATTGCAAAATGAGAAGCTTCAGCATGTCTCTTTGATCAGCGATAAAAGATGTGTATGCATCCGTGTGTTTGTCTGTGTACCTGCCGAAGTGTCAGTGTGTGTGTCTTGCATCTTTGTATCGATATGTGTGTGTCTTTTGTGTATCTGTTTGTATGTGTGCACACCTGTGTGTGTATATGTGTATATCTGTGTGTGTGTGTCTATCTGTCTGTGTGTGCAGGCTTGTCTTTGTGTATGTTTTTGTCTGTGTGTGTGTCTGTGTGTGTGTGTGTGTGTGTCTGTCTGTCTGTGTGTCCCTCTCTCTCTGTGCTGTTGCTACAATACGTGCTGTTCTATCAGGGGTGGGTTTCATGAATTACACACAATGCTACCCTCTGGTTGTGTGTGTGTGTGCCTATCTGTCTGTGTGTCTCTCTCTGTGCTGTTGCTACAATACGTGTTGTTCTATCAGGGGTGGGTTTGATGAATTACACACAATGCTACCCTCTGGTTGTGTGTGTGTCTGTCTGTGTGTGTGCGTGTGTGTGTGTGTGTGTGTGTGTGTCTGTCTGTCTGTCTGTGTGTCTCTCTCTGTGCTGTTGCTACAATACGTGTTGTTCTATCAGGAGTGGGTTTGATGAATTACACACAATGCTACCCTCTGGTTGATGGGCTCCACTACATGTGCGACATGAACCCAAATAAATAGGTTGGACTAAAACCTGGTGTTGTCAGACTTTTTACTGTGTCCACTACAAGCTGCAGGTCCTGTGGATGGGGATCCATGGACTGTGCTGTAGGAGCGACTGTCCACCAGCAGAGAGCAGTGTTGTATCACTTCACACCTCAGAGAAAAAATTCATTCACACCCAGTGGACCCGGCCTCACCTCAACATCCCCCTCTCCAACACCTCCCCCCCTCCCCCTCCCCTACACTGTGCTCCCTCTCCCCTACACCGCCCTCCCCCTCCCCTACACTGCCCTCCCTCCCTTTCTCCTCTATCTCTCTCCCTCCTTTTGAATGGACGTATCTTGCGTTAACCTGATCTTTCGCTCCAGTGAAAAGTATTGTTTCTTGTGCACTATAAAGGCAAAGCATACCTTTCATAGAGAAGGAGAGAGTGCAGAATGTAGTGTTACAGTCACAGCGAGGGTGCAGAGAAAGATCAGCTTAATGCGAGGTAGGTCCATTCAAAAGTCTGACAGCAGCAGGGAAGAAGCTGTTCTTGAGTCGGTCGGTACGGGACCTCAGACTTTTGTATCTTTTTCCCCGACGGAAGAAGGTGGAAGAGAGAATGTCCAGGGTGTGTTGGGGGGGGGGGTCCTTAATTATGCCGGCTGCTTTTCCCCGAGGCAGCGGGAAGTGTAGACGGAGTCAATGGATGGGAGGCTGGTTTGTGTGATGGATCGGGGCTACATTCACCACCCTTTTGTAGTTCCTTGCGGTCTTGGGCAGAGCAGGAGCCCAGACCGAGCTGTGATCCAACCAGAAAGAATGCTTTCTATGGGCCATCTGTGGAGGTTGGGTCATTGAGTGTCTTTAAGACAGAGATAGGTAGGCTCTTGATTAATAAGGGGATCAGGGGTTATGGGGAAAAGGCAGGAGAATGGGGATGAGAAAAAATCAGCCATGATTGAGTCTGCTCCGCCCTTCAACGGGCCGAGTGGCCTAATTCTGCTCATATCTCTTATGGTCTTTTTATGGGGCATCTGTAAAAGTTGGTGAGAGTCGTAGCGGACATGCCAAATTTCCTTAGTCTTCTGAGGAAGTAGAGGTGTTGGTGGGGCTTTCTTAACTATAGTGTCAGCATCGGGGGGACGAGGACAGTTTGTTGATGATCCGGACACCTAAAAACTTGAAGTTCTCGATTCTTTCTACTTTATCCCTGTTGATGTAGACAGGGGCATGTTCTCCAGAAGGGTAAATACATGGCGTTACTGGGATAGGGTCTGGGTCGAATTTGTATCCAAGTCTAAGAACACAGTTGCTAACTGGCCACTCCCCAAGGCATTGCTATCCAGAAGGAGGCCATTTGGCCCATTGAGTCTGCACTGACTGCAATCCCACACATAACCCCATGCATTTACCTGAGCTAGACCCCCTGACACACCAAGGGGCAATTTAGCACGGCTAATCCGCCAAACCTGCACAGCTTTAGAGTGTGGGAGGAAACTGGAGCAGCAGAGGAAACCCACACAGACACGGCAGGGAGAATGTGCAGACTCGTAGAGTCATAGAATTTTACAGCATGGAAACAGGCCCTTCGGCCCAACTTGTCCATGCTGTCCCTTTTTTAAACCCCTAAGTTAGTCCCAATTGCCTGTGTTTGACCCATATCCCTCTATAGCCATCTTATCCATGTGACTGTCTAAACATTTTTTAAAGACAAAATTGTACCCGCCTCTACTACTACCTCTGGCAGCTCATTCCAGACATTCAAAAAGATATTGATTATCTACTATATCTATGCCCCTTATTATGTTATAGATCTCTATAACGTCACCCCTCAGCCTCCTACGCTCCAGAGAAAAAAGTCCCACTCTATCCAGCCTCTCCTTATAACTCAATCCATCAAGTCCCCGATAACATCCTAGTAAATCTTTTCTGCACTCTTTCTAGTTTAATAATATCCTTTCTAAAATAGGGTGACCAGAGCTGTACACAGTATTCCAAGTGTGGCCTTACCAATGTCTTGTACAACTTCAACAAGACGTCCCCAACTCCTGTATTCAATGTTCTGACCGATGAAACCAAGCATGTTGAATGCCTTCTTCACCACTCTGTCCACCTGTGACTCCACTTTCAAGGAGCTATGAACCTGTCCCTCGAGTTCTCTTTGTTCTGTAACTCTCCCCAACCATTAACTGAGTAAGTCCTGCCCTGGTTCAATCGACCAAAATACATCACCTCACATTCATGTAAATTAAACTCCATCTGCCATTCGTCAGCCCACTGGGTCAACTGATCAGGACCCCGTTGCAATTGGAGATAACTTTCTTCACTGTCCACTGTGCCATCAATCTTGGTGTCATCTGCAAACTTACTAACCATGCCTCCTATGCTCTCATCCAAGTCATTAATATAAACCACCAAGTCCCGGTAGCATCCTAGCACAGGCAGTGAACTGAGTCTGGAATTGAACCAGGGTCCCTCGCACTGTCAGGCAGCAGTGCTAACCTCTGTGCCACCGTGCACATGTATTGAATACAGATACTGCACTGGTGTAAGTGTGCTGTTGTAACTTGTAATAGAACAGACAATGCTGGAAAAAACTCAGCAAGTCTGACAGCATCTGTGTAGAACTGTAATTTGTTACGTGTGTAATAACATGTGAACATGCATGGTGGAAGCGAGGAGGAGGAGGAAAACAGCGGAGAGAGGTCAGGCCAGACGAGTATGAGCTTTGATCTGTGTCTGAGTTACTCTGGAAAGGAAAGGCTGTGTGTGACTCCTGAACTAATGCCTGTTTATTGAGTACTGCTATGATTACTTCATAAATCCCTTCAGTCGTTGCACACAAACTACTGTCTGCCACTCAAACGCCAAATGAAGGTTCATTTACACAAACTTAAAACAGAGCCACATTGTAACCGTTATCCATAAGACATAGGAGCAGAATTAGGCCACTCGGCCCATCGAGTCTGCTCCACCATTCAATCATGGCTGATATTTTACTCATCCCCATTCTCCTGCCTTTTCCCCATAATCCCTGATCCCCTTATTAATCAAGAACCCATCCATCTCTGTCTTAAAGACACTCAATGACCCGGCCCCCCACAGCCTTCTGCAGCAAAGAGTTCCACACATTCCCCACTCTCTGGCTGAAGAAATCCCTCATCTCTGTTTTAAAGGATCATCCCTTTACCTTGAGGTTGTGCCCTCTGGTTCGAGTTTTTCCTACTAGTGGAAACATCCTCTCCACGTCCACTCTATCCAGGGCCTTGCTGTAAGATTCAATAAGATCCCCCCTCCCCTCATCCTTCTAAACTCCACCGAGTACAGACCCAGAGTCCTCAACCCGTTCCTCATACAAAAAGCTCTTCATTCTAGGGATCATTCTTGTGAGCCTCCTCTGGACCTTTTCCAAGGCCAGCACATCCTTCCTTAGATATGGGGCCCAAAACTGCTCACAATACTCCAAATGGGGTCTGACCAGAGCCTTCTACAGCCTCAGAAGTCCATCCATGCTCTTGTATTCTAGCCCTCTCGACATGAATGCAAACGTTACATTTGTCATTCTCACTGCCAACTGAACCTGCACGTTAACCTTAAGAGAATCTTGAACAAGGATTCCAAGTCCCTTTGTGTTTCTGATTTCCAAAGCATTTCCTCATTTAGAAATAGTCTATGTCTCCATTTCTCCTTCCAAAATGCATACACTTGTCAGGAAAATGAAGAATTCTAATATTTTTCTTTTGGTAATAACACTGTCGTATTTCTCACAGATTGGAAAATAGGCTAGTGAGTGTGTGATTGGTGTAATTGAATTAAGAGAGACTGTAAGCGTCTAACCATGAGTAAGAAACAGCATTGATGTGTTAATGAACAGAGTGTACCAGGGGAATTTCATTAGAATTTACATCAGGCAATAGAATAAATAGTTTGGAACTGGGTTGCTTCAGTTCAAACAGGAACATATCCCAGTTGTAAAATTGTCAGCACATGAGGTAAAAATAGGGTAAATTTCCTTTTTAAAATGTAAGAGCTTAAGTTTGGTAAAATTAATTAATTTAATTTATTAAAATTCAGGCGATAACTTTGATTTGATTTATTACTGTCATGTCTTAACATACAGTGAAAAGTATTGTTTCTCGTGTGCTATGCAGACGAAGCATACCGTTCATACAGAAGGAAAGGAGAGAGTGCAGAATGTAGTGTTACAGTCATAGCTAGGGTGCAGAGGAAGCTCAACTTAATGCGAGGTAGGTCTATTTAAAAGTCCGACAGCACCAGGGAAGAAGCTGTTATTGATATGTGAGCTCAGACTTTTGTATCTTTTTCCCGACGGAAGAAGGTGGAAGAGAGAGTGTCCGGGGTGCGTGGGGTCCTGAATTGTGCCAGCTGCTTTTCCCTGAGGCAGTGGGAAGTGTAGACAGAGTCAATGGCTGGGAGGCTGGTTTACGTGATGGATTGGGCTACATTCACGACCCTTTTGTAATTTTTTTCGATCTTGGGCAGAGCAGGAACCCAGACCAAGCTGTGATACAACCAGAAAGAATGCTTTCTATGGGGCATCTGTAAAAGTTGGTGAGAGTCGTAGCTGACATACCAAATTTCCTTAGTTTTCTGAGAAAGTAGAGGTGTTGGTAGGGCTTTCTTAACTATAGTGTCGGCGTTGGGGGGGACCAGGGCAGGTTGTTGGTGATCTGGACACTTAAAAACATGAAGCTCTCGATCCTTTCTACTTCGTCCTGCTATAATACTGCTATTATTATTTAATAAATCCTCTTCAGTCGTTGCACCCGAACTACTGCCTGCCACTCAAGAAGACAAATAAAGGTTCATTTACACAACCTGAAAACAGATGCACATTGGAACTGCTGTCAGGAAAATGAGGAGTTATAATATTTTTCTTTTGGTAATAACACTGTCGTATTTCTCACAGATTGGAAAACAGGTTAGTGGGGTGTGATTGGTGTAATTGCATTAAGAGAGACTGTAAGGATCTAAACATCAGTAAGAAATGCTGTTGATATGTTAATGAATATCAGGCAACAGAATAAATAGTTTGGAACAGATACAACAACCTGCCCTGGTCCCCCCCATGCCAACACTATCGTTAAGAAAGCCCCACCAATGCCTCTACTTTCTCAGAAGACTAAGGAAATTTGTCATGTCTGCTACGACTCTCACCAACTTTTACAGATGCACCATAGAAAGCATTCTTTCTGGTTGTATCACAGCTTGGTATGGGCTCCTGCTCTGCCCAAGACCGCAAAGAACTACAAAAGGGTAGTGAATGTAGCCCAATCCATCACACAAACCAGCCTCCCATCCATTGACTCTGTCTACACTTCCCGCTGCCTTGGGGAAAAGCAACCAGCATAATTAAGGACCCCCACACACCCTGGGCATTCTCTCTTCCACTGGGAAAAAGATAAAAACTCTGAGGTCACGTACCGACCGATTCAAGAACAGCTTCTTCCCTGCTGCTGTCAGACTTTTGAATGGACCTACTTCACATTAAGTTGATCTTTCTCTGCACCCTAGCTTTGACTATAACACGACATTGTGCACTCTCTCCTTTCCTTCTCTATGAACAGTATGCTTTGTCTGTATAGCGCACAAGAAACAATACTTTTCACTGCATCCCAACATGTGACAATAATAAATCAAATCAAATCAAGGTTGTAAAATTTTAAGAAAGTGAGACAAAGGTAGGGTAAGTTTACTGTTTAAAATGTATGAACTACAGACTTATGGAAATGAGTCAGTCCTGGGCAAAGGGAAACTTCTGAGAGACTGCATGAAAAAATACAGAATAGGGAGACCAAAGGGAAGGATCACATTGAAGAAAATACTGAAGGCTGTGTAAGGGTGTTAGTTACTTAGATCTCCAAGAAGACAGTGTGGGATAATATCCCCAAGCAGATGGTGTGGTAGACGGTAATAGCTCAAAGACATTGTGCAGACAGGATCAGACCTGGGAAAACAGTTTGCTGTAACAGTCAGAGTAAACATCAAGAACCACAGGGCATTGTGTGGTGAACTGACTGGAATTCCACAGATTGAAATATCCAAAAGGACTGTTACCATCAGAAAATGGAAGGTTATCTTTGTGTCTCGATACACCCAAGATCTTTCTGGAACTAGTAAAAAGCAGTGCTAACTGTGTGAATCTACTGTTGTGTTTAAGTGTAATTTTGTTTCTGCTTTAATCAATGTTTAGTTAAATATAAAATCTTCACAATTAATGGGAAATCAGATCCTGATTTCAGGAAGCTGCCCCATAATATACAAATTGAAATAATTGTTTTGGCAGCTATTTCAATCTTCTCTTTGGGCAGCTCTGGATTTACTATCAGCCCTGTCTCAACACTGTCACGTACTAACCGTGCTCCTTCACCCTGTGTAGAGTCAGACATTTCAACCATTTCTGTACAGTTCCCTCACTCTGTGTACAGTCCCACAATCTCACTGTGTTTGTGTACAGTTCCCTCACTCTGTGTACAGCCCCATACTGTAACTGTGTTTGTGTACAGTTCCCTCACTCTGTGTACAGCCCCACACTGTAACTGTATTTGTGTACAGTTCCCTCACTCTGTGTACAGCCCCACACTGTAACTGTGTTTCTGTACAGTTCCCTCACTCTGTGTACAGTCCCACACTCTGTAACTGTGTTTAAGTACAGTTCCCTCACTCTGTGTACAGTCCCACACCATAACTGTGTTTGTGTACAGTTCCCTCACTCTATGTACAGTCCCACACTGTAACTCTGTTTCTGTACTGTTCCCTCACTTTGTGTACAGTTCCACACTGAAACTGTTTGTGTACAGTTCCCTCACTCTCTGTGTACAGTCCCACACCGTAACGGTGTTTGTGTACAATTCCCACACTCTGTGTACAGCCCGACAGTGTAACTGTGTTTGTGTACAGTTATCTCACTCTGTGTACAGCCCCACACTGTAACTGTGTTTGTGTACAGTTCCCTCACTCTGTGTACAGTCCAACACTGTAACTGTGTTTAAGTACAGTTCCCTCACTCTGTGTACAGTCCCACACTGTAACTGAATTTGTGTACAGTTCCCTCACTCAGTGTACTGTCCCACACTGTCACTGTGTTTATGTACAGTTCCCTCACTCTGTGTACAGTCCCACACTGTAACTGTGTTTCTGTACAGTTCCCTCGCTCTGTGTACAGCCCTACATTGTAACTGTGTTTATGTACAGATACCTCACTCTGTGTACAGTCCCGCACTGTCACTGTGTTTGTGTACAGTTCCCTCACTCTGCGGACAGTTCCACACTGTCACTGTGTTTGTGTACAGTTCTCTCACTCTGTGTACTCCCACACTGTAACTGTGTTTGTGTACAGTTCCCTCACTTGCTCACTTTGTGTACAGCCCCACATTGTCACTGTGTTTGTGCACAGTTCCCTCACTCTGTGTACAGTCCCACACTGTAACTGTGTTTGTGCACAGTTCCCTCACTCTGTGTACAGTCCCACACTGTAACTGTGTTTGTGTACACTTCCCTCACTCTGTGTACAGTCCCACGCTCGAACTGTGTTTCAGTACAGTTCCCTCACTCTGCGTGCAGTCCCACACTGTAACTGTGTTTCTGTACAGTTCCCTCACTCTGTGCACAGTCCCACACTGCAATTGTGTTTGTGTACAGTTCCCTCATTCTGTGTACAGTCCCACACTGTCACTGTGTTTGTGTACAGTTCCCTCACTCTGTGTACAGTCCCACACTGTAACTGTGTTTGTGTACAGTTCCCTCACTGTAACTGTATTTCTGTACAGTTCCCTCACTCTCTTTGTACAGTTCCACACTGTGACTGTGTTTGTGTACAGTTCTCACTCTGTGTACAGTCCCACACTGTAACTGTGTGTACAGTTCCCTCACTGTGTACAGTCCCACACTGTAACTGTGTTTGTGTACAGTTCCCTCACTCTGTGTACAGTCCCACACTGTAACTGTGTTTCAGGACAGTTCCCTCACTCTGTGTACAGCCCCACACTGTAACTGGGTTTGTGTACAGTTCCCTCATTCTGTCACTGTGTTTGCGTACACTTCCCTCACTCTGTGCACAGTCCCACCCTGTCAGTCTGTTTGTATACACTTCCCTCACTCTATGTACAGTCCCACACTGTAACTGTGTTTCTGTACAGTTCCCACACTCTGTGCACAGTTCCACACTGTAACTGTGTTTCTGTACAGTTCCCTCCTCTGTGTACAGCCCCACATTGTAAGTGTGTTTGTGTACAGTTCCCTCACTCTGTGTACAGCCCCACACTGTAACTGTGTTTGTGTACAGCTCCCTCACTCTGTGTACAGTCCCACACTGTCACTGTGTTTGTGTACAGTTCCCTCAGTCTGTATACAGCCCCACACTGTAACTGTGTGTGTGTACACTTCCCTCACTCTGTCACAGTGTTTGTGTACAGTTCCCTCACTCTGTGTACAGTCTCACACTCTCAATGTGTTTGTGTACAGGTCTCTCACTCGGTGTACAGTCCCACACTGTAACTGTGTTTGTGTACAGTTCCCTCACTCTGTGTACAGCCCCACACTGTAAGTGTGTTTGTGGACAGTTCCCTCACTCTGTCACTGTGTTTGTGTACAGGTCCCTCACTCTGTGTACAGTCCCACACTATAACTGTGTTTGTGTACAGTTCCCTCACTCTGTGTACAGTCCCACACTGTCACTGTGTTTGTGTACAGTTCCCTCACTCTGTGTACAGTGCCACACTCTCTCTGTGTTTGTGTACAGTTCCCTCACTCTGTGTACAGTCCCACACTCTCTCTGTGTTTGTGTACAGTTCCCTCACTCTGTGTACAGTCCCACACTGTAAGTGTGTTTCTGTACAGTTCCCTCACACTGTGCACAGTCCCACACTGTAACTGTGTTTATGTACGGTTACCTCACTCTATGTACAGTCCTACTGTCCTTTCTGAGCAGGAAGAGCCTCTCCACCTCTATCCTATCCATCCCATTCAACATCTTATACGTCTCAATGAGATCTCCCCTCATTCTTCTAAACTCTAACGAGTGCAAGCCTAGTTTATTCAGCCTCTCCTCATAGTTCAACCCCCTCAACTCCAGAATCAGCCTAGTAAACCTCCTCTGCACTCCCTCTAAAGCCAAAATATCCTTGCGTAAGTGCGGCGACCAAAACTGTACACAGTACTCCAGGTGCGGCCTCACCAGTGCCCTGTACATCTGCAGCAAGGCCTCCCTACTTTTATATTCAATCCCCCTCGCTATGAAGGCCAGCATCCCATTAGCCTTCCTGACCACCTGCTGCACCTGCAGGCTGGGTTTTTGCGACTCATGCACAAGGACCCCGAAGTCCCTCTGCACCGCCGCCTGCTGCAGTTTTTCGCCATGTAAGTAATAGTCCTTCCTACCATTATTCCTACCAAAGTGGACAACCTCACATTTGCCAACATTAAATTCCATTTGCCAGTTCCTGGCCCATTCGCCCAGCCTATCTAGATCTTTCTGCAGACTCTCCACACCCTCCGCACAATTTGCCGTTCCACCAATCTTGGTGTCATCAGCAAATTTCGACACCATACACTCAGCCCCCTCCTCCAGATCATCTATATAATTGGTAAATAGCTGAGGCCCCAGCACCGACCCCTGGGGCACTCCACTCGTCACCAACCGCCAATCCGAATAGCATCCATTGACCCCCACTCTCTGCCTCCTATTTGACAGCCAATCCTCTATCCACGCTAACACCCTACCCCCAACTCCATGCCCCCGACCTTCTGTAATAACCTCTTAAGAACATAAGAACATAAGAAATAGGAGCAGGAGTAGGCCAACTAGCCCTTCGAGCCTGCCCCGCCATTCAATAAGATCATGGCTGATCTGTCGTGGCTCAGTTCCACATTCCCGCCCTCTCCCCATAACCCTTAATCCCCTCTCTTATCAAAAACCCATCTTAATATAAAAAAGGACAGCAAGAGTTTTTATAAATATATAAAAAGGAAGAGGCTGGCTAGGGTGAACGTTGGTCCCTTAGAGGATGAGAAGGGGGACTTAGTGGTAGGGGATGGGGATATGGCTGAGGTCTTGAATAACTTTTTTGTTTCGGTCTTCACGGAGGAGGACGTGAATAATTTGCCGGATGTTAGAGATGGAAAGGTGGTAGGACTGGAGGGTCTCGATGACATTACTGTTACTAGAGAGGTAGTGCTCGACAGACTGGAGGGGCTGATTGTGGACAAGTCCCGAGGACTGGATGGAATGCATCCGAGGGTCCTGAAAGAAATGGCGGAGGTGATAGTGGATGCCTTGGTGGTTATTTTCCAGACGTCGCTGGATTCCGGGGAAGTGCCGGACGATTGGAAAACGGCTAATGTTACGCCGTTGTTTAAGAAGGGTGCCAGGCAAAAGGCGGGGAATTATAGGCCTGTTAGTTTAACGTCTGTTGCAGGTAAAATGTTGGAATCCATCATCAAGGAGGAAATAGCGAGGCATCTTGAGGGGAACTGCTTGATAGAGCAGACGCAGCATGGTTTTGTTAAAGGGAAGTCGTGTCTGACAAATTTACTGGAGTTCTATGAGGATGTGTCTAGGGCGGTGGATAGAGGAGAGCCGGTGGATGTGGTCTTTCTGGATTTTCAGAAGGCGTTTGACAAGGTACCTCACAAGAGGTTATTGCAGGAGGTCAGGGGACATGGAGTTGGGGGTAGGGTGTTAGCGTGGATAGAGGATTGGTTGTCAAATAGGAGGCAGAGAGTGGGGGTCAATGGGTGCTGTTCGGATTAGCAGACGGTGACGAGTGGAGTGCCCCAGGGGTCGGTGCTGGGGCCTCAGCTATTTACCATTTATATAGATGATCTGGAGGAGGGAACCGAGTGGAGGGTGTCGAAATTTGCTGATGACACCAAAATTGGTGGAAAGGCAAATTGTGCGGAGGGTGGGGAGAGTCTACAGAAGGATCTAGATAGGCTGGGCGAAGGGGCCAGGAAATGGCAAATGGAATTTAATGTTGGCAAGTGCGAGGTGGTCCACTTTGGTAGGAATAATGGTAGGAAGGATTGTCACTTTCGTGGAGAAAAACTGCAGCAGGCGACGGTGCAGAGGGACCTCGGGGTCCTTGTGCATGAGTCGCAAAAACCCAGCTTGCAGGTGCAGCAGGTGGTCAGGAAGGCGAATGGGATGCTGGCCTTCATCGCGAGGGGGATAGAATATAAAAGTAGGGAGGTCTTGCTGCGACTGTATAGGGCATTGGTGAGGCCGCAGCTGGAGTACTGTGTGCAGTTTTGGGCGCCGTACTTACGCAAGAATATTTTGGCCTTGGAGGGAGTGCAGAGGAGGTTTACTAGGCTGATGCCAGAGTTGAGGGAGTTGAGCTATGAGGAGAGGCTGAATAAATTAGGCTTGTACTCGTTAGAGTTGAGAAGAATGAGGGGAGATCTCATTGAGACGTATAAGATGATGAATGGGATGGATAGGATAGAGGTGGAGAGACTCTTCCCACTCAGAAAGGATAGTAGGACGAGGGGGCACAGCCTCAAGATAAAGGGGGAGCGGTTTAGAACAGAGTTGAGGAGGCACTTCTTCACTCAAAGGGTGGTGAATCTCTGGAATGCTCTGCCCGTTGAAGTGGTGGAGGCTACCTCGCTAAATATTTTTAAGACGCGGGTTGATGGGTTTTTGATAAGAGAAGGGATTAAGGGTTATGGGGAGAGGGCGGGAATGTGGAACTGAGCCACGACAGATCAGCCATGATCTTATTGAATGGCGGGGCAGGCTCGAGGGGCTAGTTGGCCTACTCCTGCTCCTATTTCTTATGTTCTTATGTAACCCGCGTCTTAAAAATATTTAGCGAGGTAGCCTCCACCACTTCAACGGGCAGAGAATTCCAGAGATTCACCACCCTTTGAGTGAAGAAGTTCCTCCTCAACTCCGTTCTAAACCGCCCCCCCTTTATCTTGAGGCTGTGCCCCCTAGTCCTACTATCCTTTCTGAGCGGGAAGAGTCTCTCCACCTCTATCCTATCCATCCCATTCATCATCTTATACGTCTCAATGAGATCTCCCCTCATTCTTCTAAACTCTAACGAGTACAAGCCTAGTTTATTCAGTCTCTCCTCATAGCTCAACCTCCTCAACTCCGGCATCAGCCTAGTAAACCTCCTCTGCACTCTTGTGAGGCACCTTGTCAAACGCCTTCTGAAAATCAAGAAACACCACATCCACCGGCTCTCCTCTATCCACTGCCCTAGACACATCCTCATAGAACTCCAATAAATTTGTCAGACATGACTTCCCCTTAACGAAACCATGTTGCGTCTGCTCTATCAAACAATTCTCCTCAAGATGCCTCGCTATTTTCTCCTTGATCACGGATTCGAACATTTTACCTACAACAGATGTTAAACTAACCGGCCTATAATTCCCTGCCTTTTGCCTGCCACCCTTCTTAAACAATGGCGTAACATTAGCCGTTTTCCAATCTTCCGGCACTTCCCCGGAATCCAGCGAGGTTTGGAAAATAATAACCAAGGCATCCACTATCACCTCTGCCATTTCTTTCAGAACCCTTGGATGCATTCCATCCGGTCCTGGGGACTTGTCCACATAAGAACATAATAAGAACATAAGAAATAGGAGCAGGAGTAGGCCATCTGGCCCTTCGAGCCTGCCCTGCCATTCAATAAGATCATGGCTGATCTGTCCTGGCTCAGTTCCACTTTCCGGCCCTCTCCCCATAACCCTTAATCCCCTCTCTTATCAAAAACCCATCAACCCGCTTCTTGAAAATATTTAGCGAGGCAACCTCCACCACTTCAACGGGTAGAGAATTCCAGAGATTCACCACCCTTTGAGTGAAGAAGTTCCTCCTCAACTCCGTTCTAAAACGCCTCCCCTTTATCTTGAGGCTGTGCCCCCTAGTCCTGCTGTCTTTTTTGAGTGGGAAGAGTCTCTCCACCTCTATCCTATCCATCCCATTCATAATCTTATACGTCTCAATGAGATCTCCCCTCATTCTTCTCAACTCCAACGAGTACAAGCCTAGTTTATTTAGCCTCTCCTCATAGCTCAACCTCCTCAACTCCGGTATCAGCCTAGTAAACCTCCTCTGCACTCCTTCCAAGGCCAAAATATCTTTGCGCAGGTGCGGCGCCCAAAACTACACACAGTACTCCAGCTGCGGCCTCACCAATGCCCTATACAGCTGCAGCAAGACCTCCCTACTTTTATATTCAATCCCCCTCGCTATGAAGGCCAGCATCCCATTCGCCTTCCTGACCACCTGCTGCACCTGCAAGCTGGGTTTTTGCGACTCATGCACAAGGACCCCGAGGTCCCTCTGCACCGTCGCCTGCTGCAGTTTTTCGCCACGTAAGTAATAGTCCTTCCTACCATTATTCCTACCAAAGTGGACCACCTCACACTTGCCAACATTAAATTCCATTTGCCATTTCCTGGCCCATTCGCCCAGCCTATCTAGATCCTTCTGCAGACTCTCCACACCCTCCGCACAATTTGCCGTTCCCCCAATCTTGGTGTCATCCGCAAATTTCGACACCCTACACTCGGTTCCCTCCTCCAGATCATCTATATAAATGGTAAAAAGCTGAGGCCCTAGCACCGACCCCTGGGGCACTCCACTCGTCACCATCCGCCAATCCGAATAGCACCCGTTGACCCCCACTCTCTGCCTCCTATTTGACAACCAATCCTCTATCCACGCTAACACCCTACCCCCAACTCCAAGTACCCTGACCTTCTGCAATAACCTCTTATGAGGTACTTTGTCAAACGCCTTCTGAAAATCCAGAAAGACCACATCCACCGGCTCTCCTCTATCCACCGCCCTAGACACATCCTCATAGAACTCCAATAAATTTGTCAGACACGACTTCCCTTTAATGAAACCGTGCTGCGTCTGCTCTATCAAGCAATTCCCTTCAAGATGCCTCGCAATTTCCTCCTTAATGACGGATTCTAACATTTTACCTACCACAGACGTTAAACTAACCGGCCTATAATTCCCCGCCTTTTGCCTGGCACCCTTCTTAAACAATGGTGTAACATTAGCCGTTTTCCAATCTTCCGGCACTTCCCCGGAATCCAGCGACGTCTGGAAAATAACCACCAAGGCATCCACTATCACCTCCGCCATTTCTTTCAGGGCCCTCGGATGCATTCCATCCGGTCCTGGGGACTTGTCCACAAGCAGCCCCTCCAGTCTGTCGAGCACCACCTCTCTAGTAACAGTAATGTCATTAAGACCCTCCAGTCCTACCACCTTTCCATCGCTAACAGCCGGCAAATTATTCACGTCCTCCTCCGTGAAGACAGAAACAAAAAAGTTATTCAATACCTTAGCCATATCCCCATCTCCTACCACTAGGTCCCCTTTCTCATCCTCTAAAGGACCAACGTTCACCCTAGCCAGCCTCTTCCTTTTTATATATTTATAAAAACTCTTGCTATCCTTTTTTATATTAAGTGCTAGCCCAGCTTCATAGTTTCTCCTACCCTCCTTTATCAACTTCTTTGTCAATCTTTGTTGACATTTAAACCTCTCCCAATCCTCTTCTCGCCCACTCCTCTTAGCCAGTCTAAATTCCTTCGCTTTTAATTTAACACTTTCCTACCCCATATCTTAGAAGACCAGAAGACATAGGAGCAGAATTAGGCCACTCGGCCCATCAAGTCTGCTCCCCATTCATTCATGGCTGATATTTTTCTCATTCCCATTCTCTTGCCTTGTCCCCATAACTCCTGCTCCCCTTATTAATCAAGAACCTATCTATCTCTGTCTTAAAGACACTCAATGACCTGGCCTCCACAGCCTTCTGTGGCAAAGAGTTCCACAAATTCACCACTCTCTGGCTGAAGAAATTTCTCCTCATCTCCGTTTTAAAGGATTGTCCCTTTAACCTGAGGTTGTTCCCTCGTGAAGACATTCTCCCAGTGTCCACTCTATCCAGGCCTTGCAGTATCCTGTATGTTTCAATTAGATTCCCCCCTTCATCCTTCTAAACTCCAACGAGTACAGACCCAGGGTCCTCAACCGTTCCTCATACGAAAAGCTGTTCATTCCAGGGATCATTCTTGTGAACTTCCTCCAGACCCTTTCCAAGGTCAGTACATCCTTCCTTAGGTACGGGGCCTAAAACTGCTCACAATACTCCATATGGGGTCTGACTGGAGCGTTATACAGCCTCAGAATTTCGTCCCTGCTTTTATATTCTTGCCCTCTTGACAGGAATGCTAACATTGTATTTGCCTTCCTAACTGCCGGCTGATCTTGCATGTTAACTTTGAAAGAATCTTGAACAAGGACTCCCAAGTGCCTTTGTGTTTCTGATTTCCTAAACATTTTCCCATTTAGAAAATAGTCTATGCCTCCAATCCTCCTTCGAAAGTGCATAACCTCACACTTTTCCACATTGTATTCCATCTGCCACTTCTTTGCCCACTCTCCTAACCTACCAAAGTGCTGCAAAATGCTCGGGGACATTGTGAGGACATGAAACGTGTTAAATGAAGAGTTTCTTTCACAACCACTTGTAATTCATGACCATCAATATTAGTTCATACAACATGTTACAACTGTACAAAACTCTGGTGTGGCCGCACTTGGAGTGTTGCGTACAGTTCTGGTCGCCGCATTATAAGAAAGATGTGGAAGCATTGGAAAGGGGTGCAGAGGAGATTTGTGCAGAGGAGATTTACCAGGATATTGCCTAGTATGGTGGGAAGGTCTCATGAGGAAAGGCTGAGGGACTTGAGGTTGTTATTATTAGAGAGAAGACGGTTAAGAGGTGACTTAATTGAGGCATACAAGATGATCAGAGAATTAGATAGGGTGGACAGAGAGAGTCTTTTTCCTCGGACGGTGATGGCTAACACGTGGGGACATAGCTTTAAATTGAGGGGTGAGAGATAGAGGACAGACGTCAGAGGTAGGTTCTTTACTCAGAGGGTAGTAAGGGCGTGGAATGCCCTGCCTGCAGCAGTTGTGGACTTGCCAACTTTAAGAGCATTCAAATGGTCATTGAATAGACATATGGATACCATTGGAATAGTTTAGGTTAGAGGGTCATTAGATTGGTTCCACTGGTTGGCGCAACATTGAGGGCCGAAGGGCCTGTACTGCGCTGTAATGTTCTATGTTCTAACAAGGGGGGTGAGTGGGTTTGAAATAAGAACATAAGAACTAGGAGCAGGAGTAGGCCTACGGGCTTAGCTGTATTTCATGGGGTGTAGGCATCACTGGGAAAGACAGCATTTGTTGTCCATCCTTAGTTGTCCTTGAACTCAGTGTCTTGCTTGGCCATTTCAGAGGACAGGTAAGAGTCGGGAATGTGATGTCCAGTGATCTTATTGCTATCGTTAATCTAGAAACCCAGCTAATGTTCTGGGGACCTGAGTTCGAACCCCACCACGGCAGATGGTGGAATTTGAATTCAATGAAATATCTGGAATTAAGAATTTACTGATGACCATGAAACCACTGTCGATTGTCAGAAAAACCCATCTCGTTCAATAATGTCCTTTAAGGAAGGAAATCTGGGTCCTTGTACAGTCTGGCCGACATGTGACTCCAGAGCCACAGCAATGTGGTTGACTCTCAACTGCCGTCGGGCTAATAGAGGGGCAGTAAATGCTGGCCAGACACTAACGCCTATGTCCCACAAATGAATAAGTAAAGCCAGCCACATTGCTGTGACTCTGGAGTCACATGTAGGCCAGACCAGGTAAGGAAGACAGATTTCCTTCCCTCAGGGACATTAGTGAACCAGATGTCAATGACAGTTTCATGGTTGCAATTACTGTGACTAACTTTCTCATCCAGATTTGGAAATTGAATTTAAATTTAACCACTGATCACGCTGGAATTTGAACCCATGTCCCCAGAACATTAGCCCGAGCTCTGAATTATTGTTGCATTGACATTACCATTACACCTTTCGGTGGTGATACTGCAATTCTATGTTTTGCTGTTGTTTCGTAAAGAGACTTTAATTTACACAATAATACGAAAATACGAACAGAAGAACAGAAGACCTCGGACCAGGAGTAGGCCATCTGGCCCCGTGAGCCTGCTCTGCCATTCAGTAAGATCAGGATGTTTCTGAATTGGAGACAGTTGCAGGGAAACACAGCAGCCAAACTGTGCACAGCAAGATTCCACAAACAACAATGTAATATTGATCCAGACAATCAGATTTAGTGATATTGGATTTGAGATGAACTTTGGCCATGGCGCTGGGGAGAAGATCCTTGCTCTCCTGTGAAAGTGGCCATGCGGGGGAGGTGCCTCGATTTAACCTCTCGTGTGCAGTACGGCACTTCACACAGTACATCGCAACCTCAGCACTACATTGGAGTGTCAGCCTGTACCTCTTGTTGGAGAGACTAGGACCAGAGGACACATTTAAAAATAACCTGAAGGTTGGGGGCAAATTCTTTCTCTCAGTGGGTCGGATATGTGGAATTCACTTCCCAGGACTGCAGTGGGGCACGGTCATTGAATATTTTCCAGGATGATTTAGATAGATTCTTGGTCAATAAGGGAGTCAAAGGTTGAGAGGCTGATTCTGGGGATGGTGGGACTGATGTAGGAGGAGAGATTGACTAGGTTAGGATTGTTTTTCACCTGATTGATTTGATTTATTATTGTCACATGTATTAACATGCAATGAAAAATATTATTTCTTGCATGCAATACAAAGCATACCGTTCATAAAGAAGGAAACGAGAAAGTGCAGAATGTAGTGTTCCAGTCACAGCTAGATTTTGATTTATTATTGTCACATTTATTCACATAGAGTGAAAAGCATTGTTTCTTGTGCACTATACAAAGCATACCGTTCATAGAGAAGGAAAGGAGAGGGTGCAGAATGTAGTGTTACAGTCATATCTAGGGTATAGAGAAAGATCAACTTAATGCGAGGCAGCGGGAAGTGTAGACAGAGTCAATGGATGGGAGGCTGGTTTGCGTGATGGATTGGGCTACAGTCATGACCTTTGTACTTCCTTGCGGTCTTGCCCAGAGCAGGAGCCCATACTAAGCTGTGATACAACCAGAAAGAATGCTTTCAATGGTGCATCTGTAGAAGTTGGTGAAAATCATAGCTGACATACCAAATTTCTTTAGTCTTCTGAGAAAGTTTTCGCTGGAGTTCAGATGAATGAGAGGGGATCTTATAGAAACTTATAAAATTCCAACAGGTTTTGAAAGGATAGATGCAGGGAGGATGTTCCTGATGATGGGGGAGTCCTGAACTAGGGGTCACAGTCTGAGGATTCGGGATAGACCATTTAGGACGGAGATGAGGAGATATTTCTTCACCCTCTGGAATTCATTCCCACAGCAAGTAGTTGATGCCAAAACATTGAATGTATTCAAGAAGCAGCTGGATACAGCACTTGGGGTAAAAGGGATTGAAGGTTATGGGGAGAAAGCAGGATTAGGCTATTGAACTGGATAATCAGCCAAGATGGTGATGAATGGCGGAGCAGGTTCGAAGGGCCTCCTCTGCTGCTATCTTCTATGCTACAGGGATAGACGGGAAAGTAGAGTGCGGCCACAATCAGATAAGCTGCCATCAAATGGCAGAGCAAGCTGGAAGCTGACTGAACAGCTGACTCCTGCTGCATGTTTGTATATATTTATTTACTGAGCTTATCCGTGTGCAATTATTTATATTTCAGTTACCCAGGCTGCACCATCGGTCTACATTCCCAACCCTTCCTGTGGCGTGAACTCAAACCAAGATGAGATCAGCCTCGTCTGCCTGGTCAAGGACTTTCAACCCAAGGACATCACTCAGACATGGTCCAGGAACAATCAGGTCATTACGACTGGAATCAAGAAGTTTCCACCAGTCCAGGGAAAAGACATGAAATACACGATGAGCAGTGTTCTCAAAGTCTCTGCGTCAGATTGGAATACCGATAGTGTCTACCACTGCAAGGCGGGCCACGATTCCAACGCAATGGTGGAACGGCAATACAAAAGACCTAAAAGTTAGTACAAGATGTTATTTTCCATCTAAAACTGCATTGTTAGACCATACGACATAGAAGCAGAATTAGGCCACTCGGCCCATCGAGTCTGCTCCGCCATTCAATCATGGCTGATATTTTTCTCATCCCCATTCTCCTGCCTTTTCCCCATAATCCCTGATCCCCTTGTTAATCAGGAACCTATCTATCTCTGTCTTAAAGACACTCAATGACCCGGCCTCCTCTGCGACAAAGAGTTCCACAGATTCCCCACTCTCTGGCTGAAGAAATTCCTCCTCATCTGTGTTTTAAAGGATCGTCCCTTTACCCTGAGGTTGTGTCCTCTGCTTCCAGTTTTTCCTACCAGTGGAAACATCCTCTCCACGTCCACTCTATCCAGGCCTCGCAGTATCTTGTAAGTTTCAAGAAGATCCCCCCTCATCTTTCTCAACCCCAAAGCGTTCAGACCCAGAGTCCTCAATCGTTCCTCATACGACAAGCTCTTCATTCCAGGGATCATTCTTGTGAACCTTTCCAAGGCCAGCATATCCTTTCTTAGCCATGGGGCCCAAAACTGCTCACAATACTCCAAATGGGGTCTGACCAGAGCCTTTTACAGCTTCAGAAGTACATCCCAGCTGTTGTACTCGAGCCCTTTGTTGATGTGGAAGAGGTGAAATTGGACAAGAAAGCTTCAGCAGCCAATGTAAGAGGTTGTTGCACAATACCAAATATTTTACCCCATAAACCATAAGACGTCGGAGCAGATTTCGGCCACTCAGCCCATCAAGTCTCCTCAGTCATTCAATCATGGCTGATATTTTTCTCATCCCTATTCTCCTGCCTTTTCTGCATAATCCTTGATCCCCTTATTAATCATGAACCTATCCATCTCTGTCTTAAAGACACTCAATGACCTGGCCTCCACAGCCTTCTGAGGCAAAGAGTTCCAAAGATTCACCAGTCTCTGGCTGAAGAAATCCCTCCTCATCTCTGTTTTAAAGGATCGTCCCTTTAGCCTGAGGTTATGCTCTCTGGTTCTAGCTTTTCCAGCTAGTGAAAACATCCCCCCCAATCCTTCTAAACTCCAACGAGTGCAGACCTAGAGTCTGTGAGGCAGCAGTGCGAACCCACTGTGGCGCTGTGCTTCTTAAGATGGGGTTGAGAAGAAATCTTTTCTCACAGAGAACAAAGACCAAAGAACAAAGAAAATTACAGCACAGGAACAGGTCCTTCAGCCCTCCAAGCCTGCACCGCCAATGCTGCCTGACTGAACTAAAACCCCCTTCCCTTCCGGGGACCATATCCCTTCATTCCCATCATATTCATGTATTTGTCCAGATGCCCCGTAAAACTCACTATCATTTCTGTTTCCACCACCTCCTCTGCAATGAGTTCCAGGCACCCACCACCCTCTGTGTAAAGAATTTGCCCATAGATCTCATTTAAACCTTGCCCCTCACACCTTAAACCTGTACCCCCGAGTAATTGACTCTTCCACCCTGGGAAAAAGCTTCTGACTATCCACTCTGTCTATGCCCCCCCTCAACCTCCGTCGTTCCAGTGAGAACAAACCAAGTTTCTCCAACCTCTCCTCATAGCTAATGCCCTCCATACCAGGCAACATCCTGGTAAATCTTTTCTGTACCCTCTCCAAAGCCTCCACATCCTTCTGGTAGTGTGGTGACCAGAATTGAACACCATATTCCAAGGGCGGCCCAATTAAGGTTCTATAAAGCTGCAAAATGACTTGCCAATTTTTAAACTCAGTGCTCCGGCTGATGAAGGCAAGCATGCCGTATGCCTACTTGACAACCTTCTCTACCTACGTTGCCACTTCCAGTGACCTGTATACCTGTACACCCAGATCCCTCTGCCTATCAATACCCTTAAGAGGGCTGTGAATCCTTGAAACGCAACAGCAGTGGAGACTGGGTCAGTCACTATTATTAAGGCAGAGAGACAGATAGATTCTGACTAACAAGGGAGTTATATGTTATTGGGGGGAGGCAGACTGCAGAGTTGTGGCTAAACTTGTCCCAAGTGGAGAATTGTAAATTCTATCTAAAATGGCCAAAATCTCAGCAACAACTTCATGGAGTGCTATCCAGCACAGTTCTGGCCACCCGACTATAAAAAGGATATTATTAAACTAGAGAAAGTGCAAAAAAGATTTACGAGGATGCTACCGGGACTTGATGGATTGAGTTATAAGGAGAGGCTGGATAGACTGGGACTTTTTTCTCTGGAGCGTAGGAGGCTGAGGGGTAATCTTATAGAGGTCTATGAAATAATGAAGGCACAGATAAGCTAGATAGTCAATATCTTTTCCCAAAGGTAGCGGAGTCTGAAACTAGAGGGCAGAGGTTTAAGGTGAGACTGGAGAGATACAAAAGGGTCCAGAGGGGCAATTTTTTCACACAGAGGGTGGTGAGTGTCTGGAACGAGCTGCCATAGGTAGTAGCAGAGGGGGGTACAATTTTGTCTTTTAAAAAGCGTTTGGACAGTTACATGGGTAAGATGTGTACAGAGGGAAATGGGCCAAATACAGACAATTGGGACTAGCTTAGGGGTTAAAAAAAAAGGGTGGCATGAGCAAGTTGGGCCGAAGGGCCTGTTTCTATGCGTTAAATCTCTATGCCTCTATGACAATCTCAGACTGATTCTTGGCACTGTGAGGTTATCAGACACCAGCAGGAGAAAGCTCACCTTGTACAGCAAGTCACTCAGGAGCTAAAACACTGAAGGATTCTGGCTGTTTGTCAGAATCGAGAACTGAAAGATTAAGTGAATATTTCAGGAGAACCCAGTCAAATGGACGAATGAGAGCTTGGCATGGTGATGGTTACTCTGGATGTTACAGGATAGAATATGTCTCGTCCCTAAATTATCCCTAAGTTAGACCTCCCCAAATCTGGCATAGAGAAAAGTCACAGGTAGAAGAAGGTAGATGAGGCATTCACTGAATGTTAAAATGGTGGCGTGGCTTGTTGGGCCGAAGGGCCTGTTTCCTGTGCCGTGTTGTTCTTTGTTCTTTGTCGTCTTTACTGGAGCAAAACTATTGCGTAATCTGAAAGATGCTGAAATGTGTTACAGGTCCGAACGTCATCCCCCTTATCCCAACTGCGCAGATTATCTACAATCAAACCACTGCTGTCCTGGGCTGTGTGATATCTGGATTTACTCCCAACAGCATCCAGGTTTCCTGGAAGAAAGGCCAGTTGGAACAAACAGGTGTTCTTCTCCCTTCCAAACAGAGACCTGACAATACATTCGAAACAGTCTCTTACCTGACAGTCACTGTGGCGGATTGGAAGAACGGAGATGGCTACGTTTGTCAAGTGACCCACGCACCTTCGAACTTCAATCAGGTGATCAACTTCAGATACCGAGAAAGTAAGTGGTGTCTGAGAGAGGAAAGGAATATCCTGTCAGTAATTCAGACTCGTGTTCACTTCATGGGCAAAGACTCTCCCTCAGTTCAGAATCATTGTCCCCAATAACAAGCCTGCAGTGAGGGGGTAAAATGTTCAGTGTTTGGTGTTTTGACACTTAAGGGGAGTAATTTGAATGGAATGCAGGAAGCAGAGGGAAACTGCTGGAATTGGGTCACTGTCTGTTTCCCACCCTTATCCAATGGGACTCTCCGTGACTCCAAATGAAGATGGGGCTGGGTGTGAAGTGGTCCAGCTGATACGTCCCATCTGATACCCAACACATCGAATCCCATCCACAGTTCAAATCAGCTCCCAATGTTTCCTTTTCTACTGCCTCCCAAACACTGCTTTATCCAGGAAATCTTTCCAGTTTTGCGTTTGAAGGAATGGCCGGGATTGGCCTCACTGTTTCCTGAGCCTGCTCCAGAAATCACCCAACTGACTGCTCATCAACTCATTCCCCACATTTTCCTTTTCGATAGAACTCCCCCACCCTCCATCACTTGCTTTTATCAGACATGGTAAACAGTAGAAGAGCAAGGAGGTCATGTTGGAGCTGTACAGAGCGTTGGTGAGGCCACAGCTGGAGTACTGGGTGCCGTTCTGGCCACCTCACTATAGGAAGGATGTGATCGCACTGGAGAGGGTGCAGAGGAGGTTCACCAGGGTGCTGCCTGGGAGTGGAGTATTTGAGCCATAAGGAGAGACTGGATAAGCTTGGATCACTTTCTTTAGACCAGAGAAGGCTGAGGGGGATTGAGGTGTATCAGATTATGAGGGGTTTAGGTAGGGTGAGTAGGGAGCAGCTGTTCTCCTGGGTTGAGAGTTAATCATTCCTGTATTCTCCCCGTAACCCTTCAACTCATTACCAGTTAAAAATCAGTCTAACCCCTCCTTAAATTGACTCACTGTTCCAGTATCCACCACACTTTGGGGTAGCGAATTCCAGATTCACAACCCTTTGGGAGAAGTAGTTTCTCCTCAACTCTGGAGATAAGTGGGAGAGATTGGGGCCCAGATGGTTGAAGGCACATCCACCGATGCTGGGTGGAAAGTGAGCGAAGGATGTACCAGAGACTAGAGTTATACAGAGTTTCTGGATGGCTGTAGGAATGGAGAAGATTACTGAGATCAGGAGAGGTGAGGCCAATGGAACATTAGGATGAGGATTCTAAGCCTGAGGTGATCCAGGTTCCTCATACGACAAGCTCTTCATTCCAGGGATCATTCTTGTGAATCTCCTCTGGACCCTTTCCAAGGCCAGCACATCCTTCCTGAGATACGGGGCCCAAAATGCACACAATATTCCAAATGGGATCTGACCAGAGCCTTACACACCCTCAACAGTACATCCCTGCCCTTGTATTCTTGCCCTCTCGACACGAATGCTAACATTGCATTTGACTTCCTAACTGCCGACTGAACTTGCACATTAACCTCGAGAGAATCTTGAACAAGGACTCTCGAGTCTCTTTGTGTTTGGAATCGGAAGCCCCATCTCTCCACGGATGCTATCAGACTTGTTGAGTTTCTCCAACATTTTCTGTTTTTGTTTCGATTTCTCTGAACTTTTCCCCTTTCCCATTCCCAGAAATGACTGTCTTGATCCGAAATCCTTCCATCAGAGAGGTTTGGATGAACAAGACGGCTACCCTGGAGTGCTCAGTGGTCTGTTCTGATCCGAGCCCAATCCAAATCCTCTGGGAAGTGAGCGACAAGAGTAGAAGTGACGGAGTTTTGACTCATCCGCCCACAAGAGAAGGGAGCCTGCATGTTATCGTCAGCCAACTTCGAACCAGTGCAGAGGAGTGGGAAAGCGGGGTGGAGTTTGTGTGCTCCGTGCATGGTGCTGCCTCGTCTGCACCGGTGTCGAAACGGATAAGCAGAGAAAAAGGTGGGCAAACAATCAGAAATTAATCTCCTGACTTTGGTAAGCTTGAAGGGGAAATGTTTAACACTTCCTTTGTCTACCCATTTGTTCCAGTGAAGCCAAAAAGTCCCACAGTTAGACTGCTGCCCCCAACAGAAGAAGAGATGAAGAGTAAGAACACAGCCACACTCGAGTGTTTGATCACTGGATTCTACCCGGACTTCGTGAATGTCACCTGGGAGAAAGATGGTGTTCTGATCTCCTCCAAGACTCGTGCTGGGCTCACCGCTCTGGAGCAGGCAGGGACATTCAGTGTCAGGCACTACCTGACTGTGAGTACAGGGGAGTGGAGGAAAGGCTCAGCCTTCACCTGCACTGTGTCTCACCCACCGTCCCACTTCAACAGCAGCAAGACAGTGAAGAACATCCAAGGTATGACCCTGGAGCCTCAACTCCAAAATTCACATTGTTAATCCCTGACGCTGTAAACTCTGTGAGGATTAGGAAGTTTAACACGGACAATGTTCACGTGCTTATGAAGTGGGTGTTTGAGTGGGTTGAGGAGTCAATCATTCCCATATTCTCCCTGTAACCCTTCAAGACAACACCAATTAAAAATCAGTCTAACCCCTCCTTAAATTGACTCAGTGTTCCAGTATCCACCACACTTTGGGGTAGCGAATTCCACAAATTCACAACCCTTTGGGAGAAGCAGTTTCTCCTCAACTCTGTTTTAAATTTGCTACCCCTGCTCCTAAGACTCTGACCTCTCGTCCCAGAATGTCCCACAAGAGGAAGCATCCTCTCCACGTCTACTTTATTCATACCTTTTCTCATCTTGTACACCTCAATTTAATCTTCCCTCATCCTTCTAAATTCCAGAGAGTAGAGGCCTAAACTGTTCAATCTCTCTTCGTACGGCAAACCCCTCATCCCTCAATCAGGAAGGAGCAGAGTTTTAGAGTAAAGGTTAGGAGATTCAGAGGGATTTGAGAAAAGAAAATCACACAGGAGGTGGTGGGAATCTGGAATTCACTGCCTGGGAAGGTAGTGGAGGCTGGAAACCTTACAACCTTTCAAAAATATTTGGATGGGCACTTGAAACATCATGGGTGGGATTTGCCAGCCACGCTTGCCTCAAAACCAGAGAACACCCCTCCCCTCCACCCCGTGAGTCAATAGACCTTCGCGTGTTCCACCCCTTCCTCCCCAACCCCTGCTCACCAGGATTCCCGTGGCGGGCACAAGGGGACAAGGATAGATCTGGTCCTCGGGTTGAAGTCCTGAACTGGAAAAAGGCCAAATTTGATGAAATGAGAAGGGATCTGGGAAGTGTGGATTGGCACAGGCTGTTCTCTGGGAAGGATGTAAATGGAAAGTGGGGGGCCTTCAAAGGAGACATTTTGAGAGTGCAGAGTTTGTATGTTCCTGTCAGGATTAAAGGCAAAGTAAATAGGAATCAGGAACCTTGGTTCTCGAGGGAGATTGTAACACTGATTAAGAGGAACAGACAGTTGTATGTTATGTACAAATCAGATGCTCAAGGAGTATAAAAAGTGCAAGAAGCCACTTAAGAGGGAAATCAGGAAAGCTAAAAGAAAATATGAGGTTGCTTTGGCAGACAGAGTGAAGGAAAATCCAAAGAGCTTCTATAGGTATGTAAGGAGAAAAAGATAGTGAGGGAAGACCAGAGTGGTAGACTGTGTATGGAACCAAAAGAGATGGGGGAGAGACTAAATGGGTTTTTTACATCCGTATTTACTGTGGAAATGGACATGGAGTCTACGGAAATAGGGCAAACAGGCCGGGAGGTCCTGGAACCTCTACAGATCACAGGGGAGGAGGTGCTGGCTGTCCTGAGGCAAATCAGAGTGGATGAATCCCCAGGACTGGACAGGGTATTCCCACGGACCTTGAGGGAGGCTTGTTTTCAACTTGCAGGGGCCCTGGCAGACATATTTAAAATGTCAGTATTCACCGGGGAGGTGGCGGATGATTGGAGGGTGGCTCATGTTGTTCCGTTGTTTAAAACAGGTTCCAAAAGAAATCTTGGAAATTGTAGGCCAGTAAGTGTGACGTCTGTGGTGGGCAAGTTATTGGAAGGTGTGATAAGGGATAGGATCTCCAAATATTTGGATAGACAGGGACTTATTAGGGAGAGTCAACATGGCTTTGTGCGTGGTAGGTCATGTTTGACTAATCTATTCGAGTTTTTGAGGAGGTCACCAGGAAAGTGGATGAAGGGAAGGCGGTGGATGTTGTCTACAAGGACTTCAGCAAGGCCTTTGACAAGGTCCCTCATGGGAGGTTAGTTAGGAAGGTTCAGTCGCTAGGTATACATGGGGAGGTAGTAAATTGGATTAGACACTGGCTGAATGGAAGAAGCCAGAGAGTGGTTGTGGAGGATTGCTCCTCTGAGTGAAGGCCTGTGACGAGTGGTGTGCTGCAGGGATCGGTGTTGGGTCCACTGTTGTTTGTCATCTATGCCAATGATCTGGATGATAACGTGGTAAATTGGATCAGCAAATTTGCTGATGATAGAAAGATTGGAGGTGTAGTGGACAGTGAGGAAGGTTTTCAAAGCTTGCAGAGGAATTTGGACCAACGAGAAAAATGGGCTGAAAAATGGCAAATGGAATTTAACGCAGACAAGTGTAAGTACAAGTATTGTACTTTGGAAGGACAAACCAAAGTAGAACGTACAGGGTAAATGGTCGGACTCTGAAGAGTGCAGTTGAACAGGGGGATCTGGGAATACAGGTACAGAATTCCCTAAAAGTGACGTCACAGGTGGATAGGGTTGTAATGAGTGCTTTTGGTACATTGGCCTTTATAAATCGGAGTATCGAGTATAAAAGTTGGAGCGTTATGGTAAGGTTGTATAAGGCATTGGTGAGGCCGAATTTAGAATATTGTATATAGTTTTGGTCACCTGGTTACAGGAAGGATGTAAATCAGGTTGAAAGAGTGCAGAGAAGGTTCACAAGGATGTTGCCGGGACTTGAGAAGCTGAGTTACAGAGAGAGATTGAATAGGTTAGGACTTTATTCCCTGGAGCGTAGAAGAATGAGGGGAGATTTGATAGAGGTGTATAAGATTTTGACGGGTATAGATAGAGTGAATGCAAGCAGGCTTTTTCCACTGAGGCTAGGGGAGAGAAAAACCAGAGGGCGTGGGTTAAGGGTGAAAGGTGAAAAGTTTAAAGGAAATATTAGGGGGGGATTCTTCACGCAGGGAGTGGTGGGAGTGTGGAACGAGCTGCCGGATAAAGTGGTAAATGCGGGGTCACTTTTAAGAAAAACTTGGACAGGTTCATGGATGAGAGGGGTGTGGAGGGATATGGTCCAAGTCCAGGTCAGTAAGACGAGGCAAAAAATGGTTCATCACAGACAAGAAGGGCCAAAGGGCCTGTTTCTGAGCTGTAATTTTCTATGGGAGAACCCCCCTCCATAACATTCAAGGATATGGAACAAGTGCTGGAAGATGGGATTAGCGTGTGTTTACTGGTGGGTATTATTGGTGCAGACTCGATGGGCTGAAAGGCCTTTTCTGCGCTGTATGACTCTCTGACTGCACCCCTCCTCCTCCAAGCTCAGGTTAATTTCCTCTGACCGTTCTGGATAAGGTAAGTGGGCTTTTCAATATCAACATGATCCGGTCCCTTTCGGATTCTGAAAAGGCAGGACTGAGCTGAGTTCCGGGGCCGTGTGCTTCTCCCAATTTCCTGGCACAAGGGAGCGGGAGTGAGAATGTGTAAGGCTTAATCTGCAACTCTTCCAATTCCAGGTGGAAATCCTCCTGGCACTTGTCCTCCTTGCACTTGTGCTGGGTGTGTGCCGAAGTTTGTCCACAAGAATAACCTCGATGTGACCCTGGAAAATGGTGACAAGCTCCAATTTAACTGTCACCCTCAAACTTGTTCAATAAAGTGATTGACTGTGAATGGAATTGGCTGTTGGATGTTATTAAGAACCATCCAGGAGGTTCAGATCCAGCCTGTGTTGTCTGTCAGAATGAAAGTGTCAACAATGCAACAAGCAACTGCCATAGTTTGGGTTCCCCTTCCCCACCCAACCCACTCCTGAACTGTGAGGAGGATGCAGAAATCCTTTAGCATGATCTGGACAGGTTGGGTGAGTGAGCTAATCAGTGGCAGATGCAGTGTAATTTGGACAAGTCTGAGGTTATTCACTTTGGAAGCAAAAGCAAGAAGGCAGATTACTACCTGAATGGCTGTAAATTGGGAGAGGGGAGTGTGCAGAGGGACCTGGGTGTCCTTGTGCACCAGTCTCTGAAGGTGAGCATATAGGTGCAGCAGTGGGGTAAAGAAGGCAAATGGTATGTTGGCCTTCATTGCAAGATACTTCGAGTACAGGAACAGGGATGTGCTATTGCGTCTCGGGGATGGAGTTCATAATTCTATCTCCTTCACGAGAGCATTGGAAAGAGATAGGATCAGGCAGGCTAGGAAGGTGTTTGTCTGGAGTAAGGGGAAATATGATGACATCAGGCAGACAATTGGACGAATAAACTGGAAGGAGGTTTTCTTGGGGAAAAGTACTGAAGGAAGGTGGCGGATTTTCAAGGAATGTTTGACTGGAGCTCTGCACGGCAACGTTCCGATGAGACAAGGAGGTTTTGGTAGGTCGCGGGAGCCGTGGTGCATGAAGGTTGTGGTGAACCTGGTCAGGAAGAAAAGAAAGGTATATAAAAGGTTCAGAGAGCTAAGAGATGTTAAGGATCTAGAGGAGTATAAGGCTTGTAGAAAGCAGCTTAAAAAGGAAATTAGGAGAGCTAGAAGGGGACATGAGAAGGCCTTGGCGGGTAAAATTAAGGAGAATCCCAAGGCGTTCTACAAATATGTGAAGAGTAAAAGGATAAGAAAAGAAGGGATAGGACCTATAAAAGGTGAAGGGGGAAAAGTCTGTGTGGAACCAGAAGACATGGCAGAGGTGCTTAAAGAGTACTTTGCCTCGGTATTCATGGTGGAAAGTGATCTGGGAGGTTGCACTGCGGGTTTGTGGCAGACTGAAAAGATTGAGTATGTGGATATTAAGAGAGAGGATGTGTTGGAACTTTTAAATTCTATCAAGATAGATATCTCGCTGGGACCGGATGGGATGTACCCCAGGTTATTGTGGGAGGTGAGGGAAGTGATTGCAGAGCCCCTGGCGATGATCTTTGCATCGTCAATGGAGACGGGAGAGGTTCTGGAGGATTGGAGGATTGCGGATGTGGTTCCTATTTTCAAGAAACGGAACAGGAATAGCCTGGGAAATTACCGACCGGTGAGTCTGACCTCAGTGGTTGGTGAGTTGATGGAGAGGATTCTGAGGGACAAGATTTATGAGCATTTAGAGAAGTTTAGAATGATCAGGAATAGTCAGCACGGCTTTGTCAAGGGCAGGTCATGCCTTACAAGCCCAGTTGAGTTCTTTGAAAATGTGACTGAACACATTGACGAAGGAAGAGCGGTGGACGTGGTTTACGTGGACTTCAGCAAGGAGTTTGATAAGGTCCCCCATGCAAGACTCCTTGAGAAGGTGAGAGGGCATGGGATCCAAGGGCTTTGGCCTTGTGGATCCAGAACTGGCTTGCCTGCAGAAGGCAGAGAGTGGTTGTGGATGGGTCTTTTTCTGCATGGGGGTCGGTCACCAGTGGAGTGCTCCAGGGATCCGTTCTAGGACCCTTGCTGTTTGTCATTTTCATAAATGACCTAAATGAGGAAGTGGATAGATGGGTTAGTAAGTTCGCCGACGATTCGAAGGTTGGTGGTGTTGTGGACAGTCTGAAGGGATGTCAGAAGTTGCAGCGTGACATAGATAGGATGCAAGACTGGGCGGAGAAGTGGCAGATGGACTTCAACACGGATAAATAAGTAGTGGTCCATTTTGGCAGGACCAACGGGATGCAGGAGTACAATATCAAGGGTAGGAGTCTTAGCTGGGTTGAAGAGCAGAAGGATCTTGGGGTCCGGGTCCATAGGACTCTTAAATCGGCCTCGCAGGTGGAGGATGTGGTCAAGAAGGCGGATGGTGTACTGGCCTTCATTAATCAAGGGATTGAATTTAGGAGTCGGGAGGTAATGCTGCAACTTTATAGGACCCTTGTCAGACCCCACTTGGAGTACTGTGCGCAGTTCTGGTCGCCTCACGACAGGAAGGATGTGGAAGCTATTGAGAGGGTGCAGAGGAGATTTACAAGGATGTTGCCTGAATTGGGAGGCATGCCTTATGAAGATAGGTTGAGGGAGCTAGGTCTCTTCTCCCTGGAGAGACGAAGGTTGAGAGGCGACCTGATAGAGGTTTATAAAATGTTGAGAGATATAGATAGGGTGGATTCTCAGAGGCTATTTCCCAGGGCTGAAACAGTCGCTACGAGAGGACACAGGTTTAAGGTGCTGGGAAGCAAGTACAGAGGAGATGTTAGGGGAAAGTTTTTCGCTCAGAGGGTGGTGAGTGAGTGGAATCGGCTGCCGTCGGTGGTGGTAGAGGCGAACTCGCTAGGGTCTTTTAAAAGACTTCTGGATGAATATATGGGATCTAATGGCATTGGAAGTTACAGATAGTTCTATGGCTTGGTAGGTATAGATGTGATCGGTGCCGATCAGATCTATACCTACTTGTGGGCCGAAGGGCCTGTTTGTGCTGTCGTGTTCTATGTTCTATGTAACTATACAGGGCCTTGGTGAGGCCACGCCTAGAGTATTGTGTGCAGTTTTTGGTCTCCTTTTCTGAGGAAGGATGTTCTTGCTCTCAAGGGAGTGCAGCGAAGGGTTACCAGGCTGATTCCCGGGATGGTGGGACTGATGTATGAGGAGAGAGTGACGAGGTTAGGATTGTTTTCGCTGGAGTTCAGATGAATGAGGGTGGGAGGGGATCTCATGGAGACTTATAAAATTTGAACGGGACCAGACAGGGTAGATGCAAGGAGGATGTTCCCAATGGTGGGAGTGTCCAGAACCAGGGGTCACAGTCTGAGGATTCGGGATAGACCATTTAGGACGGAGGTGAGGAGACATTTCTTCACCCAAAGAGTGATGAGCCTCTGGAATTCATTACCACAGGAAGCAGTTGATGCCAAAACATTGAATGTATTCAAGAGGCAGCTGGATGTAGCACTTGGGGTGAATGGGATCAAAGTTCTGGGGAGAAAGCAGAATTGAGTTGGACAATCAGCCATGATGGTGATGAATAGTGGAGCAGGCTTGAAGGGCTGAATGGCCTCTTCCAGCTCCTATCTTCCATGTTTCTAATCTAAATGGTCATTTTCTTGTGAAGTGCTCCAGGTCAGATTGAATAGGAACCTGACCCCACCGCCTGACCATTGTTTCTCTAAGGCTGTCAAGAATTAGAAGCATGTTTGTCACTCAGAGAGACGGTGAGTCGGGAGCTGGTGGGTTTGGCCTTGTTGATCCAGCAGAATGGTGTGATTGGCTCCTCCAATGGTGTTAACCCTGAGGCAAATCAGTGATTTAGGATTTACCTGGTGCCCTGCACAATCTGCACAGTTTTTGATTAAATTCTGGGTTGTAGAAATGGAAACAGTTCCCTTCACTCCTGCAATCCTGGATACTAACATCAGTCAATAACAGGAACTCAGTCTTCACAGGAATCCAAGTTGGGGAAGACCATAAGACCATAGGAGCAGAATTAGGCCACTCGGCCCATTGAGTCTGCTCCGCCACTCAATCATGGCTGATATTTTTCTCATCCCCATTCTCCTGCCTTTTCCCCATAACCCCTGATCACCTTATTGACCAAGAACCTGTCTATCTCTGTCTTAAAGACACTCAATGACCTGGCCTCCACAGCCTTCTGCGGCAAAGATTTCCACAGATCCACCACTCTCTGGCTGAAGAAATTCCTCCTCATCTCTGTTTTAATGGACCGTCCCTTTAGCCTGAGGTTGTTCCCTCTGCTTCTAGTTTTTCCTACGAGTGGAAACGTTCTCTTCATGCTCATTCTATTCAGGCCTCGCAGTGTCATGTAAGTTTTATTGAGATCCCCCGCCTCATCCTTCTAAACTCCAATGATTACAGATCCAGAGTCCTCAACCCGTTCCTCATCCGACAAGGGATAATTCTTGTGAATCTCCTCTGGACCTTTTCCAAGGCCAGCACATCCTTCCTTAGATACGGGGACCCAAGACTGCTCACTATACTCTTGTATTCTAGCTCTCTCGACTCTTTGTTTCAATTTCCTCAGAGTGGGAAAATGGAATTAAATGCCCAGTTTCTAATAATATAATTATTTTACAAGGTTAAGGGGACTTTTCACAAACCCTGTCAGGTTTCCTGACAAACTCGGAAAACGGACTTCGACTGAGTGATGAACAGAATCAGCAATCCCAAAATGGAAGGAAATTGGTGAATGTTTTGTTTCAAAGACAGAGAGAGAAACGGAACGTCTCAACCTAATAAAAGACCCAGTCCTGTCAGACAGACACTGTGTGCTGAACAGGAGCTGAAACTGCAGCCACAAGGGGTGATGGCTGGTGTACAAGAGAGATTTTTATCCAGACACAGATATCATCATCTTGTCTCTCCGCAAACGTTAACATTACATCAGGAGAGATCAGCGTGAATCACAGCACTTGTGATTCATAAAAGAAATGTTTTTTATATAGTGTAGGATGTGGAGGCTTTGGAGAGGGTATGGAAGAGGTTTACCAGGACGTTGCCTGCTCTGGAGAGGTTGGAGAAACTCGGTTTGTTCTCAATGGAACAGCGGAGGTTGAGCGGTGGTGACCTGATAGAGGTTTACAAGATTATGAGTGGCATGGACAGAGTGGATAGTCAGATGTTCTTTCCTTAGGGTAGAAAAGTCAAGTACGAGGGTACATCGGTTTAAGGTGTGTGGGGAAAAGTTTAGAGGAGCTTGCAAGACAAATTTTTTTTACACAGAGGATGGTGACTGTCTGGAATGTGCTGACCGGGGAGGTAATGGGAGCAGGTACCATAGTGGTATTTAACGGGCAACTGGACGAATACATGAATAGGATGGGAATGGAAGGATACGGACTCTGTACGTGCATATGGTTTTAGTTTAGGCAAGCATCATGATTGGTGCAGGCTTGGAGGGCCAAAGGGCCTGTTCCTGTGCTGTTCTGCTCTTTGTACAGCACACACAGTAAACTGCTGGATATCTGAAATGCCAATGTCCTTGAGAGGAGACGATGGTCTCATGGTATTACTGCTCGACTATTAATCCAGAAACTCAGCTCACGTTCTGGGGACCCAGCGTTCAAATCCTGCCACTCCAGATGGTGAATTTCAATTCAATAAGAAGTATCTGGGATTAAGAATCTACTAATGACCACAAAACCATTGGAAATCTGCCTTCCTTACCAGGTCTGACCTACACGTGTCTCCAGAGCCACAGAAATGTGGTTGACTCTCAACTGCCCTCTGAACAAGGGCAACTAGGGATGGGCAATAAATGCTGGCCAGCCAGCAACGCCCATGTCCCACAAATGAATTGAAAGATGAATATAAAACAGAAAATGGGAACAATTCAAGCGTTATCTTCCCAGGCCAGTGACTCTGAATGGAACTGGGGAAGGATCATTTTATGCAGAAATAATCCCAACCTGCAGGAAGAGGGAACTTGTGTTACTTCCTCTGATTCCTGGGGGTTGTTCTCCCAATGCAAACTAACCATCTTCTTTCACAAGGAATTACCGTCAATGGCAATGTGCATTGATATAGTGCCATCAATGCAGCAAACCATTCCAAACGGTCTGACAGGAACAAAACCAAAGGGGATCTGACACTGAGCCAGAAGGAGAAGATATTGTGATATACTGAGAGCTTGGCCGAATGAGAGAGAGGCTTTAAGGAGAGTCTCAAACGAGGGGAGAGAGGAGACAAGTCGCTGAGGTTTGGGCAGTGAGTTGCAGAGATTGGGGCCCAGATGGTTGAAGGCACGTCCACTGATGCTGGGTGGAAAGCGAGCGAAGGATATACCAGAGACTAGAGTTACACAGAGTTTCTGGACGGCTGTTGGAATGGAGAAGATTACTGAGATCAGGAGAGGTGAGGCCAATGGAACATTAGGATGAGGATTCTAAGCCTGAGGTGATCCAGGTTCCTCATACGACAAGCTCTTCATTCCAGGGATCATTCTTGTGAACCTCCTCTGGACCCTTTCCAAGGCCAGCACATCCTTCCTGAGATACGGGGCCCAAAATGCACACAATGCCCCGAATGGGGTCTGACCAGAGCCTTATATACCCTCAACAGTACATCCCTGTCCTTGTATTCTCGCCCTCTCGACATGAATGCTAACATTGTATTTGTCTTCCTAACTGCCGACTGAACTTGCACATTAACCTCGAGAGAATCTTGAACAAGGACTCCCAAGTCGCTTTGTGTTTGGAATCGGAAGCCCCATCTCTCCACGGATGCTATCAGACCTGCTGAGTTTCTCCAACATTTTCTGTTTTTGTTTCGATTTCTCTGAACTTTTCCCCTTTCCCATTCCCAGAAATGTCTGTCTTGATCCAAAATCCTTCCATCAGAGAGGTTTGGATGAACAAGATGGCTACCCTGGAGTGCTCAGTGGTCTGTTCTGATCCGAGCCCAATCCAAATCCTCTGGGAAGTGAGCGACAAGAGTCGAAGTGACAGAGTTTTGACTCATCCGCCCACAAGGGAAGGGAGCCTGCACATTATCGTCAGCCAACTTCGAACCAGTGCAGAGTGGGACAGCGGGGTGGAGTTTGTGTGCTCCGTGCATGGTGCTGCCTCGTCTGCACCGGTGTCAAAACGGATAAGCAGAGCAAAAGGTGGGCAAACAATCAGAAATTAATGTCCTGACTTTGGTAAGCTTGAGGGGGAAAATTTAAACACTTCCCGTGTTTATCCATTTCTTCCAGTGAAACCAAAAAGTCCCACAGTTAGACTGCTGCCCCCAACAGAAGAAGAGATGACGAGTAAGAACACAGCCACACTCGAGTGTTTGATCACTGGATTCTACCCGGACTTCGTGAACGTCACCTGGGAGAAAGATGGTGTTCTGATCTCCTCCAAGACTCGTGCTGGGCTCACCGCTCTGGAGCAGGCAGGGACATTCAGTGTCAGGCACTACCTGACTGTGAGTCCAGAGGAGTGGAGGAAAGGCTCAGCCTTCACCTGCGCTGTGTCTCACCCACCGTCCCACTTCAACAGCAACAAGTCAGTGAAGAACATCCAAGGTATGACCCTGGGGCCTCAACTCCAAAATTAACACTGTTAATCCCTGAGGCTGTAAACTCTGTGAGGGTCAGGAAGTTTAACACGGACAATGTCCGCGTGTTTATGCAGTGGGTGTTTGAGTGGGCCAGTAATCCAGAGGCCTGAACACAGAAAGATACAATCACGTTAATGTTGTACCTTTCACATCCTCAGGATTTTCCAATGTGTTTCACAGCCAGTAAAATACTTTCCATCAGGTGTAGACATAGCTTCAATGCAAGGAAAATGTCAACTAATTTGATTTGATTTATTCTTCTCACATACCTTGATACACAGTGAAAAGTATTGTTCCTTGCACATGACACAGACAAAACATACCGTTCATAAAGATGGAAGAGAGAACGTCCGGGGTGCGTGAGGTCCTTAATTATGCTGGCTGCTTTGCCGAGGCAGGGGGAAGTGTAGACAGAATCAATGGATGGGAAGCTGGTTTGCGTGATGGATTGGGCTAGATTCAGAACCCTTTTGTAGTTCCTTGCGGTCTTGGGCAGAGCAGGAGCCCATACCAAGCTGTGATACAACCAGAAAGAATGCTTTCAATGGTGCATCTGTAGAAGTTGGTGAGATTTGGAGCTGACATGCCAATATGGTGATTCAGATAATCTGCTAAATATTGACGACTTTCCTCTTCTTCAAAACCCTGACAATAGGATCTGTTTCTTCAGCCTGAGAAGGGGCCTTGGTTTCAGGTCTCTTTCTGAAAGATGGCACTGGAAACAGTGCAGAGTTCCCTCAGTACTGGTTGGCCATTCTTGCTCATGAACTCAAGTATCTGATGTGTGACTTGAACATGCAGCAATGGAGAGGAGGCAGCCCGGCGAACGAGGCAAGGCTGACACGGCCAATTAATGATCCAGAGAACTGAGTTCAAATCCAGCACAGCTTGAGAATTTGAATTTGGTTTTAGAAAGTAAAAATTGGAAATTAAACGCTGGCATCAGTGAACCAGAAGCTGTTCTCTTGTCATTAAAAACCCAACTGGTTTGTAAATGTTCGTTTCAGGAAAGATTATCGGTTAGAATCCCTACAGCACAGAAGGAGGCACTTGCAATATAGTGTTCAATTCTGGTTGCCACATTACCAGAAGGATGTGGAGGCTTTGGAGAGGGTACAGAAAAGATTTACCAGGACATTGCCCTGGTATGGAGGGTATTAGCAATGAGGAGAGGTTGGAGAAACTTGGTTTGTTCTCACTGGAACAACGGAGGTTGAGGGAAGACCTGATAGAAGTCTACGAGAGGCACAGACAGAGCGGGTAGTCAGAAGCTTTTTCCCAGGGTAGAAGAGTCAATTACTCGGGGGCATAGGTTTAACGGAGATGTACGAGGCACATTTTTTACAGAGGGTGGTGGGTGCCTGGAACTCACTGCCGGGGGAGGTAGTGGAAGCAGATACCATCGTGACTTTGAAGGGGCATCTTGACAAACAGATGAATTGGATGGGAATGGAGGGATATGGTCCCCGGAAAGGTTGGCGGTTTAGTTAAGTCGGGCAGCGTGGTCGGTGCAGGCTTGAAGGGCTGAAGGGCCTGTTCATATGCTGTAATTTTCTTTGTTTTTTGTTCCTTGAGGCCATTCAGCCCATCAACTCAATACCAACCACAATCCCGCCCAGGCCCTATCCCTGTAACCCACTTATTTACCCAGCTGATTCTCCTAACACTAAGGTCAATTTAGCACAGCCAATCCACCTAACCTGCACATCTTTGGACTGTGGGAGAAAACCTGAGCACCCGGAGGAAACCCTCGCAGGTACAGGGAGAATATGCAGACTCCACACAGACAGTGACCTGAGGCTGGATTTGAACCTGGGTCCCTGACGCTGTGAGGAAGCAGTGTTAACCACTGTGCCACCGTGCCGACTGTCCTGACCCTGTCTGCCTCAGATGTGGCTCCAGGCACAAACCCCGTGAAAGAGCCCTGTGAGCCACTGCTGTATCTGTGATGACAGGCCTGAATCGCCAGCCTTGCAAAGCCACGTCCTCATCCCATTGGGGAATCATGAAATAATCATTGTCATTTCTCACCCAGATCAGTGTTTGGACACTGGGATCGCAGTCACCTTAAGGAAACCTCCTTTTGAAGAGATCTGGAGGAACAGGACAGCCACTCTTCTTTGTGAGATACTTCATGGTGATTTGGAGGGAGCCAGGGTGACCTGGCAGGTGGATGGAATTGAGAGAAAAGATGGAGTACAGACTCAGAGTCCCAAGAGGAATGGAGACAGAGACATGATCTTCAGCAGATTGACGGTCCCTGCCGCAGAGTGGGAAAGCGGGGTTGAGTATTTGTGTTGGGTGGAGGACAAGAGTTTGCCCACGCCGGAGAAGAGGTCAATCAGGAAAGCCCAAGGTACGTGTGGATGGAACTAGTCAAACAGTCATAGAGGTTTACAGCATGGAAACCCACTGTGTTACCGTGCCGCCCCGTCTTCCTCACCCGGTTTGTGTCAGTGGGTAAATACAAGAGAGAAAGACTCAGTCTAATCTATGTTGTCTCTGTTTCCAGTTGAGGTTAAGACTCAGCCTCAAGTCTACCTCCTTCCCCCTTCGTCGGAGGAGATGGAGAAGGACCAGACTGCGACCCTGGTGTGCCTGGTGACCGGATACTCCCCCGCAGACATCTACCTGGCCTGGATGGCCAATCACACCCTCCTGAAATCGGGATTCGTGAACCAGCCGGTGAGCGAGGACGGTCACAGCGGCTGGAAGTCCAGCAGTAAGCTGACAGTCTCTGCGGACGAGTGGAACAGCGGGACCACTTACTCCTGTGTGGTGGGACATGAGGCAGTCACATCAGACCTGTTCAGGAGCATTAATAAATCTCACAGCAAACCCACCCTGGTCAATGTGTCACTTGTCCTGACTGAGAGTTTTAAATCCTGCTCATAACATCTGGCCATTCAATCAGCCATTTATATAATCCTTGTAAATGGATGGTTAATGCAGCCAGAGGATTGTTGTGATCACAAGAACATCTCTCTTCTGGTGACAGGTCACAGAAAACGGCTTTGCTCAATAATTGAGTTAAAGAAACTATTTGGTGATTGAATCAGACACCGAACGTCCTTTTCTCCAAATGTCTGAAAGTCCTGAGTTCCCTTTGCAATATTTTTCTGCTCTGGGTTAATTGTACGTGGCAAAGTGTCCTGATCCAGTTTCAATAAACATGATGTGAAAAGGTTTCAGTTTTGACTCTTCATAGTTGGTGTGTTTGAGAAACAGTAAATAAGTCAAACTTAAAGTTTATTTATTCGTGTCACAAGTAGGCTTACATTAACACTGCAATGAAGTTACTGTAAAAATGCCCTGGTTGCCACACTCTGGTGCCTGTTTGGGTACGCTTTAGCATGGTCAATGCACCTAACCAGCATATTTTTTGGACTATGGGAGGAAACCCACGCAGACACGGGGAGAACGTGCAGACAGTGACCCAAGCTGGGAATCGAACCTGGGTCCCTGGCGCTGTGAGGTACCAGTGCTAACCACTGTGCCACCATGCTGCCCTAACTGAGAGGACATGAGATGTGGTGAGTGCAATGTGCTTGCGACCAGCAGATTTGTGATGATTGGCCCACAACAGGGCGTCACAGTGGTTAGCACTGCTGCCTCACAGCGCTGGGGACCAGCTTGAATCACTGTCTGTGTGGAGTCTGCACGTTCTCCCCGTGTCTGCGTGGGTTTCCTCAGGGTGCTTGGGTTTCCTCCCACAGTCCAAAAGGCGTGCTAGTGAGATGCAGTGGCCATGCTGAATTCTCCCTCAGTGTACCCGAACAGATGCTGGAGTGTGGCAGCTAGGGGATTTTCACATTAATTCATTGCAGCGATAATATAAGCCTACTTGTGACACTAATATATAAACTTTAAAACAACTTCATCATCATTGTACCATACTAATGTCAGGTTGGCTTTGGTCTTTCTCGGCTTACCCAATTCAATTTGCTCTCAGTCAGTTCCCACATTGAGAACTGTGAGAATGACTGGATCATCTGGTTTTGGGTGTTTAGGTTGAAAGATGAATGTTGTCCGGCTCAGAACACTACAGGGAACTTCCTGCTCTTCTTCCAGTAGTGCTGTGGCTCATTTACACATTAACATGAGCCTGAGGGCCATTGCTTAACGTCTGATTTGAAAGGTGGCACCTTCGACACTGCAGCACTTCCTCAGTCCTGCATCGGAGTGCCTGCCTGAATGATGCACTCTAGTCTCTGGAGTGAAACTCAAACCCACAATTCTCTGAGCCAGAGGTGGGAATTTTATCCACAAAACCCCATCACAGCGATCCATGAACTGCAGGCTTTCAGAATCCATTTGGTCCCTCACTCTCTCACATCAGCTCTCACAGCAATTTGTGTCACTGAGCAGATAAGGTCAGTGTCGTATCTGGTGACTGCACAGGCTCATCTAATGCTGCCTCAGAAAATATTGGATCAACTGAAATATTAAATAGAGGCAGCAAATCGAAAAGAAAGAAATATCATCCTGGTTGTGGGGATAATCTCAGAGTGCTTCCTGCAGGTCAATGGGTGTTACTGGAGACAAAGAGAGAGTGATAGAGAGAGAGAGAGAAAGTGAGAGTGACAGTGAAACAAGAGAATAGAATTCCTGGGGATAGAGGGAAGAAGGTGTGAGAGGGAAGAGGGTGACAGAATCAGAGAGAGAGAGACAGATTGAGAAGGAGAGAGTTTGTAATGATTCACTGCTCCCAGTGCTTTTTCTTTATTCATTTGTGGGACATGGGAATTGCTGGCTGGCCAGCATTTATTGCCCATCCCGAGTTACCTGAGGGCAGTTGAGAGTCAACCACATTGCTGTGGCTCTGGAGTCACATGTAGGCCAGAGATTTCCTTCCCTCAAGGATATCAGTGAACCCGATGGTTTTTTTTTACAACAGTCGACAATGGTTTCATGATCTTTGGTCAACTCCTAATTCCAGATTTTTTCATTAAATTGAAATTCCACCATCTGCCGTGGCGGGATTCGAACTCGCGTCCCCAGACAATTAGCTGAGTTTCTGGTTTCATAGTAGAGCGATAATACCACTAGGCCATCACCTCCCTCGCCCCCACTGCTCCACTGTCATCTCCTCCTTTGCTGTGTTATCTTCAAACTATTGAGATGTTGGGGACCTTGATGTGAACTTTAACAGCTCCGATTTCTCTTTGTTTCAGAGACACCTCCAGATGTGACAGGAGAGGAAGGAAAGGAAGAAATGGGAGACTTGGAGGGAGATGACAACGCGCTGACAGTTTCTGCCTTTATCATTCTGTTTATTCTCAGTTTCCTCTATAGCACCTTTGTTACTGTTGTCAAGGTGACCAGATTTAATTTTCAATTCAATGATAACAGGATTTATCTACAATTGATTCCCACATCTTATTATCCAACTCTCTAATTCCAACCATTAGGTTACAAACACACCCAACAGTTGAATGGCAACAAACTGCTGTTATTTTAAGCTTTTCACTTCACCTGATCCGGGGGTTTTGATTCACCTGAGTGGTCAGATTCCCTGTCCTTCATTGTCCGTTTCCCAGAATAAGGTCAGATTACCTGACCGTTAGTGTCCATTTAAGGACAGATCCCAGGTCCTTTAGTGTCCATTTCCCAGAATAAGGTCAGATTACCTGTTCTTGAGCATCCATGTCTCAGAATAAAGTCAGATTCCCATCCTCTCTGGGGCAGCATGGTGGCACAGTGGTTAGCACTGCTGCCTCACAGCAAAAGTGGCCCGTGTTCAGGTCCAGCCTCACGTAACTGTCCGTGCGGAGTTTGCACATTCTCCCAGTGTCCACCTGGATTTCCTCTGGGAGCTCCAGTTTGCTACTGCAGTCCAAAGATGTGTGGGTTAGGTTGATTGCCTGTGCCAAATTGCCCCTTAGTGTCAAGGCGATTAGCAGTGGAAATCCGTGGGTGTAAAGGTCAGCTTTAGTGGGATTGGTGTCAGTGCAGACTTGATGGGCTGAATGGCCTCCTTATGCACTGTCAGGATGCCATGATTGTTTAGTGTCCATTTCCCTGGCAAAGGTGAGATTCCCTGTCCTTTTGTATCCATGTCCCACAGTAAAATCAGATTTCCTGTCTTTCAGTGTCTGTGTCCCAGAATAAGGTCAGGTTTCCTGTCCTTTACTGTCCATGTCCCAGAATAAGGTGGGTTTTCCAGTATTTCAGACCATATCCCAGAATGAGGGCAGATTCTCTGTCCTTTAGTGTGTATGTCCCAGATTCAGGCCAGTTTCCCTGTCTATTAGTGTCCATAAGGAAGGAGAAGGTCAGATTCCCTGTCATTAAGCTGTCGATTACAGAATAAGGTCAGATTTTCTGTCCTTTAGTGTTCAAATCCCAAAATAAGGTCAGATTCTGTGTCATTTAGTGTCCATCTCCTACAATAATATCAGATTTCCTACCTTCTGGTGTCCAAATCCAGGAATACGGTCAGATTTCCTGTTCATTAGAGTCCATATTCCAGGATAAAGTCGGATGTCCTGTCCTTTCTTGTCCATGTCCCAGAATAAGCTCAGGTTCCCTATCCTTTCATGTCTTTCAGTGTAGAACTCCCAGTGAAAGGTCAGATTCCCAGTCCTTTCGTGTCCATGTCCCAGACTAATGAAAGATTCTGTGTCCTTTAATGTCCATGTCCAGAATGAGGTCAGATTCCCAGTCCTTTAGTGTTCTGGGTCTGGAATAGGAACATCAGAAGTAGGAAATAAGTCACTTTCTCTGTCATTTAGTGTCCATGTCCCAAAAGGACATCTCATTCCCTGTCCTTTAGTATCCATGCCCCAGAATAAGGTCAGATTCCCAGTTCTTTAGTGTCCATGTCCCAGAATAAGGAAAGATTCTGAGTCATTTAGTGTCCAAGTCTCAGGATAAGGTCAGATTCCCAGTCCTTGAGTGTCCATATCCCAGAATAAGCTCAGATTCCCCATTCTTTCATGTCTTTCCCTATAGAACTCCCAGCAAAAGGTCAGATTCCCTGAGCTTTATGGTCCATGTTTCAGAATAAAGTTAGATTACCGTCCACTCCTGGGCAGCATGGTGGCACAGTGGTTAACACTACTACCTCATAGCACCAGGGACCCAGGTTCAGGTCTGGCCTCAGGTAAATGTCTGTGTGGAGTTTGCACGTTCTCCCCGTGTCTGCCTGGATTTCCTCCGGATGCTCCGGTTTGCTACTGCAGACGAAAGATCTGTGGGATAGGTTGATTGGCCATGATAAATTGCCCTTTAGTGTCAAGGGGATTAGCAGTGTAAATCCATGAGGACACAAGACAGATTTGGGTGGGATTGGTGTCGATGCAGGCTTGATGGGCTGAATGGCCTCCTTCTGCACTGTCAGGATGCTATGATTGTTTAGTGTCCACTTCCCTGACTCATGTCAGATTCCCTGTCCTTCAGTGTCCATGTCCCAGAATAAGGTCAGATTCCCTGTCCTGTAGTGTCCATGTCCCAGAATAAGGTCAGATTCCCTGTCCTTTAGGATCCATGTCACCGAATAAGGTCAGATTCCCTGTCCTTTAGTGTCCATATCCCAGAATAATGTCAGATTCCCTGTCCTTTAGGATCCATGTCCCAGAATAAGGTCAGATTCCCTGTCCTTCAGTGTCCATGTCCCAGAATAAGGTCAGATTCCCTGTCCTGTAGTGTCCATGTCCCAGAATAAGGTCAGATTCCCTGTCCTTTAGGATCCATGTCCCAGAATAAGGTCAGATTCCCTGTTCTTTAGGATCCATGTCCCAGAATAAGGTCAGATTCCCTGTCCTGTAGGGTCCATGTCCTAGAATAAGGTCAGATTCCTGTCCTTTAGGATCCATGTCCCACAATGAGGTCTGATTCCCTGTCTTTTAGTGTGCATGTCCAAGATGAGGTCAGATTCCCTGTACGATAGAGTCCATGTCCCAGAATAAGGACGGATTCCCAGTCCTTTAGTGTCAGAACACAACATAAGATAAGAAATAGGAGCAGGAGTAGGCCATCTAGCTCCTTGAGCCAGAAAACTCACGCAGACATGGGGAGAACGTGCAGACTCTGCACAGACAATGACCCGGGCTGGGAATCGAACCCGGGTCCCTGGTGCTTATGAGGCAGCAGTGCTAACCACTGTGCCACCGTGCCACCAGTAGTGTCCATCTCCCAGAATGTGGTCAGACTCCCTGTCCTTTACTGTCCATATCCTTGAAGTTCCTGTCCTTTAATATCGAGCTCACCCACAAAATGCCAGTTTCCTGTTGTTTAGTGTCCATCGCTGAATCCCCCACTATTAACATCCTGGGGGGGTTACCATTGACCAGAAGCTGAACTGGACCCAGCCATATAAATTCTGTAGCTACAAGAGCAGATCAAACGCTACAAATCCTGCAGAGAGAATTCACTTCCTGACCCCTACAAAGTGTGTCCACTATCTACAAAACACAAGTCAGATGGTGGTATACTCTCCGCATGTCTGGATGAGTGCAGCTCCAACCACACACAAGAAGCTCGACATCATCCACGAATGGTACCAACATCCACCAACATTCACTCCACCACCACCAACGCACAGTGGCAGTCGTGTGTACCATCTACAAGATGCACTGCGGACACTCACAAACGCTCCTTAGGCAGCGCCTTTCAAATCTTTGACCCTTACCATCTAGAAGGACAAGGGCAGCAGACATGTGGAAACACCACCACATGCAAGTTCCACTCTAAGTCACTGACCATTCTGACTTGGAAGCGTACCGGCCATTCCTTCACTGTGGCTGGGTCCAAATCCTGGCAGTTCCTCCCTAACAGCACAATGTATGTAACTACACCTCAGGGATTGCAGTGGGTTCAAGAAGTCAGCTCACCACCACCTTCTCAAGGGCAACTAGGGATGTCCCAGGCAGTAGCACCCATATCCTGTAAATGAAGAGGAAAAGAGAAGGGCAGATTCTCTGTTCTTTATGTCCCCACCTCTGAGAAACAGGACAGCTTATCTGTTCTGTGGTTCTGTGTAGTCTTAATAAACACAAGACAACAACTCTGAACCAGAAGAACAGAGTTATCCACACTCATTCTGAGCACAACCATAAACCTATTCTGCAGGTTTCATCTCCCAGAATAAGGACAGACCTCCGTCCTTTAGTGTCCATCTCTTAGAATAAGGACAGCCCCCCCAATCCTTTATTGTTCACTTTTGAGTAGACAGACAGTCTCGCTGTCTTTTTTGGGTGCACTGTTTGAACATAGAACATAGAACACTACAGCACAAACAGGCCGTTCAGCCCACAAGTTGCGCCGATCACATCTATACCTACCAAGCCATAGAACTATCTGCAACTCCCAATCCCATTAGATCCCATATACTCATCCAGAAGTCTTTTAAAAGACCCCAGTGAGTTCGCCTCTACCACCACCGACGGCAGACAATTCCACTCACTCACCACCCTCTGAGTGAAAAACTTACCCCTAACATCTCCTCTGTACCTGTTTCCCAGCACCTTAAACCTGTGTCCTCTCGTAGCGACCATTTCAGCCCTGGGAAATAGCCTCCGAGAATCCACCCTACCTATATCTCTCAACATTTTATAAACCTCTATCAGGTCGCCTCTCAACCTTCGTCTCTCCAGGGAGAAGAGACCTAGCTCCCTCAACCTATCTTCTGTATGTCTGTATTGTCTGTATGGCAAATCCAAGGTTTTTACTCTGCTGTCTGTATTACAGGTTCAGCAGTGACCAGCAGATGCTCACAGCTCACATTCAGACTTACAGAAGATGTGAATTGCTCAGAAATGTCCCTGCGATGTTTGGGAATGGAACTTTCCATTGTACACTGGAAAATACTCGGCTACTGCACTGCCACAGCTCATTCCGGGAGATAAAACTTCAAATGGACTGGGGAACGATTGGGAAGGGGGATTGGGATGGGAGGGGGAAAGAGTTGGGAAGAGAAGGGGAGTGGGAGTGGGGGAGGGGGAGGCAGAGGCGGGAGTGGGGGAGGGGGAGGCGGGAGTGGGGGAGGGGGAGGCGGGAGTGGGGAAGCGGGAGTGGGGAGGGGGAGGCGGGAGTGGGGGAGGCGGGAGTGGGGGAGGCGGGAGTGGGGGAGGCGGGAGTGGGGGAGGAGGGAGTGGGGGAGGAGGGAGTGGGGGAGGAGGGAGTGGGGGAGGAGGGAGTGGGGGAGGAGGGAGTGGGGGAGGAGGGAGTGGGGGAGGGGGAAGTGGGGGAGGGGGAAGTGGGGGAGGGGGAAGAGGGAGTGGGGGAGGGGGAAGAGGGAGTGGGGGAGGGGGAAGAGGGAGTGGGGGAGGGGGAAGAGGGAGTGGGGGAGGGGGAAGAGGGAGTGGGGGAGGGGGAAGAGGGAGTGGGGGAGGGGGAGTTAGGAGGGAGTGTGAGTATGGGAAGGAGGGAAGGGCTGGTTCTCTGTGTCTTGGGGAAAATATTGTAAAAACCAATGTTGTTCAGGTTACTGCCTGCAGCTTTTTAAAAAGTGTTTGCACTGACGTAAAAGTTTCGATTTGAAGCAAAATCAATAAAAAAATGAAACAAATGATGATGTGAAGAGATGGATGGAACTGAGAAAGACTGAGTGTAGTTATTTTGTTAATGTACCCAAATTTAGGGCCCCCCAGCGTGTTTAGGGCCCCCCCCAGTATGTTTAGTGTACCCCCCCTCCAGTATGTTTAGGGTACCCCACTCCAGTGTGTTTAGGGGCCCCCCCAGTGTGTTTAAGGTCCCCCCCCAGTGTGTTTAGGGTCCCCCCCCCAGTGTGTTTAGGGTTCCCCCCCAGTGTGTTTATGCCCCCCCCCCCAGTGTGTTTAGGGACCTCCCCCACCCACTTCAGGACAGCGAGCACATCACTGCTCTCCCAAAAACTGACTGAGTGTGGGACGATTGCGTTCCGGACCGTGCCTGACAGACCAACGTGGATTGCTCCGGTATTCCCGCCATTATGAGACGAGGCTGGAATTTTCCAGTCTTTCATGCCGGCAGGGTTCTCCAGTCCCGCTGCAGTGAATGAAGACTTGGCTGAGCGCCAAATTCTCCGTCCTTACTTGCAGAAGGGGCGGGGCCTGAACAGCTGGAAAATTCCAGCCTTTTTTTGGAAAACTCTGCCCAATGGCTGGAATTTTACTGGCCTGCCCGCCACAGGAATCGGAGCAGGTGAGGAGTGGACCTTGGAAAGGTCCGTCGACCTCGAGCGGGATTTTACGCTTCCATGATGAACAAGGCCGTAAAATTCCGGCCAGTGTTCCAAGTCCAATCCGGATCTTCTTTGGAATGGTCTGCTGGGTTTTTCCAGCACTTTCTGCTTTTATTTCAGATATCCAACATCTGCAATGTTTTGCTTTTATATCAAAAAAATCAACAAAATTTAATGGCGACACATTGGCACAGTGGTTAACACTGCTGCCTCACAGTGCCAGGGACCCGGGTTCAATTCCAGCCTCAGGTCACTGTCTGTGTGGAGTTTGCACGTTCTCCCCACGTGCTTCCTCCCAGTGCTCCGGTTTCCTCCCACAGTCCAAATGCGTGTGGGTGAGGTTGATTGGCCGTGCTAAATTGACCCTAGTGTCAGGGTGATTGGCAGGGTAAATATGTAGGAGTGATGTGGAGATGCCTGCGTTGGACTGGGGTGAGCACAAGAAGAAGTCTCACAGCACCAGGTAAAGTCCAACAGGAGTGAGTGACTGAGTGAGTGCCGCTCACCTGAAGAAGGGACAGCGCTTCGAAAGCTCGTGCTACCAACTAAACCTGTTGGACTTTAACCTGGTGCTGTGAGACTTCTCACTGTAAATAAGTGGGGTTACAGGAATAGGGCCTGGGTGGAATTGTGGTTGGTGCAGATGGGCTGAATGGCCTCCTTCTGCACTGTAGGTATTTTATGGATTCTACGATAAACCCGTCCTCCAGGGTCACAGGGCAATGGATATTTCAATACAATACAGACCTGGATGGATCGTAATACAAGATCTCTCTCTCTCTCAACCTTTCTACAACCCACAGTACATCGGTCAGACTTCCGTCTGATTCTGTTGCTAATTATTCCCAGAACAGGACGTTAGTCGGTCGCTGGGGGCTTATAGTTTGGGGGGCACTTCACCACATCAAGCACAGCCGCCCTCACACTCACACCCAGACAAACTGAGGGGCAATTTAGTGCGGCCAATCCACAGTCTTTGGACTGTGGGAGGAAACCGTAGCACCCGGCGAAAAATAATACAAAATGCTGGTGAATAAATAAATCACAGTACAGAATAGTACTTGATCAATCACAACTCAGTATACTGGTGAATAAATTATAATGCAATAAACTGGCCAATCAATTATAATGTGAGACAGGATTTATACCTCCAGTTTCCCTCTCTCTTTACCGCTCTATAATATCATTATTCAGTTCATTTCCTCTCCCAATCCACATTACACTCCTTCTGTCTAATTTCTCTCTCATGCTTTATAACACTCCCCCCTCTCTCTCTCTCCCTCTCTCTTCTCCCCTTTGCGATCACAGGGCCTCCATCTCTCTCAGTATGACAGGCAGCTACTGCATTGTTTCCCAGGTTAGCAGCCAAAGCCCTGCTCTTCTTCACCCACAATTCACCCATCCACAAATCCAGTCTGAGACAGGAATAAACCGCTCCCTTAGCATATCCCTGGGCTCCGCTCCCCCTGCAGAAACTTCGCTCAGCTCCCGATACTGACCACCTCTTTCTCTCTCTCTGTCTGTCAGGTAGTGAATGCCAAGGCATTCTGTCCTCAGTATAATTTTCACACTCCACAGCTTCCAATAACGGACTGGGCCTCTGCTTCCTGTTTTGAGTTTATTGCTTCTCTCCGAGCAGTCAGTGCCAGGCAGTAAGTTTGCACACAGTACACTAAACTCTGAGTACAAACTTCTGCCTCTGTCCAGGGAAAGATAGGGAGGGAGGGGAGAGAGAAGCAGGCGGCAGCAGGGAAGAATCACAGAATCCCTACTGTGCAGAAAGAGACCATTTGGCCCATCGAGTCTGTACTGAACACTATCTCATCCGGACCCTTTTCCTGCAATCCCACATATTTACCCCGTGAATCCCTCTAACCTGCTCATCTTTGGACACCAGGGGACAACTTAGCATGGCCAATCCATCTAACCTACACATCTTTGGACATGAAGGGACAATTTACCATGGCCAATCCACCTAACCTGCACACCTTTGGATACTAAGGGCCAATTTACCATGGCCAATCCCCCTAATCTGCACACCTTTGGATATTAAGGGACAACTTAGCTTGGCCAATCCACCAAACCTACACATCTTTGGGCAATAAGGGGCAATTCTGCATGACTAGTCCACCCAACCTGCACATTTTTGGACGGTGGGAGGAAACTGGAGAAAATCCACACAGACGCAAGGAGAATGTGCAAACTCCACACAGGCAACGACCCAAATCTGGGTCCCTGGCGCTATGAGGCTGCAATGCTGACCCACTGTGCCACCGTGCCCATAAGGGGAACACACAGTGAGGGAGAGAGGAGAAAGAGAGGATAAAGTGGGAAAGGGGTAGAGAAATAAAGAGACAGATGGGGGAGGTAGGGAGTGAGAGAAAGCAAGGGAGGGAGGGGGAAGGGATAGAAGAGGGAAGCAAGGAGGGAAGGGGAGGGAGGTAAGCAGGTACGAATGGGAGGGAGGAGGGAAAGCGAGGTGAGGGAGGGATAAAGGTAGTCTGTTTGTACACAATGCAGCTCTGTTCCTGCACAGGGCCAGGTAGAGAGAGGAAGAGGGTGGGAAAGAGTGAGGGGAATTATTTATAAACTATTTCCATCCCCATATGAGATGGAGTGGGGGAAGAAGGCGACTGGATACTGGGATGTATACATGCAGGGGTTTTATAGGGTGGGAGCTTCAGAATGGAGTTGTTACTTTATTCTTTCGTGGGATGTGAATGCCTCTGGCAACACCAGCATTTGTTGCCCCCATCCCTAAATACACTTGATAAGTTGGTTGTGCCCAGGTTTCTTAAGCTGCTGCAGTCCATGTGGTGAAGCGACACCCACAGTGCTGTTTGGGAGGGATTAGAGGATTTGACCAGTGACAGTGAAGGAACGGCCGATACAGTTCCACATCAGGATGGTGTGTGACTTGGAGGGGAACGTGCAGGTCTCAGGATTTTCACATGGCTTGGAGGGAGTTTCATGTTTGGGGAGTGTCCCAGGGATAATTTGACAGATAGAGTTTCACAGTGAGCGAGTTTCACAGTGAGCAAGTTTCGCAGTGAGCAAGTTTCACCGAGGCCTCCTCCAACCCTGCAAACATGCAAGATATCTGTGCTCCTCCAATTCTGGTCTCTTGTCCATCGCTGATCTTAGTTGTTCCATTATCAGTAGCTGTGGTTTCAGCTCTAAGTGTTGGAGTGAACTCTCTACTCCTCTCTGCCTCTCTGTGTCACTTTCCTCATGAAGATGTTCCTCAAAATCTACAACTTTAGTCAAGCTTTTGGCCATGTGCCCTCAGATCTCCTTCTGTGACTTGGTGTCAAATATTGTTTGAGCTCCTGTGACGCTGTTGGATGTTCTAATTCCCCAAAGCAGCTATATAATGGCAATTTATTGTTATTGGTCTGGATATTGGAGTTTCCCTCTTCCTAATGTCTAATCTTCCCAGATTAGAATAGAATCATAGAATCCCTCCAGTGCAGAAAGAGGCCATTCGGCCCATCGAGTCTGCACTGACCACAATCCCACCCGGGCCCTATCCCCTGTCTACATCAACAGGGACAAAATGGAAAGAGTCGATGGCTTCAAGTTTTTAGGTGTCCAGATCAACAACAACCTGTCCTGTTCCCCCACCCCATGCCGCCACTATAGTTAAGAATGTCCACCAATGCCTCTACTTTCTCAGAAGACGAAGGAAATTTGGCATGTCTGCTACGACTCTCACAACTTTTACACATGCACCACAAAAAGCATTCTTTCTGGTTGTATCACAGCTTGGTGTGGGCTCCTGCTCTGCCCAAGACCGCAAGGAACTACAAAAGGTCGTGGACGTAGCCCAATCCATCACGCAAACCAACCTCCCATTCATTGACTCTGTCTACACTTCCCGCTGCCTTGGGGAAAAGCAGCCAGCATAATTAAGGACCCCACACACCCCGAACGTTTTCTCTTCCACCTTCTTTGTCGGGAAAAAGATACAAAAGTCCGAGGTCACGTACCAACCGACTCAAGAACAGCTTCTTCCCTGCTGCTGTCAGACTTTTGAATGGACCTACCTCACTTAAATTGATCTTTCTCTACACCCTAGCTGTGACAGTAACACTACATTCTGCACCCTCTCCTTTCCTTCTCTATGAATGGCATGCTCTGTCTATAGCGCGCAAGAAACAATACTTTTAACTGCGTGTTAATAGATGTGACAATAATAAATCAAATCAAAACCGCACATATCTACCCTACTAAACCCCCCAACATTATGGTCAATTTAGCATAGCCAATCAATCTAACCCGCATATCTTTGAACTGTGCGAGCAAACTGGAGCACCCAAAGGAAACCCATGTAGACATGGGGAGAACGCGCAAACTCCATAGAAACAGTGACCCAAGACTGACCCCGAGATGCTGTGAGGCAGCAGTGCCACCGTGCCATCCCTTCCAGCAAATGAACATAAGAACTAGGAGCTGGAGTACGTCATTTGACTTTCTCTGCCATTCATTAAGATCATGGCTGATCTTCTACCGTCCCGCACAATCCTCATATCCTGTTATTTCCCCAATATCCAACCACGTCCCTCACTATCCCAAAATTTATTGATCTCTGTTTGTGGATATAGTGAACATCGATATCCACAGCTCTTTGGGAGAGACCATTCCCAAACTTCTTTCTCCTCATCTCAATCCTAATGAGCTGACCTCTGATTCTGAGACTGCAACCACCCCCCTGCCCCCCACCTCCCCCGCACTCTGGTTCCAGATTTCCCAGTCGGGGCAAACATTTTCTCAGCATCCACCCTGTAAACCTCAGAGTATTTTATTTGATGGAAATAAATCCATTGGGAAAATATACCCCAGGACCAGATATTCAGGCGGTGGAGAGAGTGGGTGGTAGTGGCAGGGGTCGGGCGTTGATGAATCATAGAATCATAGAACCACGCAGAGCTGAAGAGGCCCTTCAGCCCATCGAGTACGCGCCCACACATTAGAAACACCTCAACTCTCACCTAATCTCATCTGCCTGCACTTGGCCCACAGCCCTGAATGTTATCATGTGCCAAGTGCTGATCCAGGTACTTTTTAAAGGATGGGGAGCAACCCGCTTCCACCACCCTCCTAGGCAGCGCATTCCAGACTATCACCGTCCTCTGGGTGCAGCCTCCCACCCCCCTCTCCACCTTCCGAAGGCTCTTTGATTCAATCCCACCCTGGAAACCTGGAAATTAGCTGTATCTGGTCACCATGATCTTCTTTCTGTGCCTCCTTGCAGTTCCCCTTTGGTACCTCTGGAGGATTGGACTTCCTGTCCACTGACAGGCTGAAGTCTGACCCTTAGCCCAGCCCAGAGTGTTGTCATTGTGAGTCAGGGTTTGTAAAAGTCAACCCTGTCGGAATCCGTCTGCACCCCCACCACCCTGCATAATCCAGCCCTCTGTTTCCTTTCAACTCTCGGTACTTCTCATCAAATCTACAGTGCAGAAGGAGGTTATTTGGCCCACTGAGTCTGCATCGACCACAATTCCACCCAGGCCCTATCCCCATACATTTACCCTCGCTAATCTCTCTGATATTAAGGGGCAATTAGCTTGGCCAATCCACCTAACCCGCACATTTTTGGACACTAAGGGGCAATTTAGGATGGCCAATCCACCTAACCTACACATCTTTGGGCTGTGGGAGGAAACCGGAGCACCCAGAGAAAACCCACACAGACACGGGGGGAGAACGTGTAAACTCCGCACAGTTACCCAAGCCGGGAATCGAACCTGGATCGCTGGCACTGTGAGGCAGCCGTGCTGACCATTGGGCCACCCTGCCGCTTGTGTCAAGTAGTATTCAACTTGGGATCGCTCTCCTAACTTGTATGAGTGAGGAAGACTTTACTGGTTGGACAGCAGGCTGTGCCACAGGAATGTCCACTGCCTTGGTCAGTATTGGCTTGTCCCGGGATTGTATTGTCATTTGACTTTTCTGGAATGGTTTGACCCAACTGAGTGGTGTTTCAGAGGGCACATGATCATCAGAACTGAAGGACATTAGCGAATCAAACGGGCTTTTATAACAATCCAGTCATTTCATTCTCATCATGACATTTTTTATAACTGTAGATGGGATCTGAGCATTGGTGAGTCAGTACTGACTCAATGGGCCGAATGGCCTCCCTCTGCAGGATTCTATGAATCTACGAAATTCGACTTCTCTTCAGGAATGTAAATTGGGACTGCGTCTCAATGGAACTGGCCTGAAAACATTTCAACACACAGTACTGGGAAATGATTAATAACACAATTCACAGGATGATAAATAAATCATAATACAATCTATTGGTGGATCAATGCTAATATAATCCAGTGAGGTTCTTTTCCAAGAGATTAGATCCTATTTGAATTTATTTCATAAATTCACAGCATCCCTACAGAACAGAAGGAGGCTAATCGGCCCATCAAGTCTGCACTGACCACAGTCCCACCCAGGCCCTATTCCCGTAATCCCACATGTTTATCCTGCTAATCCCCTGAACACGAGGGTCAATTTAGTATGGCCAATCAACATAACCCGCACAACTTTGGACTGTAGGAGGAAACCGGAGCACCTGGGGGAACCCACGCAGACACAGGGAGAATGTGCAAACTCCACACAGACAGTGACACGAGGCTGGAATTGAACCCAGGTCCCTGGTACTGTGAGGCAGCAGTGCGAACCCACTGTGCCACCGTGCTGTCTCTCTCACGCTTAAACTCCAGATCATCATTCAGTCAACTTCCTTTTGTGCTCTCTCTCTCTCCCCCACACTTACTCTTCTCCCTAAATCCTCGATCACTTTGTCATCCCTCTAATTCTCCTCCTCCTCTTTCTCTTCCTCTTTCCCAATTTATAACACACTCTTACCCTCTATTTCACCCTCCCTCACTCTCTCCCCAATTCCATTTAATCTCCTTTCCTCTGACTCCTGCCTCTCTCTCCCACTCCAGAAGAACATCCTTCTTTTCCCTCCTCTCCATTCTCTCTCTCTTTCCCACTGTATTACAATTTATTTCCATCTGTTGCAGCAATGTGTGTGAGACAGGCAGCTCCAGCATTGTGTTGTCTGGGAATCAATCTGTTACTGAGCAGCAGAAGCCCCTCCCAGACCCACACATCCTCCATCTCCAAATTCAGTCTGTGAGATGAATGAATGTTGACCTTACACACTCCATCACTCACCACAAACAGCCTGGCCTCCTGCTTCCTGTTTTGTGATCTTTGCTTCTCTCATTTCAGCCAATTGCCCCGGGACAGCCTGTTTGTACAAAATGCAGCCAAACCGGGAATCCTAGCTTCTGGCTCTGTACCGTGTTGGGTGGGGGGAGAGAGGACACAGGAAGGGGAGGTGGGGTGGGAAAGGGAGAGAGAGTGAGACAGGGAAAGGGAGAGAGGCGGGAGAGACATTGAGGGGCAGAGGCAGAGAGAGAGAGAGAGAGAGAGGGAGGACATAAAATAATATAAAATCCACAGTGGATGGTAACATAAATTTTTTGTATACATATTATAAATTGGAAATGGTCAATAAAGGTACAATGTGGTACGTTAAAAGAAAATCAAACATTGACGTGTGGTTATTGTGTATCATTCATCTCAATTACCGTCCCTCATTGGAATAAGTTCAGAAACAAAGCTAACAGAATTTATTTCAGAGAATCATACCATCCCTACAATGCAGAAGGAGGCCATTCAGCCCATCGAGCCTACACTGACAACAATCCCACCCAGGCCCTATACCCATAACCCTACATTTTTACCCTGTTAATTCCCCTGACACTAAGCCTCGATTTAACATGGCCAATCCATCGAACCCGCACATCTTTGGACTGTGAGCGGAAAGTGAAGCACCTGGAGGTAACCCACACAGACACAGGGAGAACGTACAAACTCTACACAGACAGTGACCTGAGGCCGGAATTGAACCCAGGTCCCTGGCGCTGTGAGGCAGCAGTGCTAACCACGAGACAGGGAGTTAAGAGTGGGAGCGGGAAAGACAGAGGGAGAGAGATGGAGATAGAGGGGGAGGGAGAAAGGGGAAGCGATGGAGAGAGGAAGAGAAAGAGGGAGGGAGATGGAGATAGAGAGGGAGGGAGAAAGAGCAGGGGAGGGGCAAAGGGAGAGAAAGTGGGAGAGAGGGAGATAGAAAGGGAGGGAGGGAAAGAGATGAAGAGGCAGAGAGAAAGGGGAAGAGAAAGAGAGAGACAGAGAGAGAGAGAGAGAGAGAGACAGTAAGAGAGAGATGAGGTGAAATAATGTAAAATCATAATGCATGGCAACATGGAGTTTTCTGTCTCCATATTTTAATAAAATGAACACAGTGAATAGAGGTCCAGTGTAATATGTTTAAAGTAAATAACACACAGTCCATGAGGTGTAGGTACACCCACAGTGCTGTTAGGGAGAGAGTTCCGGGATTTTGACCCAGCAACAGTGAAGAAACAGCAAAATATTTCCCAGTCAGGATGAAGCGTGGTTTGGATGGGCACTTGCAGGTGAGGGTGTGCCCACGTGGCCCTTGTCCATCGAGATGGTAGTGGTCCAGGGTTTGAAAGGTACTACCTTAGCCGACATTGTGAGTTCCTGCAGTGCATCTTGTAGAACAAAGTAAAATACAGCACAGGAACAGGCTCTTCGGCCCTCCAAGCCTGTGTTGATCATGATGCCCTAACTAAATTAAAAAACCCCTTCTGCTCTTACTCATTCTGTATCCCTCTATTCCCTCCCTATTCATGTACCCTTGCAGGTGCCTCTTAAATGCTGCTAATGTCCCTACTTCCACCACCTCCTCTGACAGCGTGATCTAGGCACCCACTTCTCTCTGTGTGAAAAACTTGCCCCGCACATCTCCCTACCACATTCCCCTTTTACCTTGAGTCTATAGTTGACACTTCCACCCTGGGAAAAGCTCCGAGTATCCACCCTGTCTCTGCCTCTCATCATTTTGTAGACCTCTATCAGGTCTCCCCTCAGCCTCCGTCTTTCCAGTGAAAACAATCCTAGGTTATCCAATCTCTCCTCACACCCGACACCCTCGAGACCAGACAATTTCTTTGCACTCTCACCAAAGCTTCCACCTCCTTCTGGTAGTGTGGTGACCAGAACTGTACGCAATACTCCAAATGCGGCCTGAGCAAAGTTTTATGTAGCTGCAACATGATTTCCCAACTCTTGTACTCAATGTCCTTGCTGATGAAGATATGCATGCCAGATGCCTTCTTAATCTCCTTGGCCCCCTATGTTGCCACTTTTAGGGAACTGTGGACCTGGACAGCCAGATCCCTCTGTATGTCAATATCCCTCAGGGTTCTGCCATTTACAGGATAATTCATACTTAAATTTGATCTTCCAAAAGCTGCAGACTGCTGCCATTGTGCGTCGATGGTGGAGGGACTGAATGGGGTGTTGACCAACTGGGCTTCTTTGTTTGGATAGTCATAGACGTTTACAGGGCCTTTGGCCCAACCTGTCCAGGCCACCCAGTTTTTCCCACTAACCTAATCCCAAGTGCCCACGTTTGGCCCATATCCTTCTACAACCAGCTTACACATGTAACTGTCTAAATGCTTTTTAAAGGACAAAATTGTACCCGCCTTTACTATTGCCTCTGGCAGCTTGTTCCAGACACTCACCATGATGAGTGTCCGTGAGAAAAAATTGCCCCTCCGGATCCTTCTGTATCTCTCCCCTCTCACCTTAAAACCTATGCCCTCTATTTTTAGGATGGTGTTGAGTTTCTTGAGTTGTGTTGGCATTTCACTAATCCAGGCAAGTGGAGGATGTTCCATCACACTCCCGACTTTGTTTCGTGGATGGCGGACAGGCTTTGGGGAGTTGTGAGAAGTTACTCACTGCAGGAGTCTCTGACCCGCTCTGGGAGCCACTGTGTTTTCTGGCTAGTCCAGTTCAGTTTCTGATCAATGGTACCAGGCAGCCTGTGGTCTTGAAGACAGCACTGAAATCAGGGATCACCTCTTACACCAGAAACTCAGCGGTAGTGGTGTGGAGTCTGACCAATTCCAATCACCAGTTTAAAAAAGTTTATTTATTAGTCTCACAAGCAGGCTTACATTAACACTGCAATGACGTTATTGTGAAAATTCCCTGGTCACCACATGGTTCGGGTACACTGAGGGAGAATTTTGAAAGTTTTAAAGTCAATTTATTAGTCACAAGTAAGGCTTACATTAACACTGCAATGAAGTTACTGTGAAATTCCCCTAGTTGCCACATTCCAGCGCCTGTTCAGGTCAATGCATCTAACCAGCACGTCTATCAGACTGTGGGAGGAAACCAGAGCACCCAGAGGCAATCCACGCAGACACGGGGAGAACGTGCAGACTCTGCAGAGACAGTTACCCAAGACGGGTATCGAAGCCATGTCCCAGGTGCTGTGAGGTAGCAGCACTAACCACTTTGCTGCCCAGTGAATTTGGCATGACCAATGTACCTATTCAGCACGTCTTTTGGACTGTGGGAGGAAACCGGAGCACCCGGACGCAACCCATGCAGACACGAGGAGAATGTGCAGAGTCTGTGCAGACAGTGACTCAAGCTGGGAATCAAACCTGGGTCGCTGGTGCTGTGAGGCAGCAGTGCTAACCACTGTGTCACCGTGCCACCCCACCAAGAGTAGTAATCGACAGCTATGAGGCATGTCTGAGCTCGACGATCAAAGAGGTTGAGATGCAGTTTCTGCCGAGTTGTGTCTGGGAAGCCGGTTACTACCAGGGGCTCTGTGGTTGTCCGGCTGTTAATTTTGAAAGTAGGGTGGAGAGATCCCAATCTCGGACAGCCCGTGTAAAGCCTGGCCACCACAAAGACTGCAGTGCACATGCTCTTCACATTGTCCCCTGTGGCCTCCATGGAGCAAATGGACGATCTCTTCCTGCAGGAACTTCGGAATGGCCAGACAGTGATCACAATGCAAGATGCCATTCCCTATTATTCGGTGTCTGTGCTGTTCATGCTCTTTTATGGGTGTATCTGCTCCATAGAACTATACTGACATGAACCTTCCTCGTAGAGTTCTCAGAGTTGGGGACGTTCCATGTTCTCTTTTCATGCTCTTTGGAAATCTCATCGTTCTGGCAGATTTGAGCAAGATGGTCATTATGACTGAACAGCATGTTTCCATTTCAGAGACAAGGGCGGCATGGTGGCACAGTGGGTTAGCACTGCTGCTTCACAGCGCCAGGACCCAGGTTCGATCCCCGCGTTGGGTCACTTTGTGTGGAGGTTGCACGCTCTCCCCGTGGTGTCTGCATGGGTTTCGTCTGGGTGCTCTGCTTTCCTCGCACAGTCCAAAGATGTGCAGGTTAGGTGGATTGGCCATGCTAAATTGCCCCTTAGTGTCCAAAGATATGCAAGTGAGGCGGATTGGCCATGCTAAACTGCCCTTCAGTGTCACGGGGACTAGCTAGGGTAAGTGCATGGGTTATGGGAATAGGACCTGGGTGGGTTTGTGTTTGGTGCAGACTCAATGGGCTGAATGGCCTCCTTCTGCTCTGTAGGGATTCTATTAAGTGTGAAGTTCTGGGCACCAGACATCTCAAGAGCAAATGAGATAGAGTCAGAGAGTCATGGAAGACATTGTGGAAAAGTGTGAGGTTATCAGTTTGGAAGGAGGAATGGAGGCATTGACTATTTTCTGAATGGGAAAATGCAGAGGAAATCAGAAATACAAAGAGGTTTGGGAGTCATTGTTCAAGATTCTGTTAAGTTAACGTGCAGGTTCAGTGAGCAGTTAGGAAGGCAAATGTAATGTTGGCATTCCTTTCGAGAGGGCTAGAATACAAGAGCAGGGATGTACTTCTGAGGCTGTATAAGGCTCTGGTCAGACCCCATTTGGAGTATTGTGAGCAGTTTTGGTCCCCGTATTTAAGGAAGGATGTGCTGGCCTTGGAAAGGCTCCAGAGGAGGTTCACAAGAATGAACCCTGGAATGATGGGCTTATTGTATGAGGAACAGTTGAGGACTCTGGGTCTGTACTCGTTGGAGTTTAGAAGGATGAGGGAAGGGATCTTATTGAAACTTAAAGGATACTGAGAGGCCCAGATAGAGTGGACGTGGAGAGGATGTTTCCACTAGTAGGAAAAACGAGAACCAGAGGGCAAACCTCAGGCTAAAGGGACGATTCTTTAAAACAGAGATGGGGAGGAATTTCTTCAGCCAGAGAGTGGGTGAATCTGTGGAACTCTTTGCCGCAGAAGGCTGTGGAGGGCCAGGTCATTGAGTGTCTTTAAGACAGAGATAGATAGGTTCTTGATTAATAAGGGGATCAGGGGTTATGGGGAAAAGGCAGGAGAATGAGGATGAGAAAAATATCAGCCATGATTGAATGGCAGAGCAAACTTGATGGCCCGAGTGGCCTAATTCTGCTCCAATGTCTCATGGTCTTAGACAGTCATAGAGGTTTACCACACAGAAACAGGTCTTTTGGCCCAGATTGTCCATGCCGCCCAGTGTTCATCACTGAGCTAGTCCCAAATGCCCGTATTTAACTCATATCCCTCCATACCCTTCTTACCCATGCAATGGTCAAAACGCTTTATGAAAGACAAAATTGTACCCGCCTCTACTATTGCCTGTGGCAGCTTGTTCCAGATACTCACTAGTCTGAGTGAAAAAATTGCCCCTCTGTACCTCTCCCCTCTGAGGACAAGGCAATTAAAACAAAGGAGTCCAAACGGTGTGATAAAGGTTGTTAGTAACCTGGGCGCCCTAGTCGAGGTGTATCTATCAAAACCTCCCATTAGCATTAGTTTGAGAAGAGGGCGCTGGTGAGGAGCTTTGCCAAATTGTTGTCCACAGATGCTACTGGGTGGCCTTCAGACCGGACTGCTTAGCTTCATTGTGTGAGGTTAGCGTACAGCCTGAGTTGACCGTTTGAGTTGGAGTCTGTTACCAGCCTGAAGAACCACTGGGTTGGTTCCATGGCAGATGATGTGACACCTCTGTGCAGCATGCGGACAAGTTTTGCTTTGACTTCCAGCAGCAGAGGATGGGGCACCCATCTGTGGGTATCCAGGCACAGTGCCATGGAATCTGGAAGCAGAGTAATGTGGTATCAGGTGTTGGTTATTTAGGGAATATACCCCAAGAAAAGATGCTGGAGGAATGCTCCTCAGTAATGCTGGAACAGATTTTGGAAGGAATTTCTAGTCCCACCTGTGATGGGAAGACCCCAGAAGAAAGTGTGGGGAAATATATCGCCATTCCTTCACTGCCACTGGGTGAAAGTCCCAGAACGCCACATCTCAGAACGCTCTCCCTAACAGCACTGTGGGTGTACCTACACAATAGGAGCTGCAGCAGGCAAGAAGGCAGCTCACCACCACCTTCTCGAGGGTGACTAGAGATAAACATTGGTCTAGCAGGCAACACTCACATCCAGTAAATACATAACAGAAAAAAGATACTGGACTGTGTTCCGGTCCCATGTTTGAAGGAATCCCTTCCAGTTTAGTCATTGCAGGAATACATCACAAAACCAGGTTATTTTCATTCATTCATGAGACATGAGCATCGCTGGCTGGCCAGCATTTATTGCCCATCCCTAGTTGCCCTTGAGAAGGTGGTGGTGAGCTACCTCGTTGAATCGCTGCAGTCCACGTGCTGTGGGTTGATCCACAATGCCGTTAGGGTGGGAATTCCAGGATTTTGACCCAGTGACTGTGAAGGAACGGCCGATATATTTCTAAGTCAGGAAGGTGAGTGGCTTGGAGGTGAACTTGCAGGTGATGGTGTTCCCCATGTATGAGTTTGTCCTTCTAGATGGAAGTGGTCATGGGTTTGGAAGATTCTGTCTAAGGTTTTTGGTGAATTGCAGCAGTGCATCTTGTAAATGGCACATACTGCTGCTACTACTGAGCATTGGTGGTAGAGGAAGTGGACATTTATGAATGTGGTGCCAATCAAACGGGGCTGCTTCGTCCTGGATGGTGTCAAGCTTCTTGAGTGTTATTGGAGGCGCAAGTGGGGAATATTCTATCACTCTTGATTTGTGCCTTGTAGATGGTGGACAGACTTAGCAGAGTCAGGAGGTGAGTTACTCATCGTTGTATTCCTAGCCTTTGACCTGCTCTTGTAGCCACTGTGTTTATGTGGTGAGTCCAGTTGAGTTTCTGGTCAATGGTTACCCCCAGGATGTTGACAGTGGGGGATTCAGTGATGGTTACACCATTGAATGTCAAAGGGTAATGATTAGAGTGTCTCTTATTGGTGATGGTCATTGCCTGGTGTTTGTGTGGCGTGAATATTACTTGCCACTTGTCAGCCCAAGCCTGGATATTGTCTAGATCTTATTGCATTTGAATGGAGAAGTTGGGAGGGTACCCAACCCCTTGGGAATTCTCCAAATCAAAGTGTAAGAATGCACCCCGGGATCAGGTACTGTGGTAAGACATTCCAGGATGAGATATCAGGAGAATACAGTCCAGGACTATATATCGGGGGAATTCTCTCCACTAATATTGGAACGGATATTGGAAGAAATCTCCAGTCCCAGCTGTGAGGGGATGAGAACACAATACAAAAAGTGCTGAAATGGATGACAAATATTGGTGGTGTTCTAGTCCCATATTTGAAGGGATCCCTTCCAGTTCAATCATTGCAGGAATACATCCCAAAACCAGATACTGGAGAGAATGGAAGTGCAGAAAACCCTTTGGGAATCTCCAATTTCAAACAGTGTAAGATATACCCTCGGAGCAGATATAGGGTAAAATACCCCCAGGATCAGAGAGCGAGAGAATACACTGTCACAATACAATTTAAGAAGTCTCACAACACCAGGTTAAAGTCCAACAGATTTATTGGGAATAACAAGCTTTCACAGCAGCTGCTCCATCAGCATATGAGTCACCTGAGGAAGGAGCGGTGTCCCAAAAGCTCGTGATTCCAAGTAAACCTGCTGGACTTTTACCTGGTGTTGTGAGGTTTCTTACTGTGCCCACCCAAGTCCAGTACCGGCATCTCCACATCACAATACAATTTCACATACCTCTCTTCAACTCATTTGGTCTGGAAACATTCACTCTTTTCTCTCTCTGTCCACATTTTCTGCCAGACCTGCTGAGTTTTTCCAGCATTTTCTATTTTCAAATCAGCAGGGTGCGCCTTGTACCGGATATGTGGGGGTTGCTGAAAAGGGAAACACGTTGCTTAAGTTTGTCATCATGGACTCATCAGCATACACAAGAATGCCAGTCAGTGTTGTTGCTACCAAGCTACTGAAGTCCCACCAGAGTATATTGTGGTCTGGATTTTATAGTGTTCCCCCCCCCTCCCATCTTATGTCTTTGGTGGGCGGTGGCAGTTAAAATACATGGGATGCCCTGCCCACCTTCTCTCTCTCCATACTTGTCCTTCTCCCCAATTCCTCTGACTCCACCTCTCTTCCACTTGATAATACGTCACCCCATTAATTCCTCCTTTCTTTTCCACTTTATAACTCTTTCTATCCTCTTTCCCCCATTCCATAAACTCTCCTCTCCTCTATTCCTGCCCACATCCACTCCATTTAATCTCGTGTTCTCTAATTCCTGTCTCTCTCCTATTCCAAGAACTTTGTCCTCCCCTCTTTTCTCCCTCCTCCACTCTTTCTCCCACTCTATAATACACTTTCCATCTATTATAACAGTGTGTGTGAGATAGGCAGCTATATCATTGATCCCCATGCAACAGGGTATCTTACTGAGCGACAGAAACCTCCCCCACCACCGCCCCCCCCCACCCCCACCCCCACATCCCACAATTCACCCATCTCCAATTTCAGTAGATGTGAAGAATAAATGTTCATCTTGCACACTCCATCGCTCACGGGAAACAGCCTGGCCCTCCGCTCCCAGTTTTGTTCTGCCAGCCTGGGCAATCTGGTCAGACCCCATTTGGAGTACTGTGAGCTGTTTTGGGCTCCATATCTGCAGAAAGATGTGATGGCCTTGGAAAGGGTCCGGAAGAGGTTCACAAGAATGATCCTTGGAATGAAGAGCTTGTTGTATGAGGAACAGTTGAGGACTCTGGGTCTGTACTCGTTGGAGTTTAGAAGGATGAGGGGGGGGGATCTAATTGAAACTTACAGGATACTGCGAGGCCTGGATAGAGTGGGTGTGGAGAGGATGTTTCCAGCAATAGGAAAAGCTAAAACCAGAGGGCACAAGCTCAGGCTAAAGGGACGATCCTTTAAAACAGAGATGAGGAGGAATTTCTTTAGCCAGGGAGTGGGGGATGTGTGGACCTCTTTGCCACAGAAGGCTATGGAGGCCAGGTCATTGAGTGTCTTTAAAACAGAGATAGATAGGTCCTTGATCAATAAAGGGATCAGGGATTGTGGGGAAAAGGCAGGAGAATGGCGATGAGTGAAAAAAAACAGCCACGATTGAATGGTGGAGGAGACTCGATGGGCTGAGTGGCCTAATTCTGTTCCTGTGTCTTATGGTCCTATGGTTTTATGGTGAAGTGAGCAAAGCAGTCTGTCTGTACAAAGCACAGGCAACCTGCCAGCTCCAGCTTCTGTCTCTGCAGTGTGGGTGGGAAGGGAAGACATTGGAGGAGAAGTGGGAGGAGTGAAAGTGAGAGCAGCAACTCAGACTTCTGCTACAGCACCTTCCTTATCTATCCTCTCCCACATAGTGCAAGAGCAGCACTACATAAAAGCAAAATACTGCGGGTGCTGGAACCTGAAACAAAAACAAGAAATGCTTCAAAATCTCAGCAGGTTTGACAGCATCTGATGGGAGAGAATAGAGCCAATGTTTCGAGACTATTGACACTATTCTCCCCTGAATCTGGCTAAGTTAAAGGTTCCATTCATAGACATGCAGGGTAGAATAGGTGTAGGGTGATGCGGCGGCACGGGCTCGTTGGGCCGAAGGGCCTGTTTCCCATGCTGGGTTGTTCTTTGTTCTAACTAGATGACCCTTCATGGCAGCAGGCACAGAGTGGGTGACACCACCACCTGCAAGTGACACACTGTTTTGACTGGGAATTGTGTCTCTGCTCCTTCACTGTTGCTGGATCAAATGTGTGGAACTCCCTTTTGAGCAGTGCTGTGGAGTACTGACCCTGGGTGGATACGAGCACGTAAGAACTAGAAGCAGGAGTAGGCAATCCAGCCCCTGGAGCCTGCTCCTCCATTCAGTACAACCATGGAGGAGTGGAGGGCAGCTTCTCAACAATTTGGCTAAGACCAAGTGTGGACTGAGTTCCTGGCTTCGAACTGATGTAAACTGTCTGTGCTTTATATGCTCTGTCCAAGGCCAGAACTCTCCATTCACCTGACGAAGAGGCAGTCCCCTCGAAAGCTTGTGAGATGACTTTTTACTGTGTTTACCCCAGTCCAATGCTGGCACATCCACTTCGAACTGATGGCCCAAGGACATCTGAACTATCCTTTGATGGTTGATCTTCACGCTCGCTCAGACACAATGCTCTGTTGGTGAAGCCTCCACATTCCCAAGTGGCCGGAACCAACACTGGGGTTCAAGCTCAAGGCTTCACAACACTGTCAGGGTGACAGAGAAGAAGATGGGAGAAGCTATGCTGGTGAACCAAACCTTCTTTGTGAAGGGAGCTTTATTTGACAGCGATGGATTTCAATACGCAGACATCTTCCACCGGCAAGATCTCCCCCAACAGGCTGGAAAATGGTCTTTTTTTACAGTAAAGTTTATTTATTAGTGTCACAAGTAAGGCTTACATTAACACTGCAATGAAGTCACTGTGAAATTCCCCTGGTCACCACACTCCAGCACCTGTTTGGGTAACACCGAGGGAGAATTTAGCACGGCCAATCCACCTAACCAGCACGTCTTTCAGACTGTGGGAGGAAACCGGTGCACCCGGAGGAAACCCACGCAGACACGGGGAGAATGTGCAGACTCCACACAGACAGTGACCCCGAGCCGGGAATCGAACCAGGCACCCCGGCACTGTCAGGCAGCAGTGTCAACCTCTGCGTCACCATCCTTCAGCTCTCTGAAAGAAAATTCTTGAGATGTTAAATTAACCGAAACACATTTTCTTTGGATTTAATAAAGAATGTACCGACACAGGACCCACTTACTTCCACCTGCAGTTGCAGAGTTGAGAGCTGTTCACTCCTCGGTGATCTGGCTCCAACTGCTCTCAAATTGGCGAAACTAAAACTGAAAAGCTTTTTTAATCTGATGAAGAGGAGCTCCATTTGATCAGCAGCACCGCAAACCTCTGCTGGGCGCTTCATTTACTCTTCACGCCGTCGCTCTCTCTCAGCACAACAGAAACTCAGTTATAACTGAACCAACCCCCCCCACACACACCTTTGTTCAGCATGAATCTAACCACAATTATTTTGCTGCTGGTTTCCCTGAAATAAAATGAAGCTGAAATTGGTTTCATTAATTCCCCCCTCCACACTCTGGGTTTGCATGCCTCCCACTTTCCCCCCTCAGGGTTTATGAGTGATTTGGGAAGCGGCCTGGATGAGCCCCCTGAGACCCCCTCTGCAGACTGAGTGGAGGAGACTGAAGGAGCGGCCTCGCGAGCTCAGCCTTTTAAACCCCAACGGCAAAAGCGCGAGCCGCCGCCAGAGGGAGCGCGGGAAAAAAAAACTCCCGCTCGGATTGGAGGATCAGTCAGCACGAGCGGGCGGGGCGAGGGGAGGGGATGGAGCACGTGGAGAAGAAGCTCCGGCTCTGATTGGAGGATCAGGCAGTCATTCAGCGCGAGGGGAGAGGGCGGAGCTAGAGTTTCAAATCCCCAACGGCCGCGAAGCACGAGGGCGCCGAGACGCGATGTTCTGATTGGCTGCTCGGCCAGCGCGAGCCGATTTGGGGGGGGGGGGGGGCGGGCCGAGAAGGCGAGGATTTAAATTCCAACGGGCGGAGCGCGAGGGCGGGGGTGGAAGTGATGCTGTGATTGGCTGCCCCCGGGGGTGGGTCGAGTATTTAAAGGGCAGGGGGGGGAGGTAGCGTGAGGGCAGTTGGTCTGGTGGATTAGAAATGCAGAGGTTGCTCTCAGCAGTCCCAGAAAAACTCTGACAATGTTTAGCTTAGCTTCCCAAACCTACACACCCTCCCCCCTGCCCAACACACACAAACCTCAGCATCAGTAAAATGCAGGAAGGTCCATTTGGGATGGAGAGTCAGTGGGAGCTCCAGCAGTTGGGAGTGAGACACAGCCAGAGTGAGGGAGGACTTTGGGCAACTTGGCGCAAAGTTGGCAATTTGGTGCACAGTAGGAAGAGTTGCTCTTTGTCTTTCCAACTTTCTGACCATCATTGAGACACGCTGCCTGGTTTTTCTTCGGTACCGGGATCGTGGTCCTCTTCCTGACGCAGATAGGGATCTCAGATCGGAGTAAGGAGAGGTTAAAGATGTCTGCGGGATACCCCAGCCATCTGGTTCATGCAGGATTTGAGTGCACGTCCGGGTACCCCCATCCGGGCCAGTCGCTTTCCGTGGGTTGACGTTCGAGAAGGCTGATCTGACGTCTGTGATGGTGACCCCGATAACGGTTCAGCTGAGGCTTCCGGAGTGGAAGGCGAACTCTTGCTGACATCTTGCTCAAAGCGGACAACTAATACATTGAGCTCATTGGGGAGGGGTGTATTGGTGCCAGTGATGCTACACACCTTCACCTTGCAGCCTGTTCTGTCTTGCAGACATTGATGGGCTGAATGTGGCTGGTGGGGACCCTCACCAGGATGCTGGATGGAGTGGAGCGGAGATTGGACACACTCTACCCCCATTCCAGCTAATGATCTTCCAGCGCGGTCACTGACACCGCAAGTGTACTCCAGAAGAAGACAAGGAAGCAGTGAGGGAAGGAGATGAATCATTTTCACTCGGTTAGGTTAAGTTCTGCAGGGCTCGGTGTTGGGACCCTTGCTGTTTGTGTTATATATTAATGACTTAGACATGGGAGGCATGGTTGGCAAATTTGCAGACGACACAAAGATTGGCCGAGTAATAGATAGTGAAGAGGATAGCTATAATCTACAAAACAATATCAATGGGTTGGTGGAATGGGTGGTAAAGTGACAGATGGGTTTTAACACAGAGAAGGTCATGTATTTAGGGAGTCAAATAGTTATAGGGAATGCATAGAAGACTGTGTGCCAAAGAAACTCTATCTTGATCTGGTACTGTCTCTTGGCATCTTTGATGGTTCTCTGCAGATTGTATCTGGCTTTCTCGTATAGGTCAGGGTCTCCTGACTTGAACACCTCAGAACTAGACTTCAGCAAGCAGTGGACATCCCAGTTCATCCGTGGATTCTGATTGGGAAACACACAGATTTGTTTCTTCAGCACGAACGAATTTGAAAAAACCAACATCCCCACAATAGGCTTGGTTCTCAGTTTACCAAAATGTCATATTCTAATCTGATAGGCTGCTGGTAGCAAAATGCCTAGTTGAAACTGATTGGCTAAAATTGAAAAGCTTGTTTTGATTCAAATTAATTGGCTCCTTCCTATATCTCACAGGCCATCCCATTGGTTGTTCCAGATCCACTGAGTTCAATTCATCCAAGGATGCATTGACACATTAGAAAATCACAACACCTCCTCATTCAAACTTACTTTGTTCACAGCCTGATGTCTGATTTCATTGTTTATTTCCCTTCCTTGCAGTGAACTTACTCACCATTCTGATCCTCTTCCGCAAAAACTGTGGTCTCTCTAGCTGCGTCACTCATTACCTGGTGGCCATGTCAATGGTGGACCTACTGGTTATTATCCTCAACTTGATAATGAGACACATTCTGATTGTTTCTGAAGTTTAATTTTCTGTGGTATGCCCTCGTGTGTAATATCCATACCATCTTGCTCTATACAGCCACTCACTGTTCTGTTTGATTCACCGTCACTTTCAACTTTGATCGATTTGTGGCCATTTGTTGCCAGAAGCTACAAAATAAATATTGCAGCGAGAAAGCATTGAATGTTGTTCTGGGAACACTGAGTGCACTGAGCTGTTTGAAGAATATTTCCTGATATTTTATGTTACTAGGTGGGTATGTGCTCTTGAATGACCCCTTGTTTTGTGAAATATTAGTCGCTGTTCTGGTGTCCCCAGCTGGGGTAAAATCAAGTTTGTCCACAATATTCTAACCCTGTGTTCCCATTTGTTCTGATTTTGCTGCTCAATGTTCTCACCATCAGACACATTTTAGTGATGAGCTGAGCCTGCAGGAGACTCTGGATTCACAGCAGTGGGGAGAGCTCCAAAGATGCAGAGATGTAAAGTTGAAGGAAATCCATCATTTTATTCTTTGTTATCTCAGCCAATTTCATCCTGTTATGGTCAGTGTTAATGTCTTATTTGACATGGAAATGTATGTTAAATTTGGAATACAAGGTGGTATTTCTTGATGGCTTTGTGAAGGAACTGGCATTCATGCTGCAGCTTCTGAGTTGCTGCACCAACACTGCGATTTATGCCATCACTCAGACTAAGTTCAGGCAGCAGTTGAAGAATGTGCTGAAGCATTCATTTATTCCAATTCTCCATTTCATTAAATGATAAGAAGAACTGATTTGCCCAGAGTTTCCAGAACTTTTTCATTTTATTTCATATTACAAGGAAGGGAGTAGGGGGGAACCCCTTTTCATCCTCCTCTCCTATTGCCAGGACAACTTCACTCCCATGCATGATAATTGAGCATGTCATGCAAGTTTAAAACCAGACCAAACACTGGCACAAAATATTGAATTCCGCACATAAGAAACAAGACTGTGTGAAACTAGAAGATAGGAGAGGAACATTCATCAGAACATAAGAAATAGGAACAGGAGTAGGCCATCCAGCCCTTCGAGCCTGCCCCGCCATTCAATAAGATCATGGCTGATCTGTCGTCAGTTCCACATTCCCGCCCTCTCCCCATAACCCTTAATCCCCTCGCTTATCAAAAACCTATCAACCCGCGTCTTAAATATATTTAGCGAGGTAGCCTCCACCACTTCAACAGGCAGAGAATTCCAGAGGTTCACCACCCTTTGAGTGAAGAAGTTCCTCCTCAACTCCGTTCTAAACCGCCCCCCCTTTATCTTGAGGCTGTGCCCCCTAGTCCTACTGTCCTTTCTGAGCGGGAAGAGTCTCTCCACCTCTATCCTATCCATCCCATTCATCATCTTATACGTCTCAATGAGATCTCCCCTCATTCTTCTAAACTCTAACGAGTACAAGCCTAGTTTATTCAGCCTCTCCTCATAGCTCAACCAGGAAGTTAATTGATGCACAAAGTTTCCTCTCTCATCAATAAGACCACTACCAGTGTTTGGCTCAAATCAGATGAAAATGTGTCGACAGCCAACACTCTTGGCCGCTGTGTACAAATGCTGGGCAGACAAGCCCAAGCTTTTCTGGAACAATAACTTTGAAAAAGACTTCCTCTCTCTGCTCTGTCTTCTCTGTTAAGTGAAAAAATATCACTGTGTATGGTTACGACTGCTTGAGACATAGGACAGGCTAGGACCAACACAGAAAGTGGGTTCAAGGAACTGTGAAGAAAGATTTCCAAGAAAGAGATCACATCCATAATCCTATAAACTATGAGGATATGTTTCAGAGAGTCATTTGGAAAATCTGGTCTGAACTTCAGAATGCAAACCACTGATGGAAACTATAATGGTCAGATTGTAAAGCATGGGTTTTGGGAGTGGAGTTTGGCCACTCTTATTGGACAACCATCCGGGGGCAGGGGGAATTCTGAGGAGATATCCAGATGTCCACTTCAGAACAGAGACCACAGCCATCTTGTGTGTTTATAGGCATGATGTGGAGACACCAGCGTTGGACAGGGGTGGGCACACTAAGAAGTCTGACAACACCAGGTTAAATCCAACAGGTTTATTTGGTAGCACGAGGTTTTGGAGCACTGCCCCTCATCAGCTGAGTGCAGGATTTGGTTCACAAACAGGGCATGTACAGACACAAACTCAATTAAACTCACAAACTTAGCCAAGTTCCACACACACACAAAGGACAGCCTCATCCAGGATACTGTGTTCATGTCACACTATCTGTAACCTCTATGACTTGCCTGGGCTTGCAAAATCTCACTAACTATCCCGGCTTAAGGCAATTCACACCTCTGTAACCTGTGCTTAACCCTCTCTTCACTCACATGGTCTGTGCCGTGAAAGACTTGATTACCTGTTAAGACTCTCATTCCATTGTCTTGTAACTGAGTTTGTGGCTGTACATGCCCCTATTTGTGAACCAAATCTTGCATTTACACAATGAGGGGCAGCGCTGAGAAAGCTCGTGATACCAAATAAACCTGCTGGACTTTAATCTGGTGCTGTGAGACTTCTTGCTGTGTTGATCTGGAGGAGGGAAACGAGTGTATGGTGTCGAAATTTGCTGATGACACCAAGATTGGTGGAACGGCAAATTGCGCGGAGGGTGTGGAGAGTCTGCAGAAGGATCTAGATAGGCTGGGCGAATGGGCCAGGAACTGGCAAATGGAATTTAATGTTGGCAAGTGCGAGGTGGTCCACTTTGGTAGGAATAATGGTAAGAAGGATTATTACTTACGTGGAGAAAAACTGCAGCAGGCGACGGTGCAGAGGGACCTCGGGGTCCTTGTGCATGAATCGCAAAAACCCAGCTTGCAGGTGCAGCAGGTGGTCAGGAAGGCGAATGGGATGCTGGCCTTCATAGCGAGGGGGATTGAATATAAAAGTAGGGAGGTCTTGCTGCGGCTGTATAGGGCATTGGTGAGGCCGCAGCTGGAGTACTGTGTGCAGTTTTGGGCGCCGTACTTACGCAAGGATATTTTGGCCTTGGAGGGAGTGCAGAGAAGGTTTACTAGGCTGATACCGGAGTTGAGGGGGTTGAGCTATGAGGAGAGGCTGAATAAACTAGGCTTGTACTCGTTAGAGTTTAGAAGAATGAGGGGAGATCTCATTGAGACGTATAAGATGATGAATGGGATGGATAGGATAGAGGTGGAGAGACTCTTCCCGCTCAGAAAGGACAGTAGGACTAGGGGGCACAGCCTCAAGATAAAGGGGGGGTGGTTTAGAACGGAGTTGAGGAAGAACTTCTTCACTCAAAGGGTGGTGAATCTCTGGAATTCTCTGCCCGTTGAAGTGGTGGAGGCTACCTTGCTAAATATATTTAAGATGCGGGTTGATGGGTTTTTGATAAGAGAGGGGATTAAGGGTTATGGGGAGAGGACGGGAATGTGGAACTGAGCCACGACAGATCAGCCATGATCTTATTGAATGGCGGGGCAGGCTTGCAGGGCCAGATGGCCTACTCCTGCTCCTATTTCTTATGTTCTTATTTATAGGGACACTGTGTTACTGAGAACTGTTGTTGGTTAAGATTATACTTTGCCATCCAAGTTAACCTTAAAATCTGTGTGTAATTGGCTAAGGGGTCAGTAAAGGAGTATTGTGTTATAATCCAAATGTACCATGTTTAATACATTTTATTTTATTGTTCAAACGAATAGATTAGCCATGTTAAGTGTGGGGGGTTCCGGGAATAGGTCTGGGAGAGGGCCTGGTTAAGATACTCTGTCAGACACTCAGTGCAGTCTCAATAGGTCGAATGGCCTCCTTCCGCACTGTCGGGTGCTATAATCTTAATTGAATTTAAATTTCACCAGCTGCTGAACCTTGAACACTATGACCTGGCTCTCAGCTCCTTCCTATGCGACTGAATCCTAGACTTCCTAACCCATTGACAGTAAGGATAGGCAACAACCCTTGCTCCAGAATTATCCTCAACACCGATGCCCTGCAAAGCTGTGTCATCAGCCCCCTACTATATTCCTAACACACCTTTGACTGTGTGGCCAAATTCTGCTGCAACTCCATTTTCAAGTTTGCTGACGACAGCACTGTAGTGGGTCGATCTCAAATAATAATGAGACAGAGTACAGGAATGAGATAGAGAATTGGTGCAATAACAATAATCTGTCCCTCAATGTCAGTAAAACGAAGGAGATAGTTATCAACTTCAGGAAGCATAGTGGAGGACACGTCCCTGTCAACATCAACAATGACGAAGTGTAGATGGTTGACAACCATAGATTTCTAGGTGTTCAGACCACCATAAATCTATCCTGGACCCGCAACACTGATGCTCTGGTTAAGAAAGCCCACTAACACCTCTACTTTCTCAAGAGGCTAAGAAAATTCGGAGTGTCCTCTATGCCTCTCACCAATTTTTACAGATGCGCCAAAGAAAGCATCCTCTCTGGTTGTATCATAGCTTGGCATGACTTCTGCTCTGCCCAAGGCCACATTAAACTATGAAGGTTTGTCAACATAGCCATGGTTTGTCAATCATGCTAACCAGACTCTCTTCCACTGACTCTATACTTCCTGCTGCCTCAGGAAAACAGCCAGCATAAGCAAGGACCCCATGGGATATATTTTCTTTCACCTGCAAAAGTCTGATATCACGTACCAATCGACTCAAGAATAGCTTCTTCCCTGCTGCCATCAGACTTTGCATGGTCCTATCACACATTCTCTGCACCTTAGCTATGACAGTAACATTATATTCTGCACCCCTTCCTTTCCTTCTTCCCTATGTACTCTATGAACAATATGCTTTGTCTGTATAGCGCAAGAAACAATACTTTTCACCGTTGACAAACACGTGACAATAAATAAATCAAACCAAATGCTCTGGCAGGATGTGAACGTGTGACCAGAGCAGCAGCCAGGGCAAACCAAAAGAGAAAATGCTGGAAAATCTCACCAAGTCTGGCAGTACCTGTAAAGGAGGGAAGAGCAGCTGACATTTCGAGTCCAGATGACCCCTTGTCAAAGCTTAATGGCATAGAAAATGGGAGATATTTACACTGCAGGGTGAGGGAATGAAAGATGAGTCATAGCCACAGAAATCAGTGGAAAAGATTTCTAATGGCTGTCCACAGAGAGAATAAAGGGTGTGAATGGCCAAACGGTAGAGAAACTGAAATCAGAGGGTAAGTTATGACAAATTAAGATGTTGGGGGAGGGGGTAATGGTTGGGACAGAGGTAAAACGTAGAAAAGGGGAAGCTAAGGGGGAGAAAAGGTAAGGAAAGGGTGATAAAGTAGTACTAGGCTGACACCGGACATGAGGGGGTTGGCCTATGAAGAGAGATTGAATAGGCTGGGTCTGTACTTGTTGGAGTTTAGAAGACTGAGGGGGGATCTTATAGAGACTTATAAGATAATGAAGGGGATAGATAGGGTAGAGGTAGAGAGATTCTTCCCGCTTAGAAAGGATAGCAGGACTAGAGGGCACAGCCTCAAGATAAGGGGGGGGGGCAGTTTAGAACAGAGTTGAGGAGGAACTTCTTCACTCAAAGGGTGGTGAATCTCTGGAATTCTCTGCCCGTTGAAGTGGTGGAGGCTACCTCGCTGAATATATTTAAGTCATGGGTAGATAGGTTTCTGATAGACAAGGGAATTAAGGGTTATGGGGAGAAAGCGGGAAAGTGGAACTGATCCACTTCAGATCAGCCATGATCTTATTGAATGGCGGGGCAGGCTGGAAGGGCTAGATGGCCTACTCCTGCTCCTATTTCTAATGTTCTTATGAAAGAGTTGGGGGAAAGAAAAATGAAGAAAGGCAATAAAGGAATAAAAAGTATAGAACAGTGATACATAAAACAAAATGAAAACAAAGGGGTCAAGGTGGGGTCAAGCAAACCATCTAAAGTTGTTGAATTCGATGTTGAGACCAGAAGGCTGTAAAACACCTGTCCGGAAGATGAGATGATGTTACTCCAGTTTGCGTTGCGCTTCATTGCAGGAGACCAAAGACAGACCTTTTTTTCAACAGGCAGGGTATCTGGATTACTTCCTGTGGTGTCATCCACCTTTATGGCAGAATTGGCTCCAATGGTGGCCGTTCCACCCACAATCCCTGGCGCGGGGGAAGCTGCCCTCTCGGCCCTGAATACAGCGCTTGCGCAGCTCCGCGCCGGAAACGCCACTGCGCATGCCCGGCTAGCCCACCAGCGCGCTGCCAACGCGCCTGCGCGGCATCGCCGCCCTTTCTGAGGGGGGGGGGCGGGCCAGGGGCTCAAACCGTTGGGAGGCCGCTGGCGGAAAGTGAGTTCGGTGAGAGGTTTGATAACGGGAGGGCGGAAAAGGCGCGGGAGGGAATGGGATGAATCGGAGGGAATACTGACCGGAGCGGTCCACATGCGGACCCATCCCATCCCCCACCGGGCGAAGCCAGCGCCCGGTGTCCGTTTGCAGCCGGGCAGCTGCGAACACGTGATCAGAGCCGCGGCGGTGATTGACAGCGTCCCTGACCAATCGCAGCAGCGGACGGAGCTCGGAGGACCAAGGAAGGCGCCTGGTCCTCCAGCCAATGGGAGCGCGGGAGGGGCGGGGCTTCCAGGGCCAGCTGCCCAGACAACAACAACAACTTTGATCTATTATTGTCCCATGTATTGGGATACAGTAAAAAGTATTGTTTCTAGTGTGCTATACAGACACAGCATACTGTTCATAGAGTACATAGGGGAGAAGGGTTTGATATATTATTGTCACATATATTGGGATACAGTGAAAAGTATTGTTTCTTGGGCGCTACACAGACAAAGCATACCATTCATGGAATACATAGGGGAGAAGGATTTGATTTATTATTGTCAGTTGTGTTAAGATACAGTGAAAAGTATTTTTTCTTGCGTGCTATACAAACAAAGCATACCAATCATAGAGTACATAGGGGAGAAGGATTTGATTTATTATTGTCACATAAATTAACACAGAGAAAAGTATTTTTTCTTGCGCGCTATACAAACAAAGCATATCGTTCATACAGTACATAGGGGAGAAGGATTTGATTTATTATTGTCACGTGTATTAACATACAGTGAAAAGTATTGTTTCTTGCGTGCTATACAAACAAAGCATACTGTTTGTAGAGTACACAGGGGAGAAGGAATTGATTTGATATTGTTACATGTATTAGTATACAGTGAAAAGTATTGTTTTTTGTGTGCTGTGTAGACACAACATACTGTTCATAGTCGACATAGGGGATGAGGATTTGATTTATTACTGTCATATATATTAGTATACAATGAAAAGTATTGTTTCTTATGCTATATAGACAAAACAGGGGTGGCATAGTGCCACGACAGTTAGCACTTGTGTCTCACAGCACCAGGAGCCAGGGTAACTGTATGTGTTTGCAAGTTCTCCCCCCCGCTGTGTCTGCATGTATTTCCTCCGGGTGCTCCGGTTTCCTCCCACAGTCCGGAAGGTGTGCTGGTTGGGTGCGTTGGCCATGCTAGATTGCCCCATAGTGTCAGAGGGATTAGTAGGGTAAATACATGGGGTTAAGCCTGGGTGGGATTGTTGTTAGCGCAGACTTGATGGATGAATGGCCTCTTTGTGCACTGTAGGGTTTCTGTGATTCTCTCTACCATTCTCTGAAAATATATCATTCATAGAGTGGAGGGGGAGGTGAAAAAATGATTTATTATTGTTACATGTATTAGTAGACAATGAAAAGTATTCTATTGTACGCTATTCAGATGAAGCATAACTCATAGAGTACAGAGATGAGGAGGAAAAGAGGTATTACAGTCATAGCTAGGGTGTAGAGAAAGATCAGCTGCGTAGAAGGTGGGCAGGGGGGGTGGTTACTGAGTGATAGTGTGAAGGAGCTGCATTAACATCAGTACAGATACAGTCAGTAACACAGGGTGCTGGGGGAAGAGAGGGGTTACTGAGTGAGGGAGCTGGATTAACATCAGTACAGATACAGTCAGTAACACAGGGTGCTGGGGGGGAGAGAGGGGTTACTGAGTGAGGGAGCTGGATTAACATCAGTACAGATAGAGTCAGTAACACAGGGTGCTGGGGGGAGAGAGGGGTTACTGAGTGAGGGAGCTGGATTAACATCAGTACAGATACAGTCAGTAACACAGGGTGCTGGGGGGAGAGGGGTTACTGAGTGAGGGAGCTGGATTAACATCAGTACAGATACAGTCAGTAACACAGGGTGCTGGGGGGGGGAGAGAGGGGTTACTGAGTGAGGGAGCTGGATTAACATCAGTACAGATAGAGTCAGTAACACAGGGTGCTGGGGGGGGGAGAGAGGGGTTACTGAGTGAGGGAGCTGGATTGACATCAGTACAGATACAGTCAGTAACACAGGGTGCTGGGGGGAGAGAGGGGTTACTGAGTGAGGGAGCTGGATTAACATCAGTACAGATACAGTCAGTAACACAGGGTGCTGGGGGCGGGGAGAGGGGTTACTGAGTGAGGGAGCTGGATTAACATCAGTACAGATACAGTCAGTAACACAGGGTGCTGGGGGGAGAGAGGGGTTACTGAGTGAGGGAGCTGGATTAACATCAGTACAGATACAGTCAGTAACACAGGGTGCTGGGGGAGAGAGAGGGGTTACTGAGTGAGGGAGCTGGATTAACATCAGTACAGATACAGTCAGTAACACAGGGTGCTGGGGGGAGAGAGGGGTTACTGAGTGAGGGAGCTGGATTAACATCAGTACAGATAGAGTCAGTGTCACTGATGGATACATGTGTCCGTTCTTCTCCATGTGGCGTCTGGTGCAAGGCAAGCTTTGGCTATTTGGGAGCAACCACAGTAAAAAGTCTGACAACGCCAGGTTTTAGTCCAACCGATTGGACCAGTCCAACGCCGGCACATCCACATTTGGGCTGTGTGGTCGAAGCAGTGAGGAGGGGGAGGGGGTGGCAATGGTGGGGGTAGTTTGCAGGGCGCTGGTTAAGGGCTGTCGCTGGCGTGCTTGTGGATATGTATAGAGGTGGCTGCCACTAGGACTCGTTCTTCCGTGTGACACAGGAGGCCCTCAGTTTGATGAAGAGATTGCGTAGAGGAACACGGAAAGGTTGAGTCTGGCTGATCCTCACTGGGTAAGCATAGCAAACACACTAATTAGGAGCAGGATGAGGCCACTCAGCCCCTTCACCTGTTCTGACATTAAATAAGATCGTGACAGATCTGACTGTGGACACAATTCTGCATCCCACCTATCCTGATAACCTTGTTCGTCAGAGTCTCTGTGCATTTGAATATCCTTAAATCTTTTTTCCAGTGCCCTCCCTCTGGTTCAAGTTTGAAAGTTTATTTGTTAGTGTCACAAGTAGGCTTACATTAACACTGCAATGAAGTTACTGCGAAAATCCCCTAGTCGCCACACTCCGGCATCTGTTCAGGTTACACTGAGGGAGAACTTAGCACGGCCGATGCACCCTAACCAGTTCGTCTTTGATACTGTGGAAGGAAACTGGAGCACCCGGAGGAAACCCACGCAGACGTGGGGTAGTGGGGGAGCGTGCAGTCTCCATACAGTGACCCAAGCCGGGTGCTGTGAGGCAGCATTGCTGACCACTGTGCCACCATGCCAACCACACAATAGTACCACTTTTTCTTATTGTGAGATGAGGAGAAATATAGGAAAGTAGATTATTATCTAAGTGGCTGTAAATTGGGAGAAGGGAGTGTGCAGAGGGACCTGGGTGTCCTTGTGCACCGGTCTCTGAAGGTGAGCGTGCAGGTGCAGCAGTGGGGTAAAGAAGGCAAATGGCATGTTGGCCTTCATTGCGAGAGGTTTCGAGTACAGGAACAGGGATGTGTTGTTGCAATTATCCAGGGCCTTGGTGAGGTCACACCTGGAATATTGTGTGCAGTTTTGGCCTCCTTACCTGAGGAAGGATACCCTTGATGTCAAGTGAGTGCAGACAATGGGTGGGTGGCACAGTAGGTTAGCGCTGCTGCCTCACAGCGCCAGGGACCCGGGTTCGATTCCCGGCTCAGCGCACAGTGGGTTAGCGCTGCTGCCTCACAGCGCCAGGGACCCGGGTTCGATTCCCGGCTCAGCGCACAGTGGGTTAGCGCTGCTGCCTCACGGCGCCAGGGACCCGGGTTCGATTCCGGGCTCAGCGCACAGTGGGTTAGCGCTGCTGCCTCACAGCGCCAGGGACCCGGGTTCGATTCCCAGCTCGGGTCTCTGTCTGTGCAGAGTCTGCACATTCTCCCCGTGTCTGCGTGGGTTTCCTCCGGGTGCTCCGGTTTCCTCCCACAGTCCGAAAGATGTGCCGGTTAGGGGGATTGACTCGAACAGGTGCCGGAGTGTGGCGACTTGGGGGAGCTTCATTGCAGTAAGCCTCACTGGTGACTAATAAATAGACTTAACCCTTTTAACTTGTCTAACAAATTGGCGCCCCTCGTAGATCTTTCAATATCATATCCCTTTCCTGTGGTCATTTTCCAGGGCCGTGGGAATGGATCCGTTCCAGAGAGGAAGCTCCGAGCAGACGTCACACCCGGAGTCGCTCAGCTCGTTGGGACCCGACTATTTCTGGCCTCTGCCGATCGAAGGAGAAGGCAACGCCCGGCACGCAGACGGACTGTACAACTGCCCCGTCCGCGCTCTCCCGTTCGGCCGCTTGCCGGAGCTGGAGGGGCACGCGCGCTGCCAGGGGGAGGAGGGCCTGAGTGCGGCTGGGGCTCGCGAGATGGGTTTCACCTCCCCGACCGTGCCAGACGTATACCGCCTCCCTCCGGCCGGGGAGAGCCGCTTCACCTGCCCCGCGTGCGGGAAGGGGTTCGTGTGCGTCTCTCACCTGCAGGCGCACCGGCTGGTCCACAGCGAGGAGAGGCCCTGTCAGTGCCCCGACTGCGGCAAGAGCTTCAAAAGCCCCCGGGACCTGAGTGCGCACCGGCTGGTCCACACCGAGGAGAGACCCTACGGCTGCTCCCTCTGCGGCAAGAGCTTCAAGCGGTCGCAGAACCTGCGGGAGCACCTGCGGGTGCACACCGGGGTGAGGCCGTTCGTCTGCGCCGTCTGCGGCAAGGCCTTCAGCCGCTCCTCCAACCTGCTGGCCCACCGGCTCCTCCACTCGGGTGAGCGCCCCTTCGCCTGCCCGGTGTGCGGCAAAGGGTTTGCCCGCTCCTCCAACCTGCTGAGCCACCAGCAGGCCCACAGCGACGAGAGGCCCTTCATCTGCTCCGCCTGCGGCAAGTGCTACAAACTCTACCAGGAGCTGAGGCGACACCAGCGGCTGCACACCGGGGAGAACCTCTTCACCTGCCCCGAGTGCGGGATGCAGTTCACCCGCTCCTCCCACCTGCTCCGGCACCAGCAGGTCCACACGGGCGTGAGGCCCTTCGTCTGCCCCGTCTGCGGCAAGGGGTTCGCTCAGATTTCCCACCTGCTCCGGCACCAGCCCGTCCACAGCCAGGGGGTGCCCGAAGGCGACGAGGGCGGCAGCCGGGAGCCGCAGGGCCGGTGCCCGGAGGGGACCTCGAGGCGTCCCTTCGCCTGCTCAGAGTGCGGGAAGCGGTTCACTCGCTCCTCCAACCTGCTGGCCCACCAGCTGGTGCACACGGACGACAGGCCCTTCCCCTGCCCCGACTGCGGCAAGAGCTTCAAGACCCAGAGGGACCTGACCCGCCACCGGCGCCTGCACACGGGCGAGAGGCTCTCGGCCTGCTCCCGCTGCGACAAGCGTTTCACCCGCTGGTCCGGCCTGGTGGCGCACCAGCGGGTCCACGCCTCCAACAGCCCCTACGCCTGCTCCCGCTGCGGGAAGGGATTCAGCGAGTCGCCCGCCCTGCTCAAGCACCAGCGCCTCCACACCGGGCCGCGGCCCTTCGTCTGCACGGCGTGCGGGAAGCGATTCACCCGCTCCTTCAACCTGCTGACCCACCAGCAAATCCACACCGGGGAGCGGCCGTACTCCTGCTCCCTCTGCGGGAAGGGATTCACTCGCTCGTCCCATCTGCTGAAACACCAGCGAGTGCACAGTGCGCCGTAGCACACGCGCGTGCGTGGCCCTGCGGTGGGGTGAGCACGAGAGCATCGATTTTTTTTTTTCAAACTGCGGTTTAACCTTTCTAAGCGCGCCCTCCCGCGATTTGACTATTTTGGGGCCGATTCGGACAGTTATCGGCATCCTGCGAATTACCGCTGACCAGAAACTGAAGTGGGACCCAGCCGTATAAATATGGACAAAAGAGCTGAATTCCAGAGGTGAGGGTCAGAGCGACTGCCCCCTGACATCAAGGCCGCATTCAACCAAACGTGGCACCAAGGAGCCCTCGCAAAACTGGAATCAATGGAAATCGGGGAGTGGGGGGAGGAATCCTCCGCTGGTTGGAGTCGTACCTGGTACAAGGGAAGATGGTTGTGGTTGTGGCGGTCCACAACCTCCAGGTCATCTCTGCAGGAATCCCTCAGGATTAGTGTCCTAGCCCCAACCATCTTCATCAATGACCTTCCCTCCATCGTGAGGTCAGAAGTGGGGAGGTTCACGCGATGTTCAGCACCGTTCGCCACTCCTCAGACACTGAATCAGTCCGTGTTCAAATGCAACGAGAGCTGGACGATATCCGGGCTCCGACTGACAAGTGGCAACTAATGTCCCCACGGCACAAGTGTCCAGACAACGATCACCTCCAAAAAGAGTGAACCCTACCGTCATCCATAGATATTCAATGGTATCGTCACCGTTGATTCCCCTCACACTGTTAACGTCCTGGGGATTTACCACTGAGCGGGAACCCAGTCGTATAAATACCAGAGCAGCTGAGAGGCTGCGATTCCTGTGGCGAGTAACTCACTTCCTGACTCCCCCCGCCAAAGCCTGTCCACCGTCTACAAGGACACAAGCCAGGAGTGTGACGGAATAGCCCCCACTTGCCTGGATGGGTGCGGCTCCAACTTGAGGAAACTCAATACTTCCAGGACTAAGCTTGATTGGCAGCCCGTCCACAACCGTTCGCTCCCTCCACCACCAGCGCACAGCGGCAGCCGTGTGTACCGTCTACAAGAGGCACCGCAGCGACCCACCTTCCAAACCCATCACCTCTACCATCGAGGAGGACAAGGGCAGCAGATACTCGGGGAACACCACCACCTGGAGGTCCCCACCGAGTCACTCGCCACCCCCCGCCGCCACCGGACTTGGAAAAGTATCAGACGTTCACTGGGGTCACAGTCCTGGAAGTCCCTCCCTAACAAGTGCCGTGGATGTACTAAGACCACACGGGAAGGCAGCAGTTCAAGGGGCAATTGCACAAACCGTAAATGTATTTTTGAAAAAATTCAATGTGCAGCACGGGATCACACCACTGTTTTTATTTGTTCAGGAGATGAGAGAGTCGCCGGCTGGCCCAGAATTTATTGACCGTCCCTTGAACGGAATGGCTTGCTCGGCCATTTCAGAGAGTTTTGCCCATTTGGATCTGGAGTCACATGTAGGCCAGACCAGGTAAGGATGGCAGATTTCCTTCCCTAACGGACATTAGTGAACCGGATGATAGGTCTTTACAGCAGTGTACAATGGCCATCATCAGACTCGTAATTCCATATTGATTCCAGCAAGCGCGATGGCACAGCGGGTTAGCACTGCTGACTCACAGCGCCAGGGACCCGGGTTCGATTCCCGGCTCAGCGCACAGTGGATTAGCGCTGCTGCCTCACATCGCCAGGGACCCGGGTTCGATTCCCGGCTCAGCGCACAGTGGGTTAGCGCTGCTGCCTCACAGCGCCAGGGACCCGGGTTCGATTCCCGGCTCAGCGCACAGTGGGTTAGCGCTGCTGCCTCACAGCGCCAGGGACCCGGGTTCGATTCCCGGCTCGGGTCACTGTCTGTGCGGAGTCTGCACATTCTCCCCATGTCTGCGTGGGTTTCCTCTGGGTGCTCCAGTTTCCTCCCACAGTCCGAAAGATGTGCAGGTTAATGGGTTGACCATGATTAAATTCTCCCTCGGCGTACCCGAACAGGCGCCAGACTGTGGCATCTAAGGGATTTTCACAGTAACTTCATTGCGGTGTGAATATAAGCTACTCATGATTAATAAATAAACTTTAACTTTACATAGAGTCGTAGAGGTTTACAGCATGGAAACGGACCCTTTGGCACATCTTGTCCATGCCGCCTCTTTTTTTAAACCCCTAAGCTAGTCCCAATTGTCCACATTTGGCCCATATCCCTCTATACCCATCTTACCCACGTAACTGTCTAAACGCTTTTTAAAAGACAAAATTGCACCCACCTCTACTACTACCTCTGGCAGCTCGTTCCAGTCACTCATCACCCTCTGTGTGAAAAAATTGCCCCTCTGGACCCTTTTGTATCTCTACCCCTCTCACCTTAAACCTGTGCCCTCTAGTTTAAGACTCCCCTACCTTTGGGGCAAGGTATTGACTATCTAAGAACAGATTTACAGGTTCCTGTCACATTCAAATTTCACCATCTACCCTGGTGGGATTCCAGCCCCGATCTCCAGAGATTTCCCTGGATCTCTGGATTACTAGACCAGCGACATTGAAATGATAATCTAATCATAACCTTCACAGACTGTCAAGGGGAGAGCTGGCGATAAGGACACAGGCCTGTGGTTCCAATCTGGCCACAGAGGGACTAGATTCACTCCATCTCTAGGAGTTTAGGAGTTTAATCAACAGACAGGTTATCTGAACAGTGTACACTTACTGAGGGGCTAACCAAGCTTGTGGAGCAGAAGCAGGACATTTAAAACCCCTCTCCAGTTGGAACAGCCTCTCGGGGAGGCCGCTGGCAAATCCTCCCTGCCGTTATCCCCTGGGGTTGAGGAAATGATTATCAGATCTGCGTTGTGCGGCGCTGCTGATAAACCCTGAGTAGACACTCTGTGTTCTTGTGAGCTCAGTTAGCTGCTCTCCACCAACCCCACGACTCGAGATCAGTTAGAGTTGGCTTCTGGGTGAGGTGGGGGGGGGGGGAGGGATTTTCCGCGTGCATCCCACACCCCTGAGTGTCCACATCGTGGCGGCTGTGATTGAGAGGTTGAAATGGGAAGAGGAGGCCATTCAGTCCCTCTAGCGCATTCTGCAAGTCACAAAATCTAACTCTGTCCACCCTGGGCTTTCACTCCCGATCTCTCAGCATCATCCCCCAATCGGGGGGAGGGGTGGGGGAGTCGATCTCTCTTGTAAAAGTTTTTAATTTCTCTGTTTTAAAAGGAAAACCTGATGTTGACCCGAAGTGGAATGAAATCGCAGGCATGTGACAGATTAAATCGGATAGTCCACCTTTGCTCAGGGTTGGCAGGAAACTGAGGGTGGCACAGTGGGTTAGCACTGCTGCCTCATGGCGCTAGGGACCCGGGTTCGATCCCCGGCTCGGGTCACTGTCTGTGTGGAGTCTGCACATTCTCCTCATGTCTGCGTGGGTTTCCTCCAGGGGCTCTGGTTTCCTCCCACAGTCCGAAAGATGTGCGGGTTAGGCTGATTGGCCGTGCTAAGAAATTGCCCCTTAGTGTCCAGGGATGTGTAGGTTAGAGGGATTAGTGGGTATGATATGTAGGGATGTGGGGGTGGGGCCTGGGTGGGATTGTGTTTGGTGCAGACTGGATGGGCCAAAGGGCCTCTTTCTGCCCTGTAGGGCTCCATGATTCACCCTAACCAGCACGTCTTTCAGAATGTGGGAGGAAACCAGAGCCCCTGGAGGAAACCCACGCAGACACTGGGAGAACGTGCAGACTCCGCACAGACAGTGACCCAAGCCAGGAATCAAACCCGAGTCCCCGGCGCTGTGAAACAGCAGTGCTAACCCACTGTGCCAACATGCCATCCTCTAAACTAAACGTCTTGAGTTTTCATTTGAGCTCTAATTCCTCAAACTCAGCAGAACATGATTCCTAGTCCAGCCAATGCCGTTGGTTCCCACGTGGATCTTGGCAACTGGATCCCGCTTCCTGTCCGTCCCTGGCCATGAGGCAGTGTCCGTGAACCTGACACCTAGCAGGCAACACAACCTTTGGAGTTCCCAGTTGCAGCTGCAGAGAACAGTATGTATCTCCCTGGTTTCGTGTCCTTCATCATAACCAGATCCCTGAATGACACACTGCACCATGTCACAAAGGTCAGTTTGATCAGTAACACTGCAGTCCCCCTCCTCATCCACACAAGCAACTTGTACCTGTTAGTTAAAGTCAAGGCCTGAGGCTCTTCCATCGCTAGGTGATGGAACACCAGGCTGTCATAGAATCATAAGAACATAAAGAACATAAGAAATAGGAGCAGGAGTAGGCCATCCAGCCCTTCGAGCCTGCCCCACCATTCAATAGATCATGGCTGATCTGTCGCTGCTCAGTTCCACTTTCCCGCCCTCTCCCCATAACCCTTAATCCCCTCTCCTATCAAAAACCCATCAACCCGCGTCTTAAGAATATTTAGTGAGGCAGCCTCCACCACTTCAACGGGCAGAGAATTCCAGAGATTCACCACCCTTTGAGTGAAGAAGTTCCTCCTCAACTCCGTTCTAAACCGCCCCCCTTTTATCTTGAGGCTGTGCCCCCTAGTCCTATTGTCTTTTTTGAGCGGGAAGAGTCTTTCCACCTCTATCCTATCCATCCCATTCAACATCTTATACGTCTCAATGAGATCTCCTCTCATTCTTCTAAACTCTAACGAGTACAAGCCCAGTTTATTCAGCCTCTCCTCATAGCTCAACCCCCTCAACTCCGGTATCAGCCTAGTAAACCTCCTCTGCACTCCCTCCAAGGCCAAAATATCTTTGCGCAGGTGCGGCGCCCAAAAATGCACACAGTACTCCAGTTGCGGCCTCACCAATGCCCTATACAGCTGCAGCAAGACCTCCCTACTTTTATATTCAATCCCCCTCGCTATGAAGGCCAGCATCCCATTCGCCTTCCTGACCACCTGCTGCACCTGAAAGCTGGGTTTTTGCGATTTGTGCACAAGGACCCCAATGAATCGCTACAGTCTAGAAGGAAACTTAATAGGATTGAGAGTTATAAGTAAGCCTTGCAGGTCGGGATATGATCGGTGCAACTTGTGGGCCGAAGGGCCTGTTTGTGCTGTAGTTTTTCGATGTTTCGATGAAACCATTTGAGTCTGCACCAACTCTCCGACAGGGCATCTTCTTCAAGCCCTATCCCCATAACCCCACATCGTCACCCCACTAATTCCCCCTAATCTACACATCATTCGACGCTAAGGGCAATTTAACATGACCAATCCACCCAACCTACTCAACTTTGGACACTAAGGGACAATTTAGCATGGCCAATCCACCCAACCTACACATCTTTGGACACTAAGGGACAATTTAGCATGGCCAATCCACCCTAACCTACACATCTTTGGACTGTGGGAGGAAACCAGAGCCCCTGGAGGAAACCCACGCAGACACAGGGAGAATGTGCAAACTCCACACAGACAGTGACCCGAGGCCGGAATTGAACACAGGTCCCTGGCGCTGTGAGGCAGCAGCGCTAACCCACTGTGCGCTGAGCCAGGAATCGAACCCGGGTCCCTGGCGCTGTGAGGCAGCAGCGCTAACCCACTGTGCGCTGAGCCGGGAATCGAACCCGGGTCCCTGGTGCCGTGAGGCAGCAGCGCTAACCCACTGTGCGCTGAGCCAGGAATCGAACCCGGCTCCCTGGTGCTGTGAGGCAGCAGCGCTAACCCACTGTGCGCTGAGCTGGGAATCGAACCCGGGTCCCTGGAGCTGTGAGGCAGCAGCGCTAACCCACTGTGCGCTGAGCCGGGAATCGAACCCGGGTCCCTGGCGCTGTGAGGCAGCTGTGCTAGCTCCTTTCCATCCCTGATGCCCCTCAATGTTTGCTGAAGACACAGATCCCTACCGCTGATGTGGTTGACCAGGACAGCAACGTGTCCAACAGATTTGTACATACTACACAGCCTGGGCACATCCTGCATTGTCTATCTGATTGTACTGAGTTAATGAGTCAAATAGTTACTAATTTAGTTAGCTTAACATAATGGCAAGTCACAATTGCCAAACCTGTGAAGAAAAATGTCTAACTACTGGAAATAGAATAAAATGAAAAACCACACCCCTTTCCCGCCCCCCCCCAGACTGAATTCCCACTTAACCAAATTCCTGATTTTGCCGTTAATTCACCAAGCAGTCTTTACCCGATGTGTCCCTGCAGTAGCAAAACCTGTCAACTTTTATACAGACCTGGTGACTTGCACCCAAGTTACAACCATTAAGCCAACTTCCTTGGCAAGTCATGTTGCAGCTTTACAGAACCTTAGTGAGGCCGCACTTGGAACGTAGTGTTCAGTTCTGGTCTCCCACACTACCAGAAGGATGTGGACAGGGTACAGAAAAGATTTACCAGGATGTTTGCCCTGGTACGGAGGGCATTAGCTATGAGGAGAGGTTGGAGAAACTTGGTTTGTTCTCACTGGAGGTTGAGGGGGAGACCCTGATAGAAGTCTACAAGATGATGAGGGACAGAGTGGAGAGTCAGAAGCTTTTTCCCCCCCAGGGTGGAAGAGTCAATTACTGGGGGGGGGGGGGGGGGGGGGGGCACAGGTTTAAGGTGTGAGGGGCAAGGTTTAAAGGAGATGTACGAGGCGGGTTTTTTTACACAGAGGGTGGTGGGTGCCTGGAACTCGCTGCCGGGAGTGGAAGCAGATACGATAGTGAGTTTTAAGGGACGTCTGGACAAATCCATGAACAGGATGGGAATAGAGGGATACGGTCCCCGGAAGGGGAGGGGGTTTTAGTTCAGTCGGGGGCAGCATGGGTCGGTGCAGGCCTGGAGAGCTGAAGGGCCTGTTCCTGTGCTGGAATTTTCTTCGCTCTTGGTTCCTATCACAGTAACTACACAGGCTTTCAGTTGGCTGACAGCTGCCAGCACCGGGAAGTTACTGTTAACTCACTCCCAGTTTTAAAATTCTACGTCAAAGTCCAGCTGTTGGGCTAAATTACAGCTGGAGCAACACTTGCAGGTGGAATTCCTGACTTAGCACTCGACTCGTGAAGCAGACTGCTTTGTTTAAACATTTATAGAGATGAAGTGAGGTCCGGTTAGCCAAGACTTGCGATTACACTCTGACTAATCGAATCTGATGTGGAGGTGCCGGCGTTGGACTGGGGTAAACACAGTAAGAAGTCTGACAACACCAGGTTTAAGTCCAACAGGTTTATTTGATCGTAAACTCACAAGCTTTCGGGGTTTGCCCCTTCGTCAGGTGGATGGAGAGTTCTGGCCTCAGACAGAGCGTATAACAGCACAGACGGTTTACAGATCACTGATTAGAATGTGAGTCTTTACACCTAACCTGCTGTTCAAGTCTTAAAGGTGCAGACAGTGCGAGTGGAAGGAGCACTGATCACAGGTTACAGAGATGTGTATTGTCTCCAGACAGCACGGTGAGCGAGGTTTTGCAAACCCAGGCAAGTCACGGAGGTTACAGATAGTGCGACATGAACCCAAGGTCCTGGGTGAGGCCGTCCTCATGTGCGCGGAACTTGGCTATCAGTCTCTGCTCAGCGACTCTGCGCTGTCGTGTGTCGTGAAGGCCGCCTTGGAGAACGCTTACCCGAAGGTCAGAGGCCAAATCTGGGCAGGCTTTGACCAGTAAGATCCAGCAAGGAGGTCTACCATCACAAACATAGGAGCAGGAGGAGGCCATTCGGCCCTTCGAGCCTGCTCCGCCATTCATCGCCACCATGGCTGATCGTCCAACTCAACAGCCTCATCCTGCTTTCTCCCCATAACCTGTGATCCCATTCACCCTCAAAGCGAGGATGTAACATGCGGAAGTGAGGCTGGTGATCAGCGATGTGTGTTCACCCACATGATCAAACTATTGAGAAGCAAAATTGTGGTGGATGGGGGAACGGACCATGCGACGGTCCATTGATCTCAGGTGGGATTGTCCGGTTTTGAGGTGTTGTGGATTCAGGTTAGAAACTCCAGTGTGTTTTATGGAGCCCGCCTGGATCATAACTTCTGCACTTTGAATTTGACTTGGATAAGCATGATCGGGTTCACTTCAGGTATGATTCAAATGATCCACTAGGGAGCTTTTATTAAACAGTTTATTTAAGAATATAGTTAACGTACGGAAAGAAAAATCAGCAATAACTTTTATCAGTTACAAACAAAAGCAAAACAACCACAATGACGTATAAACCTTAACAAATATATCTAATATGTTCCAATCAAACAAAACCCTTGCCATGGATAAATCTCTTTAAACAAGTTCAACACAGCAAAGACTAATGCTGACGTGATACTGGAATTGAGTCCTTTGGTTGAAGTTCTCAGAATGCACCCAGAACAGTTTGAAGTCGGAACATTTTCCCAGAACCCCAGGCAGGCTCTGGTCAAGCCACCAAGAGCAGATTTTCTACTTCAGGAAGGCTTTCGCCTAACCTGCAGAATTTCCAAAATTAGGGAGAGAGAGAGACACTTCTTCTCAGCCTGCTATCCCTTCTAAAACTCCAATCTTAACTGCAGCCAAAACAGAAAATTAAACCTTAAACTCGGGGAAATGAAACGGTAACAGTGGTTAGCACTGCTGCTTCACAGCTCCAGAGACCTGGGTTTGATTCCCGGCTTGGCTCACTGTCCGTGTGCAGTTTGCACATTCTCCTTGTGTCTGCGTGGGTTCCCTCCGGGTGCTCCGGCTTCCTCCCCACGGTCCAAAGATGTGCGGGTTAGGTTGATTGGCCAAGCTAAAATTAGCATCTTGGGATGCGTAGGTTAGAGAGATTAGTGGGTCAATATGTAGGGATATGGGGATAGGGCCTGGTTGGGATTAGTCAGTGCAGACTCGATGGGCTGAATGGCCTCCTTCTGTACTATGATTGCTACAAAACAAAGAAATTCAAAAAACACATGACCCATCTGAACAATACAGGATCATAAAACACCCAGAGTAAAAATAACTAGACCCCATTTAAGCTATTGCAGTAACAACAAAAGGAGCCCTTGTTGGAGACTTGCATGTCCTCCCCATGTCTGCGTGGGTTTCCTCCGGGTATTTCGGTTTCCTCTCACAGTCCGAAGATGTACGGGTTAGATACATTGGCCATGCTAAAACTGATCCTTACTGTCCCCGGACACGTAGATTTGAGGGATTAGCGGGGCAAAAGTGTGGGCTGACAGGGATTGGGGCCGAGGTGGGATTGTTGTCGCTGCAGACTCGATGGGCCGAATGGCCTCCAGCTGCCCTGTAGGGATTTTTTCAGTTACGCAGTAGCCCCCTGCAGTGTGATCAGTGAATGGAACTCTCGGGCGCAGTAATGTCAGCTGGGGATACTGCGGCAAGTGACTCCCCAAAGCCTGTCCACCATCTACAAGGACCCAAATCTGGAATGTGATGGAATATTCCCCACTTGCCTGGATGGGTGCGGCTCCCAACAACACTCGAGAAGATCGACACCATCCAGGACAAAGCAGCCCCGCTTGATTGGCACCACCTTCATAAATGTCCACTCCCTCTACCACCAAAGCTCAGTAGCAGCAGCAGTGTGTACCATCTACAAGGTGCACCAAAGACCCTTAGACAGCACCTTCCAAACCCTTGACCGCTTCCATCTAGAAGGACAAGGGCAGCGGATACATGGGGGACACCACCACCTGCAGGTTCCCCTCCAAGCCACTCATCATCCCGATTTGGAAATATATCACCGTTCCTTCGCAGTCGCTGGGTCAAAATCCTGGAATTCCCCCCCCACCCGCCTCAACGGCATTGTGGATCAACCCACAGCACGTGGACTGCAGCGATTCAAGAAGGCAGCTCACCACCACCTTCTCAAGGGGCAACTAGAGATGGGCAATAAATGCTGGGCCCAGCCGGCGACGCCCATGTCCCACGAGTAAATGTGAATATCCCTCTGGAGTCTGAAATCTACGGCAGCAATAAAACCGAACTGAAAGAAAGGTCCGCTTACAACAGGATTTTAAATTAAAAAACCCTTTCTTAAAGGTACACCAACGACACAGGGGCAAGCGCGGCCAAAGAATCCCACCCTTTACGTCTGCCTTGTGAGACTTGGGGACTCAGTGGGGGGGGAACTACTGATTAAAAAAAGATGCACTAAAGGATTGAAAGTTGGTGAAGGTGGTTGGGTGGGGTGGGGTGGGTGGTGAATATTGCGCACGCTAAATCGACAGGACTGCAAACCAGAAAAGGAAGTTGATTAATAATGTCACAAGTAGGCTGCAGTGAAGTTACTGTGGAAACCAGACCTGGCTGGTATTTCGAAACAAGTAGATAATTCGCATTGCATAGAATTGTGCGGCGCAGAAGAGGCCCTTCGGCCCGTCGAGTCCGCACCGACACATTAACAACACCTGAGCTCCCACCTAACCCCATCTGCCTGCACTTGGCCCAGAGCCTGGATGTGCCAAGTGCTCCTCCAGAGACCTTCCAAAGGATGTGAGGCTTCCAGCCTCCACCACCCTCCCAGGCAGCGCATTGCAAACCGTCACCACCCTCTGAGTAGAAAAGTTTCTCCTCACGTCCCCCCCTCATCCTCCTGCCCCTCACCTTGGACCCACGGCCCCTCGTGACTGACAGTTCCATGGGTATGGAGGGATGTGGGCCAAATGCGGGCAATTGGGACTAGCTTAGGGGTTTACAAAAAAGAAGGGGGGGGGGCGGCATGGACAAGTTGGGCCGAAGGGCCCATTTCCTTTGCTGTAAACCTCTCTGACCCTTCAACTAAGGGGAACAGCTGCCCCTTATCCACTCTGTCCGTGTCCCTCATAATGTTGTTCACCTCGATCAGATCACCCCCTCAGTCTTCCCTGCTCCAGAGAAAACAACCCAAGGCTATCCAACCAACCTCTCTTCATAACTTAAATGTTCCATTCCCAGGCAGCATCCTGGTGAATCTCCTCTGCACCCCCTCCAGTGCAATCACATCCCTCCTGATAATGTGGTGACCACAACTGCGCACAGCCCTCCAGCTGTGGCCTCGTAGAACCCCAACATGGCTTTCCTGTTCTTGCAATCGATGCCTCGATTGAGGAAGACCCTTTCCCACCACCCTACCAGCTAACATGCCTTCCGACTTCAGAGATCTGTGGGCAAAAACACGCCAAGGCCCCTTTGTTCCACAGGATTTCCTTGTGCCCCACCATTCATTGAATACTTCCCTGTCCAACTACTCCTTCCAAAGTGTGTCACCTCGCATTTGACTTACCAGCGCTCATCTTGCTCGAAAGGAAGAGTTCCAGCAGCAGCACCCCCTCCACCCCCAACTGAAGGTAGGGAGGACGGGAATGATCAGTCTGTGCTCTTGCTTACGATGGCAAGAAAAGCAGAGATAAGATGAAGCAGTGGCCTGATCAACTGACCGACCGGGGATCGGGGGGGGTGGGGGGTTGGTGGTGGGTGGCACACTGGTTAGCACTGCTGCCTCCAGGGACCCGGCTTCGATTCCAGGCTTGGGTCACTGTCTCTGTGTGGAGTTTGCACATTCTCCCCGTGTCCGCGTGGGTTTCCTCCAGGCGCTCCGGTTTCCTCCCACAGTCCAAAAGATGTGCAGGTTAGGTGGACTGGCCCGTGCTAAATTGCCCGCTTAGTGTCCCGGGATGGGTAGGTTAGAGGGATTAGCGGGGTAAATATGTGGGGTGACGGGGATGGGGCCAAGGTGGGATTGTTGTTAGCAAATGTGAGGTTATCCACTTTGGAAGAAATAATAGTCGGATGGAATATTATTTGAATGGTGAAAAGCTGCAGCATGCTACGGTGCAGAGGGACCTGGGGGTCCTTGTGCACGAATCGCAAAAACCCAGCCTGCAGGTGCAGCAGGTGATCAAGAAGGCGAATGGGATGCTGGCCTTTATCGCGAAGGGGATAGAATATAAAAGCAGGGAGGTCTTGCTGCAACTATACAGGGCACTGGTGAGGCCTCAGCTGGAGTACTGTGTGCAGTTTTGGTCGCCGTATTCGCAGAAGGATATATTGGCCTTGGAGGGAGTGCAGAGGAGGTTCACCAGGCTGATACCGGAGATGAGGGGGTTAGACTATGAGGAATGATTGAGTAGACTGGGTCTGTACTCGTTGGAGTTTAGAAGGATGGGGGGGGATCTTATAGAGACATATAAGATAATGAAGGGGATGGATAGGGTAGAGGTAGAGAGATTCTTCCCGCTCAGAAAAGACAGGACTAGAGGACACAGCCTCAAGATAAGGGGGGAGGAGCAGTTTAGATCGGAGTTGAGGAGGAACTTTTTCACTCAAAGGATGGTGAATCTCTGGAATTCTCTGCCCGTTGAAGTGGTGGAGGCTGCCTCGCTGAATGTATTTAAGTGACAGGTAGATAGGTTTCTGATAGACAAGGGAATTAAGGGGAGAAAGCGGGAAAGTGGAACTGATCCACTTCAGATCAGCCATGATCTTATTGAATGGTGGGGCAGGCTCCTAGGGGCTAGATGGCCTACTCCTGCTCCTATTTCTTATGTTATTATGTTGTCGGTGCAGACTCAATGGGCTGAATGGCCTCCTTCTGCACTGCAGGGATTCTGTGATGACTTTTCAGTTACGCAGAAGCTCCCTGCAGTGCGATCGTCAGTGAATGTCAATAATGTCGCCTGTACCTCCAATGTCTGAAATCTAAAATTCAAACAATAAACTGAATTTAGAAACAGTCTGTGTTCTAATCCTAGGGCAAAAGGCCTTGTACAAACACTGAGCAAAGATTTATCTATTTATCTTTGGTGTAATATTAACCGGCCCCCGGCACCATGGCCCAATCTGAGAGGGATTGGAGTCTTGTGTCGTCAGCCATGAGTACGACAGAGACTGCCACACAAGAGTGGTGATACCAAACACAGAACTGATGAACCAACGTGCCAGCCATTGTGTTATGGGAAAAAAACTGCCCTTTCTCACGTCTCCAAGTCATGTCGTCCTTCCAAATTGCATCATCTTCCTTCAATCTGAAGCCTTGGTCCTCACTCTTAACCATTTCTTTACAGCTCAGGAAGCAAGAGGCCTTTTTTTAAAATTTGATTTGATTTATTATTGTCACATGTATTGGGATACAGGGAAAAGTATTGTTTCTTGTGCGCTATACAGACAAAGCATACTGTTCATAGAGAAGGAGAGGGTGCAGAATATAGTGTTACAGTCACAGCGAGATTTTGATTTGATTTATTATTGTCACATGTATTGGGATACAGTGAAAATTATTGTTTCTTGCGCGCTATACAGACAAAGCATACCGTTCATAGAGAAGGAGAGGATGCAAAATGCAGTGTTACAGTCATGTAGGGCGTAGAGAAAGATCAACTTAATGCGAGGTAGGTCCAGTCAAAAGTCTGACAGCAGCAGGGAAGAAGCTGTCCTTGAGTCGGTCGGGACGTGACCTCAGACTTTTGTGTCTTTTTCGCGATGGAAGAAGATGGAAGAGAGAATGTCCGGGGTGCGTGGTGGGGTGGGGTGGGGTGGTGGGGGGGGGGTCCTTAATTATGCCGGCTGCTTTTCCCCGAGGCAGCGGGAAGTGTAGACAGAGTCAATGGATGGGGAGGCTGGTTTGTGTGATGGATTGGGGCTACATTCACCACCCTTTTGCAGTTCCTTGCGGTCTTGGGCAGAGCAGGAGCCCAGACCAAGCTGTGATACAACCAGAAAGAATGCTTTCCAAAGAAGCCCACTGCAAACTGGAGGAGCAACACCTCATCTACCGATTAGGCAGATCTCAGGACTCTGCATTGCGTCCAACAATATCAGACTGTGACCTTTCTACCCAATCCTGACCCTTTTTGCCCCAGTGCCTATGTTATAATGTGTTCAGAATCCAGGATGATCACATTGTCTCCTCTTTTGCCAATTATTCATTCATGAAATTCATTCACGAGACAGAGTACAGGAACTTTAGATAATACCAAGAGCTCATCGTGTCCCTAAAAGTGGTTGCAGCATCAGAGGGTCTTGTGTGTCTGTATGCATGGATTGTTGGAACGGCACAGTGGGTTAGCACTGCTGCCTCCCAGCGCCAAGGATCCAGTTCGATTCCCGGCCTGGGTCACTGTCTGTATGGAGTTTGCACCTTCTTCCCAGTTTCCTCCCACGTCTGCAGGTGCAGCAGGTGGTCAGGAAGGCGAATGGGATGCTGGCCTTCGTAGCGAGGGGGATTGAATATAAAAGTAGGGAGGTCTTGCTGCAACTGTACAGGGCACTGGTGAGGCCGCAGCTGGAGTACTGTGTGCAGTTTTGGTCGCCGCACTTATGCAAGGATATTTTGGCCTTGGAGGGAGTGCAGAGGAGGTTTACTAGGCTGATACCGGAGTTGAGGGGGTTGAGCTATGAGGAGAGGCTGAATAAACTAGGCTTGTACTCGTTAGAGATCAGAAGAATGAGGGGAGATCTCATTGAGACGTATAAGATGATGAATGGGATGGATAGGATAGAGGTGGAGAGACTCTTCCCGCTCAGAAAGGACAGTAGGACTAGGGGGCACAGCCTCAAGATAAAGGGGGGGGGCGGTTTAGAACGGAGTTGAGGAGGAACTTCTTCACTCAAAGGGTGGTGAATCTCTGGAATTCTCTGCCCGTTGAAGTGGTGGAGGCTGCCTCGCTAAATATTTTTAAGACGCGGGTTGATAGGTTTTTGATAAGAGAGGGGATTAAGGGTTATGGGGAGAGGGCGGGAATGTGGAACTGAGCAGCGACAGATCAGCCATGATCTTATTGAATGGCGGGGCAGGCTCGAAGGGCTAGATGGCCTACTCCTGCTCCTATTTCTTGTGTTCTTATGTGCTGGTTAGGTGCATTGGCCATGCTAAATTTCCCTCAGTGTACCTGAACAGGCGCCGGAATGTGGCAAGAGGCTATTTTCACGTGAAACGATGAGACTTAGGAACAGAATTAGGCCACTCGGCCCATCGAGTCTGCTCTGCCATTCAGTCATGGCTGATTTTTGTCTCATCCCCATTCTCCTGCCTTTTCCCCATAACCCCTGATCCCCTTATTAATCAAGAACCTATCTATCTCTGTCTTAAAGACACTCAATGACCCGGCCTCCTCAGCCTTCTGTGGCAAAGAGTTCCACACATTTATCATTTTCTGGCTGAAGAAATTCCCCCCCCATCTCTTTTAAAGGGGTGGCATGACAGCACTGTCTCTCTCTGCCTGTGTCTGTCTCTCTCTCTCCCTCCCTCTCTCTGTCTTGTGAGGCGAACCAACAGTGACACAATGGTGCACAGTGATTAGCACTGCTGCTTCACAGCTCCAGCGACCTGGGTTCGATTCCCGGCTCGGGTCACCGTCTGTGTGAGTTTGCACACTCTCCTCGTGTCTGCATGGGTTTCCTCCGAGTGCTCCGGTTTCCTCCCACGGTCAAAGATGTGCGGGTTAGGTCGATTGGCTATGCTAAAAATTACCCTAAGTGTCCTGAGATGCGTAGGTTAAAGGGATTAGTGGGTAAATATGTAGGGCATGGGTGGGATTGTGGTTGGTGCAGCCTTGATGGACCAAATGGCCTCTTTCTGTACTGATCGTTTAATCATAGATCATATGATCTATGATTAAACGATCGTCCCTTTAGCCTGAGATTGTGCCCTCTGGTTCCAGTTTTTCCTACGAGTGGAAACATCCTCTCCACGTCCACTCTATCCAGGCCTCGCAGTATCCTGTAAGTTTCAATAAGATCCGCCTCCCCCCCCCCATCTTTCTAAACTCCAACGAGTAAGAACCCAGAGTCCTTGTCCTCATACGACAAGCTCTTCATTCAAGGGATCATTCCTGCGAACCTCCTCTGGACCCTTTCCAAGGCCATCACATCCTTCCTTAGATACGGGGACCCAAAACTGCTCCAAATGAGGTCTGACCAGAGCTTTATCCAGCCTCAGAAGTCCATCCCTACTCTTGTATTCTAACCCTCTTGACATGAATGCTAACATTGCACTTGCCTTCTTAACTGGCGAAAGGCGCTAAACAGCCACAAGTTGGATTGAAGATTGTGGTGATTTTTTGTAAACTTGTCCTCATCACACCCTCTAATTCTATCTTTTACTCTCATTTAACTCCAATTCTTAGAAACTCTCTCACAATGTTCTGTTTCAATCTCTAAAAGTATTGGTGTTTCTTAGGCTTCTTGCCTACCTTCTATAAAGGTGAACTTTCTGTACACCCGAGCTATAACTGTAACACCTTTTTTCCAAGAAAAGAGGTACAAAAGTGTCCAGAGGGGCAATTCTTTTCACACAGAGGGTGGTTATCGTCTGGAACGAGCTGCCAGAGGTAGTAGTAGAGGTGGGTACAATTTTGTCTTTTAAAAAAGGACAGTAAATATAAAAAAGGACAGTAAGAGTTTTTATAAATATATAAAGAGGAGGAGGCTGGCTAGGGTGAATGTTGGACCCTTAGAGGATGAGAGGGGGGATTTAGTGGTAGGAGACGAGGAAATGGCTGAGGCCTCAAATAAGTTTTTTGCCTCGGTCTTCACGGAGGAGAACGCGAATAGTTTGCCGGGTATTAAAGATAGAAGGATGGTAGGAGTTGAGGGCCTGAATGCGATTACTGTCACTAGAGAGGTAGCGCTTGATCGAATAGCGGGACTGATGGTGGACAAGTCCCCGGGACCGGATGGAATGCATCCCAGGGTTCTGAAGGAAATGGCAGAGGTGATAGTAGATGCCTTAGTGATTATTTACCAAACTTCACTGGATTCCGGGGAAGTGCCAGAAGATTGGAAAACGGCTAATGTTACGCCGCTGTTTAAAAAAGGTAGCAGGCAAAAGGCAGGAATTATAGGCCGGTTAGTTTAACATCTGTTGTTGGAAAAATGCTGCAATCCGTCATCAAAGAAGAAATAGCGAGGCACCTGGAAAGGAATGGTTTGATAGAGCAGACGCAGAACGGATTCGTTAAGGGGAAGTCGTGTTTGACGAATTTATTGGATTTCTATGAGGATGTGACTAGTGCGGTAGACAGAGGGGAACCGGTAGATGTGGTGTTTCTAGATTTTCAAAAGGCGTTTGATAAGGTGCCGCATAAAAGGTTGCTTCAGAAGGTTAGGGGGCATGGAGTTGGGGGTAGGGTGTTAGCGTGGATAGAGGATTGGTTGTCTAATAGGAGGCAGAGAGTTGGTATCAATGGGTGCTATTCTGATTGGTGGTTGGTAACTAGTGGAGTGCTGCAGGCCTTGGATATTTACCATTTATATAGATGATCTGGAGGAGGGGGCTGAGTGTAGGGTGACGAAATTTGCTGGTGACACGAAGATGTGTGGAAAAGCAAATTGTGCGGAGGGTGTGGAAAGACTGCAGAGGGATCTGGATAGGCTGAGCGAGTGGGCGAGGACCTGGCAGATGGAGTACAATGTTAGCAAGTGTGAGGTTATCCACTTTGGCAGGAATAATAGTAGGAGGGATTACTATTTAAAGGGCGAAAAGCTGCAGCATGCTACGGTGCAGAGGGTCCTTGTGCATGAGTCGCAAAAACCCAGTCTGCAGGTGCAGCAGGTGATCAAGGAGGCAAATGGGATGTTGGCCTTTATCGCGAGGGGGATAGAATATAAAAGCAGGGAGGTCTTGCTGCAACTGTACAGGTCACTGGTGAGGCCGCAGCTGGAGTACTGTGTGCAGTTTTGGTTGCCACACTTGCACAAGGATATTTTGGCCTTGGAGGGAGTGCAGAGAAGGTTCACCAGGCTGATACTGGAGATGAGGGGCTTAGCTTTTGAGGAAAGATTGAGTAGACTGGGTCTGTACTCGTTGGCGTTTAGAAGGCTGAGGGGGGATCTTATAGAGACGTATAAGATAATGAAGGGGATGGATAGGGTAGAGGTAGAGAGATTCTTCCCGCTCAGAAAGGATAGCAGGACTAGAGGGCACAGCCTCAAGATAAGGGGGAGTCAGCGTAGAACGGAGTTGAGGAGGAACTTCTTCACTCAAAGGGTGGTGAATCTCTGGAATTCTCTGCCTGTTGAAGTGGTGGAGGCTACCTCGCTAAATATATTTAAGACATGGGTAGATAGGTTTTTGATAGACAAGGGAATTAAGGATTATGGGGAAAAAGTGGGAAAGTGGAACTGATCCACTTCAGATCAGCCATGATCTTATTGAAAGGCGGGGCAGGCTCGAAGGGCTAGATGGCCTACTCCTGCTCCTATTTCTTATGTTCTTATGTTAAAAAAGCATTTAGACAGTTACATGAGTACGATGGGTATAGAAGGATATGGGCCAAATGCAATTGGGATTATCTTAGGGGTTTAAAAGAAAGGGTAGCATGGACAAGTTGGGCTGAAGGGCCTGTTTCCATGCTCTATGACTCTAATGGAAACAGTGTTCAGAGGAATGGGCACCAAGTCGTGATGCTAAATTGGGGTGGGCCAGTACAGACACTATGGGCCGAGTTGCCTCCTGCCCCCTCCCCAAGAGCGAACAATGTTCTCGCTCCCCATTGGTTGGAGGACCGGATGGCGCGCGGAGTCCTCCAGGCTCGGTTCTCTCTCCCCATTGGTTGGAGGACCGGTGCCCCGCGCGGAGTCCTCCAGGCTCAGTTCTCGCTCCCCATTGGTTGGAGGACCGGATGCCAAGCGGAGTCCTCCAGGCTCGGTTATGTCTCCCCATTGGTTGGAGGACCGGGTGCCCCGCGCGGAGTCCTCCAGGCTCGGTTCTCGCTCCCCATTGGTCGGGGACGGCGGCCATTACGGAGGACGCTGTGCTGTCGTTGAAGTGACGGCCGCTCGGTTCCCGGCCGCTGCTGAAAAGGCGGGCGAAGCATTCCCGGTTCGTATTTTATTTGATTCATTTCCCCTCTCCTACCTCACCCCGCTGATAAATCAGACCCTTCGGAAATTCCCTTTCCGCCGGTGGGCTGTCCACGGGGTTTCCTGGGTGCCCGCTCACGGCCCTGCGCAGGCGCGTCACTGGCCACCGTCAGGCAGATAGGGCGGTTTCCCAGCCGCTGGGGATTCTGGGTAGGGCTGCCTCCATTTGGCCGAAACACTGCCACGGTTCACACTGATGTGGTTAACACTGTAAGAAGCCTCACAACACCAAGTTAAAGTCCAACCAGTTTATTTAAGAGTAATCCCACAAGCTTTTGGATTACTATCAAATGAATTGGTTGGACTTTAACCGGGTGTTGTGAGACTTCTTACTGTGTTAACCCCACTCCAACGCCGGCATCTCCACATCGTGGTTAACACTGCCATAGTTAACACTGATGTGGTCAGCACCGCCTGCTGCCTCGCAGGGCCAGAGTCCTGGGTTCAATTCCAGATACTGCCATGGATAACACTGCCGTGGTTAGCACTGCTGCCTGACAGCGCCAGGGTCCCGGGTTCAATTCCAGCCACTGCCATCTGCTATCTCTGATATCAAAATTTGGCTCTTATGTTTGTATTTTCTTCCTTAGCCCTGAGTCTCCAACCAGCAGAGGTAGTTTCTCCACACTAACTACAGAGTTAGTTAGTGCTCACTGTGGGAGGCTCAGTGCTGAGGGAGCGCCACACTGTGGGGAAGGTCCGTGCTGAGGGAGTGCCACACTGTGGGGAGGGTCCGTGCTGAGGGAGCGCCGCACTGTGGGGAGAATCAGTGCTGAGAGAGCGCCGCATTGTGGGGAGGATCAGTGCTGAGAGAGCGCCGCACTGTGAGAGGGTCAGTGCTGAGGGAGCACCACACTGTGGGGAGGGTCAGTGCTGAGGGAGTGCCACACTGTGGGAGGGTCAGTGCTGAGGGAGCCCCGCACTGTGGGAGGGTCAGTGCTGTGGGAGGGTCAGTGCTGAGGGAGCCCCACACTGTAGGAGGGTCAGTGCTGAGGGAGCGTGCACTGTGGGGAGGGTCAGTGCTGAGGGAGCGCCGCACTGTGGGGAGGGTCAGTGTTGAGGGAGCGCCGCACTGTGGGAGGGTCACTGCTGAGGGAGTGCCGCACTGTGGGGAGGGTCACTGCTGAGGGAGCGCCACACACTGGGGAGGATCAGTGCTGAGGGAGCGCCGCACTGTGGGGAGGGTCAGTGCTGAGGGAGTGCCGCACTGTGGGGAGGGTCAGTGCTGAGGGAGCGACGCACTGTGGGGAGGGTCAGTGCTGAGGGAGCGCCGCACTGTGGGGAGGGTCAGTGCTGAGGGAGCGACGCATTGTGGGGAGGGTCAGTGCTGAGGGAGCGACGCTGTCCCACAGGCACACAGATGGTCTAGTGAGCCACTCAGTTCAAGGGCAATTCGGGACAGGCAATAAATGCTGGCCCAGCCAGTGATCCCACGGATAAATAATATAAACGGCTCTTTGGGGCAGAGCCAGTGAATAATTCTTCCTTTTACACCTCCTGCTTATACAGGGTTTTAGAAATGGAGGGAGCGCAGGTGAGACCGCATCTGAGTCAGTCAGCCAAGTCTTCAGAAGTTGAATCTCACCGGCCTTTGGACGTGGAGGGAGAAAGCAGCGATCGCCAGGTGGACAATCCGCACGCTCATTCCGTCTGCGGACAAGCCTCCGACCCGGAGAGACTCGTGCGCTGTGATGGCCAGGGGGAGCGGGGTGAAGGCAGGGAAAGATCCCAGGACGTGGCGGAGCCTCACCGCGCTGCTGCCGGAGTGGAGGGCCGCTTTGTCTGCTCCGTGTGCGGGAAGGGGTTCGCCTACCCGTCCCACCTGCACGCCCACCAGCGGGTTCACTGCGACGAGAGGCCGTGGGAGTGCTCCGACTGCGGGAAGGGTTTTAAAAGCAGGCAGGAGCTGAAGCGACACCGCCGGCTGCACACAGGCGAGAAGCCCTTCGCCTGCTCCGTCTGCGCCAAGGGCTTCCCTCAGTTATCCGACCTCCAGCGGCATCAGAGAGGACATGCCATTCGGCGGCTGCTGGCCTGCCCCCACTGCGGGAAGGCCTTCACTCGCTCGTCCGCCCTCCTGAGACACCAGCGGTTCCACGCCGACGCCAGGCCGTTCAGGTGCCCCGAGTGCGGCAGGAGCTTTAAGTGCGAGCAGGAGCTGAGGAGGCACCAGCTGGAAGAAGGCGGCGGGGGAGGGAGGCCCTTCAGCTGCCCGGTGTGCGGGAAGATGTTCGCCCGCTCCTCCAACCTGCTGACCCACCAGCGGGTGCACACCGGCGAGAGACCCTTCTCCTGTTCGGCCTGCGGGAAGGAATTCGCCCAGTCCTCCAACCTGGAAACCCACCAGCGGGTTCACACGGGGGAGAGACCCTTCTCCTGCTCGGTGTGCGGGAAGGGGTTCGCCCGCTCCTCCGCCCTGCTGACCCACCAGCGGGTTCACACCGGCGAGAGACCCTTCACCTGCGCCGTGTGCGGGAAGGGCTTCACCCAGTCCTCCAACCTGCTGACCCACCAGCGCATCCACACCGGGGAGCGGCCCTTCACCTGCGCCGTGTGCGGCAAGGGCTTCATCCGCTCCTCCAAGCTGCTGACCCACCAGCAGGTCCACACTGACGAGAGGCCCTTCCCCTGCCCCACCTGCGGGAAGTGCTTCAAGAGCGCCGGCAGCCTGCTGGTCCACCAGCGCTATCACTCAGCCACCCGGCCCTTCGCCTGCACCGTGTGTGGGAAGGGCTTCACCGACTCCTCCCACCTCCTGAGGCACCAGCGCGTGCACACCGACGAGAGGCCATACACCTGCTCGGTGTGTGGCAAGGGCTTCATCCGCACTTCCCACCTGGTGAGGCACCGGCAGATTCACCCCGTCTCGTAACACCGGGATGACCAGTCGGACATTTCTGCGCCGCTGCGTGTGATGTCTCATCCTCTTGGTGCCCTTCGTTCGACTTCTCCTGGCCTTTAAGAACATGAGAACGAGGAGGAGTAGGCCATCCAGCCCCTCGAGCCTGCCCCACCATTCAATAAGATCATGGCTGATCTTTTTGTGGACTCAGCTCCACTTACCCACCTGCTCACCATAACCCTTACTTCCTTTCCTGTTCAAAAACGAGGTAGCCTCAACTGGGCAGGGAATTCCACAGATTCACAACCCTTTGTGTGAAGAAGTTCCTCCTCAACTCAGTCCTAAACCTGCTCCCCCTTATTTTGGGGCCATGCCCCCTAGTTCTAGTTTCACCCCCCAGTGGAAACAACTTCCCTGCTTCTATCTTATCGATTCCCTTCATCATCATATATCTTTCTATAAGATCTCCCCCTCATTCTTCTGAATTCCAATGAGTATAGTCCCAGTCTACTCAGTCTCTCCTCATCATCCAACCCTCCGGAATCAACCTAGTGAATCTCCTCTGCACCCCCTCCAGTGCCAGTATATCCTTTCTCAAGTACAGAGACCAAAACTGTACACAGTAACACCAGGTGTGGCCTCACCAGCACCTTATACAGCTGCAACATATGGATGATCTGGAGGAGGGAACCGAGTGTAGGGTGTCGAAATTTGCTGATGACACCAAGATTGGTGGAACGGCAAATTGTGCGGAGGGTGTGGAAAGTCTGCAGAAGGATCTAGGTAGGCTGGGCGAATGGGCCAGGAACTGGCAAATGGAATTTAATGTTGGCAAGTGTGAAGTTGTCCACTTTGGTAGGAATAATGGTAGGAAGGACTATTACTTACGTGGCGAAAAACTGCAGCAGGCGACGGTGCAGAGGGACCTTGGGGTCCTCGTGCATGAGTCGCAAAAACCCAGCTTGCAGGTGCAGCAGGTGGTCAGGAAGGCGAATGGGATGCTGGCCTTCATAGCAAGGGGGATTGAATATAAAAGTAGGGAGGTCTTGCTGCAACTGTACAGGGCACTGGTGAGGCCGCAGCTGGAGTACTGTTTGCAGTTTTGGTCGCCACACTTACGCAAGGATATTTTGGCCTTGGAGGGAGTGCAGAGGAGGTTTACTAGGCTGATACTGGAGTTGAGGGGGTTGAACTATGAGGAGAGGCTGAATAAACTAGGCTTGTACTCGTTAGAGTTTAGAAGAATGAGGGGAGATCTCATTGAGACGTATAAGATGATGAATGGGATGGATAGGATAGAGGTGGAGAGACTCTTCCCACTCAGAAAGGACAGTAGGACTAGAGGGCACAGCCTCAAGATAAAGGGGGGGCGGTTTAGAACGGAGTTGAGGAGGAACTTCTTCACTCAAAGGGTGGTGAATCTCTGGAATTCTCTGCCCGTTGAAGTGGTGGAGGCTGCCTCGCTAAATATTTTTAAGACGCGGGTTGATGGGTTTTTGATAAGAGAGGGGATTAAGGGTGGGAATGTGGAACTGAGCCATGACAGATCAGCCATGATCTTATTGAATGGCGGGGCAGGCTCGAGGGGCTGGATGGCCTACTCCTGCTCCTATTTCTTATGTTTTTATTGACATAACCTCGCTGTTTTTAAACTCCATCCCTCTCACAGTGAAGGACAAAATTCTATTTGCCATCTTCATTCCCTGCTGCTTTCTGCCAAGTCAGGAGCAGAGGACCAGGCTGTTCAGCCTACCTGGTGTGTGTTGGTCCACACGCACCTCCTCCCACCACCTCTCCATCTCACCCCATCACCATCTCCTTCTACTAGTTTCCCCCACGTTTGTTTATCCAGTGTTCCTTTAAATATATCCACGCCTTGACCAACTCCCTGTGGCAGCCTGCTCCACATTCACGCTCTTTTTCTCCGACTTCTTTCCGAGAAAACGTTTCCATTGAGGTTCCAGAGAGGAGGCCAGGTTCTTCTGGAAATAATCAGGAGTGAGACGCACTGGGGACCCCTGGGAATGGACGTAACAGAGGGGCGTAATGTTTGGACTGCTAAAATTCAAGCCTGGGTTCCTCTGATTTAACGATGACATTTTCAGGTTATTGAAGGTTAGGGAAAATAAATAAATCTTTATTTACAAGGCAGAGTGTGGAGGCCGACTGTGACAGGGCCCCCAGAGTGTGTACAGGTGCTATTAGCTGGGAAATTGCTGCAGAGGGGGGAAGGAACTAGTAAGTGTCCAAGGCTTTAATTAGTTGAGCCGGTAAGATCGATGTTGTTGGATGTGTGAAAATTAAATTATAATTCCAGCTACGGCCAAATATTTAATTTGGTTTGTTCTGAAGGATGAAGGATGCTCAGTTCAAAAGGGAGGCATGGTGAGCCCAGTGGGTTAACACTGCTGCCTCACAGCACCAGGGTCTCAGGTTCAATTCCAGCCTCGGGTCACTGACTGTGTGGACAAAGAACAAAGAAAATTCCAGCACAGGAACAGGCCGTTCGGCCCCTCCAAGCCTGCACCGACCCATGCTGCCCCCGACTGAACTAAAACCCCCTCCCCTTCCGGGGACCGTATCCCTCTATTCCCATCCTGTTCATGGATTTGTCCAGACGCCCTCTTAAAACTCACTATCGTATCTGCTCCCACTCCCGGCAGCGAGTTCCAGGCACCCACCCCCCTCTGTGTAAAAAAACCCCACCTCGTACATCTCCTTTAAACCTTGCCCCTCGCACCTTAAACCTGTGCCCCCCCCCCCCCAGTAATTGACTCTTCCACCCTGGGGGGGAAAAGCTTCTGACTATCCACTCTGTCCCTCATCATGTTGTAGACTTCTATCAGGTCTCCCCCTCAACCTCCAGTGAGAACAAACCAAGTTTCTCCAACCTCTCCTCATAGCTAATGCCCTCCATACCAGGGTAATATCCTGGTAAATCTTTTCTGTAACCCTCTCCAAAGCCTCCACATCCTTCTGGTAGTGTGGGTGACCCAGAATTGAACACCATATTCCAAGTGCGGCCTCACTAAGGTTCAATAAAGCGGCAACGTGACTTGCCAATTTTTAAACTCAGTGCCCCGGCCAATGAAGGCAAGCATGCCGTATGCCTTCCTGACTACCTTCTCCACCTGCATTGCCACTTTCAGTGACCTGTGTACCTGTACACCCAGATCCCTCTGCCTATCAATACTCTTAAGTGTTCTGCCATTTACTGTATATTTCCTCTCTGTATTTGACCTTCCAAAATGCATTACCTCATGTGGAGTCTGCACATTCTCCCTGTATCCGTGTGGGTTTCCTCCCACGGTCCAAAGATGTGTGGGTTAGGCTGATTGGCTATGCTAAATTGACCCTGAAGTCAGGGGGATTAGCAGGGTAAATGCATGGGGTTATGGGAGTGTAGGGCCAGGGTGGGATTGTGGTCGGTATAGACCCAATGGGCTGAATGGTCTCCTTATGTACTGTGGGGATTTTATGATTTTAAAGCAATATAGTCAAACTATAGTTAAAAGCAGCTCCAAATTGCAGGAGCTGGAAAAATTAAGTTATGAAAAACAACTCAAGCAAGCAGTGGAAAATGATTATTAGCCAAGCAAGGCCTTCAGTGAGGCCAACGCTTATATACTCAGGATAAGCGACTAAATCTTGTGTTAGTTCCACAAACACTGCTTCCAACCTTGGCAACAGGACGAAGATGAGACCCTTCTCAATAACAAAATTCCAAAAAGCAAGCACGGTGAACCAAAACTATTGCATTTTCCGTATGAACCAACACTCTGCAATGCTTTGCGTTGTATTCTGTCCTCACTTGTGCACAAGTAATTAAAACAATGAAAGGTTTGAGTACTCTGTGTGCGTTATTTGGGTTAATCCTCAACAGTGCATCTTCAGGAAGGAGAAATGGAGGCAGAGGCTATTCTCTAAATGGGAAAATGCTTAGGGAAATCGGAAATGCAAAGGCACTTGGGAATCATTGTTCAAGATTCTCTTAAGGTTAACGTGCAGGTTCAGTTGGCAGTGAGAAAGGCAAATATAATGTTAGCATTAATGTCGAGAGGACTAGAATACAAGAGCAGGGATGGACTTCTGAGGCTGTATAAGGCTCTGGTCAGACCCCCATTTGTGAGCAGTTTTGGTTCCCGTACCTAAGGAAGGATGCGCTGGGCCTCAGAAAGGGTCCAGAGGAGGTTCACAAGAATGATCCCTGGAATGAAGAGCTTGTCGTATGAGGAACGATTGAGGACTCTGGGTCTGTACTCGTTGGAGTTTAGAAGGATGGGGGTGTGTTGGGGGGATCTTATTGAAACTTACAGGATACGGCGAGGCCCTGGATAGAGTGGACGTGGAGAGGGATGTTTCCACTAGTAGGAAAATCTAGAAGCAGAGGGCACAACCTCAGGGTAAAGGGACGATCCTTTAAAACAGAGATGGGGAGGGATTTCTACAGCCAGAGAGTGGGGAATGTGTGGAACTCTTTGCCCCAGAGGAGGCCGGGTCACTGAGTGTCTTTAAGACAGATAGATCGGTTCCTGATTAATAAGGGGATCGGGGAAAGGCAGGAGAATGGAGGATGGGGAAAATATCAGCCGTGATTGAATGGGGGAAGCAGACTCGATGGGCCGAGTGGCCTCATTCTGCTCCTGTGTCTTATGGATTAAGTAGCTGAAGATGGTTGGGCCTTGGACACTAACCCTGAGGAACTCCTGCAGTGATGTCTTGGAGTTGAGATGATTAACCTCCACAAACCACAACCATCTTCTCATGTGCCAGGTATGACTCCAGAGAGTGGAGAGTTTTCCCCTGATTCTCATTGATTCCAGTTTTGCCAGGACTCCTCGAAACCACACTCAGTTAAAAGCTGCCTCGATACCAAGGGGAGGGCAGTCACTGTCACCTGAGTTAAAAGGAGAGGCTGGATAGACTGGGACTTTTTTCTCTGGAGCGTAGGAGGCTGAGGGGTGATCTTACAGAGGTCTATAAAATAATGAGGGGCACAGATCAGCTAGATAGTCAATATCTTTTCCCCAAAGGTAGGGGAGTCTAAAACTAGAGGGCATAGGTTTAAGGTGAGAGGGGAGAGATACAAAAGGGTCCAGAGGGGCAATTTTTTCACACAGAGGGTGGTGAGTGTCTGGAACAAGCTGCCAGAGGCAGTAGTGGAGGTGGGTACAATTTTGTCTTTTAAAAAATGTTTAGACAGTTACATGGGTAAGATGGGTATAGAGGGATATGGGCCAAACGTGGGCAATTGGGATTAGCTTGGGGTTTAAAAAAAATGACAGCATGGACAAGTTGGGCCGAAGGGCCTGTTTCCATGCTGTAAACCTCCTTGACTCTGGACCTCAGCTCGTTCATCAATATTTGGACAAAGGCTACTATGGAATTCCTCAAGGATATAATTAGGCGGCTTGATGAGGGGAAGTCAGTGGATGTGGTATATTTGGACTTGAAGATATTTCACGAATTGCCACAGAAGGGCTTAGCGTGTGAAACTAAAGCACACGGGATTGGGGGCAGGGTATTGTGACGAATAGAAAACTGGTTGGCAGACACGAAACATAGAGTAGGAATAAATAGGTCACGTTCCAAACGGCAGCAGCGACCAGTGGGATCGGTGCACAATATATATTAATGATTTAGATGAGGGAACTAAATGTAATATCCCCAAATGTACAGACGACACAATGCTGAGTGAGTGGGAGGGCTGTGAGGTGGAAGCAGAGATCCTTCAGTATGATTTGGACAATGGGTGGGTAAATGCATGGCGGAGGCATGCAGATAAACATCCACCTCAGTATGAAAATAAGGAAGGCAGATTATCATCTGACGGGCTGTAGATTAGAGGAGGAGTGTGTGCAGCGGGACATGGGTGTCCTGGGGCACCAGTCACGAAAGGCAAGCGTGAAGGTGCAACAGGCAGTAAAAAGGCAAATGAGAGGATTTCAGTGCATTGTGTATATGATAGAGAATACGTGCCCCCCCCTTAAAATGTATACAACAGCAGCCCCCGTGTACTCCGTACAGAACAGCAGCCCCCGTGTACTCCGTACAGAACAGCAGCCCCCGTGTATATTATAGAGAATAGCAGTCTCTGTGTATATTATAAAGAATAGCAGTCCCTGTGTATATTATAGAGAACAGCAGTCCCTGTGTATATTATAGAGAACAGCAGTCCCTGTGTATATTATAGAGAACAGCAGCCCCTGTGTATATTATAGAGAATAGCAGTCTCTGTGTATATTATAAAGAATAGCAGTCCCTGTGTATATTATAGAGAACAGCAGTCCCTGTGTATATTATAGAGAACAGCAGTCCCTGTGTATATTACAGAGAACAGCAGTCTCTGTGTATATTATAGAGAACAGCAGTCTTTGTGTATATTATAGAGAACAGCAGCCCCTGTGTATATTACAGAGAATAGGAGCTCCTGTGTATATTATAGAGAATAGCATCCCCCGTGTATATTATAGAGAATAGCATCCCCCGTGTACATTATAGAGAATAGCAGTCCCTGTGTACATTATAGAGAATAGCAGTCCCTGTGTACATTATAGAGAATAGCAGTCCCTGTGTACATTATAGAGAATAGCAGTCCCTGTGTACATTATAGAGAATAGCAGTCCCTGTGTATATTATAGAGAATAGCAGTCCCTGTGTATATTTTAAAGAATAGCAGTCCCTGTGTATATTATAAAGAATAGCAGTCCCTGTGTATATTATAGAGAACAGCAGTCCCTGTGTATATTATAGAGAACAGCAGCCCCTGTGTATATTATAGAGAATAGCAGCCCCTGTGTATATTACAGAGAATAGCAGTCTCTGTGTATATTATAGAGAACAGCAGCCCCTGTGTATATTACAGAGAACAGCAGTCTTTGTGTATATTATAGAGAACAGCAGCCCCTGTGTATATTACAGAGAATAGGAGCTCCTGTGTATGTTATAGAGAATAGCAGTCCCTGTGTATATTATAGAGAATAGCAGTCCCTGTGTATATTATAGAGAATAGCAGTCCCTGTGTATATTATAGAGAATAGCAGTCCCTGTGTATATTATAGAGAATAGCAGTCCCTGTGTATATTATAGAGAATAGCAGTCCCTGTGTATATTATAGAGAATAGCAGTCCCTGTGTATATTATAGAGAATAGCAGTCCCTGTGTATATTATACAGAATAGCAGTCCCTGTGTATATTATACAGAATAGCAGTCCCTGTGTATATTATACAGAATAGCAGTCCCTGTGTATATTATACAGAATAGCAGTCCCTGTGTATATAAAAAGTAAATAGCAGCCCACGTATATGAGAGTATAACTATACCTGTGTAATTCTGTCGAGAACAGTAAAATGTAGATTAACAGCCGTGTGGAATATCGAATCTAAGACCCATAAACCTCCCCCAACCCCACCCTCCCTCACCTCCTCCAGCCCCACCACCCTCCCAGTCTCCCTCACCTCTCCAGCCCCACCCACCACCCTCCCAGTCTCCCTCACCTCTCTAGCCCCCCCGCCCTCCCCTGCCTCCACCAGCCCTCCCCACCGTTCTCCCTCGCCTCCTCCAGCCCTCCCCACCGTTCTCCCTCGCCTCCTCCAGCCCTCCCCACCGTTCTCCCTCGCCTCCTCCAGCCCCACCGCCCTCCCTCACCTCCTCCAGCCCCACCCCCCAACTGTACCAAGGTCACGGGTCCTCAAATCCGACCCTCAGCCAGTTTGAACCTTGCTGTGCCATTGTTGTCTGTGGGTTTGGCTGCCTGGGTTCTTTGTGGCAGGTTTAGTTCCCCGAACATGTCTCTCTCCCTCCCCACTCTTGCTAAGCTAACCTGTCTCCGAGGTTCTCGTTCCCTATCGCCCACATCTTTCAGCAGCTCAGCACCGAAATCACTTGTGACTTACTGCACCTTGGGGACATTTCTATTGCATTACAGAAGCTTTGAGGCTTCAAGGGGAAGTATAGATTTCATAGCGGTTTGTAGCATGGAAACAGGCCCTTCAGCTCAACTTGCCCATGTCACCCTTTTCTCAAACCCCTAAGCTAGTCCCAATTGCCCACATTTGCCCCATATCCCTCTATACCCATCTTACCCATGTAACTGTCTAAATGCTTTGTAAAATACAAAATTATACCCCATCTACTACTGCCTCTGACAGCTCGTTCCAGACACTCACCACCCTGTGTGTGAAAAATTGCCCCTCTGGACCCTTTTGTACCTCTCCCCTCTCACCTTAAACCCTCTCGTTTTAGCCTCCCCTACCTTTGGGGAAAAGATATTGACTATCTAGCTGATCTGTGCCCCTCATTATTTTGTAGACCTCTATAAGATCACCCCTCTACGCTCCAGAGAAAAAACTCCCAGTCTATCCAGCCTCTCCTTATAACTCAATCCATCAAGTCCCGGTAACATCCTAGTAAATCTTTTCTGCGCTCTTTCTAGTTTAATAATATCCTTTCTATAATAGGGTGACCAGAACTGTCCACAGTATTCCAAGTGTGGCCTTACCAATGTCTTGTACAACTTCAACAAGACGTCCCCAACTCCTGTATTCAATGTTCTGACCGATGAAACCAAGCACGCTGAATGCCTTCTTCACCACTCTGTCCACCTGTGACTCCACTTTCAAGGAGCTATGAACCTGTACCCCTAGATTTCTTTGTTCTGTAACTCTCCCCAACGCCCTACCATTAACTGAGTAAGTCCTGCCCTGGTTCAATCGACCAAAACACATCACCTCGCATTTATCTAAATTAAACTGCATCTGCCATTCGTCAGCCCACTGGCCCAATTGATCAAGATCCCGTTACAATTGGAGATAACTTTCTTCACTGTCCACTATGCCACCAATCTTCATGTCATCTGCAAACTTTCTAACCATGCCAACTATATTCTCATCCAAATCATTAATATAAATAATAACAGTGGACACAGCACCGATCCCTGAGGCACACCGCTGGTCACAGGCCTCCAGTTTGAAAAACAACCCTCTACAACCACCCTGCCTTCTGTCAAGAAGCCAATTTTGTATCCATTTAGATACTCACTTGGGTCCCGTGAGACTTAACCTTATGCAACAACCTACCATGCGGTACCTTGTCAAAGGCCTGGCAGACATCAATTGTACTGCCCATTATAACCTGGGCGCGCGCGCGCACACAGTTTTAACTCTAACAGTTTATTGACATTGCAAAAAAGAAAATACAACTACAGTTGTTCAAAGATAACTTGCAAAGGTGCAACTATAAAACACCCAAGTCTTGGTTTGTTTTAACGAATCTACTACCTCTCTCCACGAAGATAATTTTGTGAAACACTCCCCCCAGCCCCCACTGCCTATTATCAGGACCCAAACTCCCCTTCCCACATTTCAGCAAAACTGGGTCACAGCACGGGTACAATGAGACACCACAATCTGTGTCTCCCCCCCCCCCCCCTCACCCTCCCTACTGCCCCCCCAATTCCTGAGCAAACAGACCAAGGCACTCCACCCCCGCCTGCCCCAGCCCTGAGCTCAGGGACGGTGGGGGAAGGGAGCGAGAGGCTCTCAGTCCCTGTCCTGCTTTGAGTGTTTCTGAAGTAGCCGCGAGGGAGCAGTACTCCCTGGGTCAAACAGCTGAGGGAGTGAGGGAGGGAGGGAGGAGTGGAGATTCCCAGTCACCCTCCCACAGTCGAACATTTCCAAACACACACCCAGGGGACTGGAGAGCAATTCCACGGAGTTATTACTGCCGGACACACAATCCCCCCCCCCCCCCCACCCTCAGTCCTACTACTGCACTCTGGGCTGGCACAACCCCTCCACCACCCCAAACCCGCACACCGCTCCCCCCCCCCACAGACTAGGCGCACCCCGCCTTGTACTTGTCATGGAGGTCCATGACGTCATCGCGGCAGATGCGCACCCAGCCGCTCTCCTTGACGTGGTACAGGCTGACTATTCCTCCAGAGTAGGCGTCGCGGTAGGTGGCGTGGTAGATGGCCTGCTTGGCCAGCTCATAGGCATCGCGGGGGCTCATGTCGCTTCGGTAGCCCCTGTCCAGCACGCCGTAAGCGTAGACCGAACCCGAGCCCACCGAGAAAACCTGCCCCGAGACTCGGTTACCCTCGCTGTCGATGTAATAAAGGCCTGAGGGGAGAGAGAGAGGAGAGACAGGTTAGAGCACATCAGTAATCACAACAATCATCTCTCCCTCAATCTCAGCAAATCAAAGGGGCTAGTCATCGACTTCAAGAGGAGGAGAACGTGCCCCTGTCTACATCAATGGGAACAAAGTAGACAGCTTCAAGTTTTTACGTGTCCAGATCACCTGTCTTAGTTCCCCCACGCCGACACTATAGTTAAGAAAGCCCCCACCAACACCTCTACTTTCTCAGAAGACTGAGGAAATTTGGCATGTCCGCTACGACTCTCACCAACTTTTACAGATGCCCCATAGAAAGCATTCTTTCTGGGTTGGATCACAGCTCGGTCTGGGCTCCTGCTCTGTCCAAGACCACAAGGAACTACAAAAGGGTGGTGAATGTAGCCCCCAATCCATCACACAAACCAGCCTCCCATCCATTGACTCTGTCTACACTTCCCGCTGCCTCGGGGAAAAGCAGCCGGTATAATTAAGGACCCCCCCCCCACACACACCCCGGACATTCTCTCTTCCACCTTCTTCCATCGGGAAAAAGGTACAAAAGTCTGAGGTCCCGTACCGACCGACTCAAGAACAGCTTCTTCCCTGCTGCTGTCAGACGTTTGAATGAACCTACCTCGCATTAAGCTGATCTTTCTCTACACCCTCGCTGTGACTGTAACACTACATTCTGCACCCTCTCCTTTCCTTCTCTATGAACGGTATGCTTTGTCTGTATAGCACGCAAGAAACAATACTTTTCACTGTATCCCAATACACGTGAATCCACTAGTCGGAAAAACTAGAACCAGAGAGGGCACAACCTCTGGCTGAAAGGACGATCTTTTAAAACAGAGAAGAGGAAGAATTTCTTCAGCCAGAGAGTGGGGTATGTGTGGGACTCTTTGCCGCAGAGGAGGCCGGGTCACTGAGTGTCTTTAAGACAGAGACAGATCGGTTCCTGATTAATAAGGGGATCGGGGGGGGAAAGGCAGGAGAATGGGGGATGGGGAAAATATCAGCCATGATTGAATGGCGGAGCAGACTCGATGGGCCGAATGGCTTGGGGTGGCACTGTAGTTAGCACTGCTGCTTCATAGTGCCAGAGACCTGGGTTCAATTCCCGGCTCGGGCCACTGTCTGCCTAGAGTTTACATATTCTCCCCACGTCTGCATGGGTTTCCTCCGGGTGCTCCTGCTTCCCCCCCCCTTTACAACCTGAAAGACATGCAGGTTAGGGTGCATTGACCCAAACAGGCGTCAGAGTGTGGCGACTAGGGGAAATTCCACAGTAACTTCACTGCAGTGTTAATCTAAGCCCTCCTTGTGACAAATAAATAAACTTTAATTCCACCCCTGTGCCTTATGTGACAATAATAAATCAAAATCAGGAATCAAACGCACTACACAACGATCTCCGTGCTGATCCCAAGCCCAGCACCCAGATCCAGTTGACCGTGGAGGTAGCACGGTTTTGACAGCCAGCCCTCGAGTCGAGCCCAGGCCTCCCCTCGCTTACTCACCTGGCCCGCGCTTGTCCCAGCCACAGATCATGGTCCCCATGGAGAGCCCCATGCCCTTGTACTGGTAGACCATGTTGGCCAACAGCTTGGAGGCGGCAGCCACCGAGATCCTCTCCTTGTTCCGCAGCTCGTAGATCCGGCACTGGCGAGCGAGGAGCCTCTCCCAGAAGCTGCAGTCGGCTGCGCCGCCCGCCATCGTGCCCAGGAGGTAGGGGTTGATCTCGATCACTTTCTTCACCGTCTGGGACGCCACGTAGGAGCCGGCGGTGGCTCTGGAGTCCACTGCCACGATCACCCCGTGGTCAAACTGTGTGTGTGTGGGGGGGGGGTGGAGAGAAAGAGAGATGATGTGTCAGTGTATGCGCTGACTAAAACCTCCCCCTCAGCCCAACCACCATCGGACTCTCCTCCTCGTTCCGTCTATCTCAAACCCATCCTCCCTCTTCCCCTCAATCACCCTCAGCACCTCACACTGAGTTAGTGCTGCTGCCTGACACGCAGGGATCCGGGTTCGATTCCTGGCTCGGGTCACCGTCTGCGCGAAGTCTGCATGTTCTCCCTATGACTGCGCGGGTTTCCTCCGGGTGGTCCGATTTCCTCCCACAGTCCGAAAGACGTGCTGGTTAGGCACATCAGGCCGTGCTGAATTCTCCCTCAGTGTAACCCGAGCAGGCGCCAGAGTGTGGCGACTAGGGGATTTTCACAGTAACTCCATTGCTTGGTACTAATCTAAGTCTTACTTGAAACTAATGGATGAACTTAAACCTTACTCACTCTCCGAGCTCCACACCAACCGACATCTGTAAACCCAGCCTTGCTCCAACGCCAACCCCGTCATTACCCCCCCCCCCCAACTCCGAGTAACACCAGCCCCCTCTAACTTTCTCCATCCCCACACTCCACCACCCCCACATTCCCCTCAGCCATTCCTCCCCTACCCCTTCCCTAACACTCTCCCTTCCTCCCACTTCCTCCTCTCTAAACCCACTTCTCCTTCTCACCTTCACCTCTCCCCCTTCACCCCCTCCCCCTACACCCCCTCCCCCCACACCCTTCACCCCCTCCCCCTCACCTCCTCCCCTTCACCCTCACCCCCTTCCCCCTCCCCTCCACCCCCTTCCCCCTCCCCTCCCCCCCCTTCCCCCTCCCCTCCCCCCCCACCCCCTCCCCCCTCCCCTCCCTCCCCCCCCCCTCCCCTCCCCCCTCCCCCTCCCCCCCCCCCTCCCCTCCCCTCCTCCCCCCCCCCTCCCCTCCCCTCCTCCCCTCCCCTCCCCTCCTCCCCCCCCCTCCCCTCCCCTCCTCCCCTCCCCTCCCCTCCTCCCCCCCCCCCTCCCCTCCCCTCCTCCCCCCCCCCCTCCCCTCCCCTCCTCCCCTCCCCTCCCCTCCCCTCCCCTCCTCCCCCCCCCCCTCCCCTCCCCTCCTCCCTCGGGAATTTTCTCTCACTTTGAAGCCCAGGGTGGTTGTCCCGTGTAAAATCTCGATCCTCTCCCCGGCGCCACTGCTCTCGGCGCCCTGCTGCCCCGGGGCGAGGAGGAAATCCAGGCCCGGGCCCCGGGGGAGGCCCAGTCCCGGCTCCAGCCCCGGGCTCCATTTGGAACGGAGGCCGAGCGAGGAACAGCTCAGCACATCAGCCAGCGCCATCTTAGACCGGAAACAGCGTCAGAGGGTGGGGGAATGGACAGGAAATGGCGCCGGCGGCGAAGGTAAAAGGACAGGAAATGGGGTAGGAACCGGAACTGACGTTTTGAATAAAAGACCGGATGTTGTCTGTGAGGAACTGGAAATAGCGTTTGTGGAAAGGAACCGGAAATTGTTTGTGAGGGGAAGGGACCGGACAGGATGCCGGTGGGGAGAAGGAGCCAAGTCAAGATGGCGGTGTGCGCAGGAGCACTGTTGTTCAGAGCCAGAGCTGGAAATGGGCAGCTTAAAGTCTATTTAATAGTATCATAAGTAGCCACAAGCACGTTGTATCATATTACCAATACAATAGCGTTGGATACACCTGACACTGTCACATTTGAAAGCTCCTGTTACCAAATAAACCTGTTAGACTTTAACTTGGTTAAATTTGAATTCAGTAAGAAGTCTTTACAGGTCTTTGGAAGAAAGCAGATAAGATGCAATGACTCGCATTCCAACCATTATTTTGTAAATTGGATTTGTGTCTTTATGTGCCCTGTTTGTGATAAGAACTCCCACTCACCTGACGAAACAGCAGCGCATTGAAAGCTATTGCTACCAAGTAAACCTGTTGGACTTTAACCTGGTGTTGTGAGACTTTTAATTGTGTTTACCTCAGTCCAACACTGGCATCTCCACATCACGCCCATCAAACACTCCCAGGACAGGTACAGCATGGGGTTAGATACAGAGTAAAGCTCCCTCTACACTGTCCCCCCATCAAACACTCCCAGGACAGGTACAGCACAGGGTTAGATACAGAGTAAAGCTCCCTCTACACTGTCCCCCATCAAACACTCCCAGGACAGGTACAGCACGGGGTTAGATACAGAGTAAAGCTCCCTCTACACTGTTCCCCCATCAAACACTCCCAGTACTGGTACAGCACGGGGTTAGATACAGAGTAAAGCTCCCTCTACACTGTTCCCCCATCAAACACTCCCAGTACTGGTACAGCACGGGGTTAGATACAGAGTAAATCTCCCTCTACACTGTCCCCCATCAAACACTCCCAGGACAGGTACAGCACGGGGTTAGATACTAAAGCTCCCTCTACACTGTTCCCCCATCAAACACTCCCAGTACTGGTACAGCACGGGGTTAGATACAGAGTAAAGCTCCCTCTACACTGTCCCCCCATCAAACACTCCCAGTACTGGTACAGCACGGGGTTAGATACAGAGTAAAGCTCCCTCTACACTGTCCCCCCATCAAACACTCCCAGGACAGGTACAGCACGGGGTTAGATAGACTGTCTCTGCATTGCTCCAATTTGAACTATTCCCAGGAGATTAGCCTCTGGATTCCCAGTCCAGTGACATTCCCACTCTGCTCCTATCTCCCTCAGCTGTGGTTAGCCGTCCCTCAGGAAGGACATCCTGTCTGCGGAGAGGATGCAGCACAGATTAACCAGACCGATAGGAGATTGAAGAGGAATATACGATGTGGACTGATTACTTTTCCTCTTGGGTCTGGGTTTGTTGAGACGTTGTGGCCCCAGGGGGTCATTTCAGATGGGCAGTGAAGATTGGAGAGTGGGACTGGAGTCACACAGAGGACAGCCTGGGTAACGAAGGCAGCTTTCCATCCCAAAGTAACCTTCCCGCATTTCACTGATGCTGAGGTTTGTGTGTGTTGTGCAGATTTGGGAAGCTGAGCTGGACATGGTCAGAGTTTTATTGGGTTCAGTGTACTGAGACAACACCCCTAACTCCCAACCCACATCCCCTGGACCAACTGCCCTCACGCTGCCTCCCCCTGCCCTTTAAATAGTCGACCCACCCCCAGGGACAGCCAATCACATCACCGCTTCTCCCTCCCCTCCCGCGCGCTCCGCCCGTTGGGATTTAAATCCTCGCCTCATCGCCCCGCCCCCCCTCAAGCACGCGCTGGCCGAGCAGCCAATCAGAACATCGCGTCTCGACGCCCTCGCGCTTCGCGGCCGTTGGGGATTTGAAACTCTAGCTCCGCCCCCTCCCCTCGCGCTGAATGACTGCCCGATCCTCCAATCAGAGCGGGAGCTTTCCCCACGTGCTCCATGCCCTCCCCTCGCCCCGCCCGCTCGTGCTGCCTGACCCTCCAATCAGAGCGGGAGTTTTTTTTTCCCGCGCTCCCTCTGGCGGCGGCTCGCGCTTTTGCCGTTGGGGTTTAAAAGGCTGAGCTCGCGAGGCCGCTCCTTCAGTCTCCTCCACTCAGTCTGCAGAGGGGGTCTCAGGGGGCTCATCCAGGCCACTTCCCAAATCACTCATAAACCCTGAGGGGGGAAAGTGGGAGGCATGCAAACCCAGAGTGTGGAGGGGGGAAAATTAATGAAACCAATTCCAGCTTCATTTCATTTAAGAGAAACCAGCAGCAAAATAATTGTGGTTAGATTCATGCTGAACAAAGGTGTGTGTGTGTGGGGGGGGTTGGTTCAACCAACAATATCAAAAATATCAAAAAGGGCTTGAAAGAAAAAAGGCCAGGTGAGTTCGTTTGAAAAACAAAAAAAACAAAAAAAAACAAACAAAAAAATATTTTTTTAAAACTACTACAGTAAATAATGGAGGGGCATGTGATGTGTGGTTTCTGCATGATGTGGGAACTGGTGGACCCTAGGGTTCATCCCAGTGACCATGTCTGCAGTAAGTGCAGGTTGCTGGAGGAGCTCCAGCTCAGGGTAAATGAGCTGGCCTCTGAGCTACAGACACTGAGGCTCATCAAGGGGAGAGAGGGTGCCACCCCCCCTAGACTGGCTAACTCTAAGGGTCAGGGACAAGAGGGGGCTACTGGGAAGAGGAAGGGGGGTGAGGAGCGGAGGCCTCAGCCTCTTAATCTGCATAACAGGTTTGAGGTTCTTGCTTCCAAGTTGGACGAGGACGAGGCAGGTGAGGTTGGTGAGCAAGCTGCACACGGTACAGTGCTGCAGCAGGACATAGGCAAAGAGAAAAGGAAAAGGAACGTAGTAGTTATTGGGGATAGTGGGGTGAAGGGTATTGACACTGTCCTTTGTCACAATGACAAAGTGCACAGAAGGGTGTGTTGTCTGCCTGGTGCTCGGGTACAGGATGTCGCAGCTGGGCTGCAGAGGAACCTGGAGTGGGAGGGTGAGAATCCGGTCGTTGTGGTACATGTGGGTGCCGGCGACGTAAGCAAAATGCAGACTGAGGATCTGGGGAGGGAGTATGAAAAGCTTGGAATGGAATTAAAAAGTAGAACCGACAAGGTGGTTATCTCTGGGCTACTGCCTGAACCGTGTGCAGATGGGCGTAGGGTTGACAGGATTAAGGAAGTGAATGGGTGGCTCAGGGATTGGTGTGGGAGGAATGGGTTTGAATTTATGGGGCATTGGCACCAGTATTGGGGTAGGTGGGACCTGTTCGGGAGGGATGGGGTTGGTCTGAACCGTGCTGGGACCAGAGTGTTGGCGAATCGAGTAAAGAGAACTGTAGACAGGGCTTTAAACTAATTTGGGGGGGGGAGGGTGTGAGGGTAGGTGACCTTACGAGGTCTAAAGTTAAGGAGAGTGTACATGTAAGGGAAGAGGCCGAGGATGTCCCAATAATAGAGGGAGTAGGGGGCGTGAGTATAGTTGGTGGTGTTGCGGCAAATAGGGTCCAGGTGAAGGCTGGGATGAAAGCACTTTATCTGAATGCACGAAGCATTCGGAATACAGTGGATGAGCTGATGGCGCAGATCGACACAAATGGATACGATCTGGTGGCCATTACAGAGACGTGGCTGCAGGGTGACAGGGACTGGGAGCTGAATGTACAGGGCTATCAAGTGTTTAGGAAGGATAGACAGGAGGGAAAAGGGGGGGGCGTAGCTCTGCTGATTAAGGATAGCATCACGGTGGTAGCAAGGGATGATATTGGAGCCAAGGAGCAGAGGGTGGAATCGTTGTGGGTGGAGATTAGGAACAGCAAAGGGAGGAAGACGCTGGTGGGTGTCGTCTATAGGCCCCCGAATAATGATCTGGAGATGGGGCGGGCTGTTAACGCGCAAATAAGTGCGGCGTGCAAGAATGGGACGGCCGTAGTTATGGGGGATTTCAATCTGCATATTGATTGGTCGACCCATGTTGGACGTGGGGGCTCGAGGAAGAGTTCTTGGAATGCTGCCGGGATAGTTTCCTCGAACAATGTGTGTTGGAGCCGACGAGGGAGCGAGCTATCTTGGATCTGGTGCTATGTAACGAGGCGGGTAGAATTAGGGACCTTGTCGTGAAGGATCCTCTTGGGGAGAGTGATCATTGTATGGTGGAGTTTCTGGTGCAGATGGAGGAGGAGAAAGTGGGTTCCCGGACACGCGTCCTTTGAATAGAGGGAAATACGGTAGGATGAGAGAAGAATTGGCGAATGTGGACTGGGAGAGCGCGTTGGAGGGAGGGTCTGTTAAGGAGCAGTGGAGGATCTTTAAGGAGATCTTTCTTGGTGCTCAACGGAAATTTATTCCGATGGTCAAAAAGGATAGTAGGAGGAGAGGTAATAAGCCGTGGATAACAAAGGAGGTGAAGGAAAGTGTTAAACTAAAAGCGGAGGAATTTAGAGTAGCTAAGAGTAGTGGGCGAGAAGAGGATTGGGAGAGGTTTAAATGTCAACAAAGATTGACAAAGAAGTTAATAAGGAAGGGTAGGAGAAACTATGAAGCTGGGCTAGCGCTTAATATAAAAAAGGATAGCAAGAGTTTTTATAAATGTATAAAAAGGAAGAGGCTGGCTAGGGTGAATGTTGGTCCTTTAGAAGATGAGAAAGGGGACCTAGTGGTAGGGGATGGGGATATGGCTAAGGTATTGAATAACTTTTTTGTTTCTGTCTTCACGGAGGAGGACGTGAATAATTTGCCGGGTGTTAGTGATAGAAAGGTGGTAGGACTGGAGGGTCTTAATGACGTTACTGTTACTAGAAAGGCGGTGCTCGACAGACTGGAGGGGCTGATTGTGGACAAGTCCCCAGGACCGGATGGAATGCATCCGAGGGTTCTGAAAGAAATGGTGGAGGTGATAGTGGATGCCTTGGTGGTTATTTTCCAAACGTCGCTGGATTCCGGGGAAGTGCCGGATGATTGGAAAACGGCTAATGTTATGCTGTTGTTTAAGAAGGGTGCCAGGCAAAAGGCGGGGAATTATAGGCCGGTTAGTTTAACATCTGTGGTAGGTAAAATGTTAGAATCTGTCATTAAGGAGGAAATTGCGAGGCATCTTGAAGGGAATTGCTTGATAGAGCAGACGCAGCACGGTTTCATTAAAGGGAAGTCGTGTCTGACAAATTTACTGGAGTTCTATGAGGATGTGTCTAGGGCGGTGGATAGAGGAGAGCCGGTGGATGTGGTCTTTCTAGATTTTCAGAAAGCGTTTGACAAAGAGCCTCACAAGAGGTTATTGCAGAAGGTCGAGGGACATGGAGTTGGGGGTAGGGTGTTAGCGTGGATAGAAGATTGGTTGTCAAATAGGAGGCAGAGAGTGGGGGTCAACGGGTGCTATTCGGATTGGCGGATGGTGACTAGTGGAGTGCCCCAGGGGTCGGTGCTGGGGCCTCAGCTTTTTACCATTTATATAGATGATCTGGAGGAGGGAACCGAGTGTAGAGTGTCGAAATTTGCTGATGACACCAAGATTGGGGGAACGGCAAATTGTGCGGAGGGTGTGGAGAGTCTGCAGAAGGATCTAGATAGGCTGGGCGAATGGGCCAGGAAATGGCAAATGAAATTTAATGTTGGCAAGTGTGAGGTGGTCCACTTTGGTAGGAAGAATGGTAGGAAGGACTATTACTTACGAGGCGAAAAACTGCAGCAGGCGACGGTGCAGAGGGACCTCGGGGTCCTTGTGCATGAGTCGCAAAAACCCAGCTTGCAGGTGCAGCAGGTGGTCAGGAAGGCGAATGGGATGCTGGCCTTCATAGCGAAGGGGATTGAATATAAAAGTAGGGAGGTCTTGCTGCAGCTGTATAGGGCATTGGTGAGGCCGCAACTGGAGTACTGTGTGCATTTTTGGGCGCCGCACCTGCGCAAAGATATTTTGGCCTTGGAGGGAGTGCAGAGGAGGTTTACTAGGCTGATACCAGAGTTGAGGGGGTTGAGCTATGAGGAGAGGCTGAATAAACTGGGCTTGTACTCGTTAGAGTTTAGAAGAATGAGAGGAGATCTCATTGAGACGTATAAGATGATGAATGGGATGGATAGGATAGAGGTGGAAAGACTCTTCCCGCTCAGAAAAGACAATAGGACTAGGGGGCACAGCCTCAAGATAAAAGGGGGGCGGTTTAGAACAGAGTTGAGGAGGAACTTCTTCACTCAAAGGGTGGTGAATCTCTGGAATTCTCTGCCCGTTGAAGTGGTGGAGGCTGCCTCGCTGAATATTTTTAAGACGCGGGTTGATGGGTTTTTGATAGGAGAGGGGATTAAGGGTTATGGGGAGAGGGCGGGAAAGTGGAACTGAGCAGCGACAGATCAGCCATGATCTTATTGAATGGCGGGGCAGGCTCGAAGGGCTGGATGGCCTACTCCTGCTCCTATTTCTCATGCTCTTATGTTCTTATGTTCAGTTATAACTGAGTTTCTGTTGTGCTGAGAGAGAGCGACGGCGTGAAGAGTTAATGAAGCGCCCAGCAGAGGTTTGCGTTGCTGCTGATCAGACGGAGCTCCTCCTCATCAGATTAAAAAAGCTTTTCAGTTTTAGTTTAGCCAATTTGAGAGCAGTTGGAGCCAGGTCGCCGAGGAGTGAACAGCTCTCAACTCTGCAACTGCAGGTGGAAGTAAGTGGGTCCTGTGCCGGTACATTCTTAAATCCAAAGAAAATGTGTTTTGGTGAATTTAACATCTCAAGAATGCTCTTCCAGAGAGCTGAAGGATGGTGGCACCGTGTAGATTGTACATGGGCTGTGGAAGGAGATTAAATGGGTGATAATCCCAGGACAGTGTAGATTGTACATGGGCTGTGGATGGAGATTAAATGGGTGATAATCCCAGGACAGTGTAGATTGTACATGGGCTGTGGAAGGAGCCAGATTCATGGGTTGAACTGGCATTTCCAGTTCAATGTTTCTGGGTCACAGGGTGAATTCCCTGTGTTGTTAACCAGTTAATCAGCACCTTCAATCTGAGGTCATCTCAATTTTCCTGATGATCCAAACCAATGCCTTTCTTTAAATACTTGACCAAGTTCCTCAAGATTTACATAAGAAATAGGAGCAGGAGTAGGCCATCTAGCCCCTCGAACCTGCCCCGCCATTCAATAAGATCATGGCTGATCTGTCGTGGCTCAGTTCCACATTCCCGCCCTCTCCCCATAACACTTAATCCCCTCTCTTATCAAAAACCCATCAACCTGCGTCTTAAAAATATTTAGCGAGGCAGCCTCCACCACTTCAATGGGCAGAGAATTCCAGAGATTCACCACCTTTTGAGTGAAGAAGTTCCTCCTCAACTCCGTTCTAAACCGCCCCCCCCTTTATCTTGAGGCTGTGCCCCCTAGTCCTACTGTCCTTTCTGAGCACGACACACGACAGCGCAGAGCCGCTCAGCAGAGACTGATAGCCAAGTTCCACACACATGAGGACGGTCTGAACAGGGATCTTGGGTTCATGTCGCACTATCTGTAACCCCCATGACTTGCTTGGGTTTGTAAAACCTCACTTACTATACTGTCTGGAGACAATACACATCTCTTTAACCTATGCCCAGTGCTCCTTCCATTCACATTGTTAGCCACCTTAAGACTTGAATGGCAGGTTAGGTGTAAAGATTCACATTCTAAGCAGTAATCTGTAAACTGTCTGTGCTTTATATGCTCTGTCTGAGGCTAGAACTCTTCATTCACCTGACGAAAAGGGGAACTTCGAAAGCTTGTGAGTTTACTATCAGATAAATCGGTTGGACTTAAACCTGGTGTTGTCAGACTTCTTACTGTGTTTACCCCAGTCCAACGCCGGCATCTCCACATCATTCCTCTCTGCCAAGCAGTTTTCTACCCATCTCAATACACTTCCCCCAATCCCACGTGCTTTAATCTTGCACGATAAGCTTTTGTGCAGGACTTTATCAAACACTTTCTGAAAGTTTCTCCAGGATCAAGGGTCTCAAACCTGTTTCTCATAACTCAACAGCTGCACATTGAGAGAATCTGCTGAAAGACATTGGAGAATCAGAATGGGAATAGACCATTCGGCCTCTCGATGCTGTTCTGTCATTCAGATCGACCATGGCTGATTGAAATATAGAAACTAGAAGCAGGAGGAGGCCCTTCAGCCCTTCGAGCCTGCTTTACCATTCATTGTGATCATTACTGATCATCAAATTCAATATCCTGCTTCCCCCACTTCTTCCCATATCCCTTGATCCCTTTAGTCCCAGAAGTGATATCTAATTCCTTCTTGAAATCACACACTGTTTTGATAGTGAATTCTACACATTCGCCACCCTCTGGGTGAAGATATTTCTCCTCACATCAGTTCTTAAAATTTTACCCCTTATCCTCAAACTATGAACCCTAGTTCTGGGCACCCCCCACCACAGGGAACATCCTTTCTGAATCTACCCTGTCTAATCCTGTTAGAAGTTTATAAGTTTCTGTGAGAACCCCTCTCACTCTTCTAAACTCCAGTGAATATAATTCTAACTGTTTTCGTCTCTCCTCATATGACAGACCTGTCATCCCAGGAATCAGCCTGGTAAACCTTCTCTGCACTCCCTCTATAGCAAGGACATCCCTCCTCAATAAGGACACCAAAACTACACACAGTTCTCCAATTGTGGCCTCACCGATGCCCTATACAATTGTATCTGTACCTTGACTCCATTTAACTGCCTTGTTTCTGGATCCTTCAATTCTTGTACTTTAACCAAATTCTGTCAGTCACAATATTGAATATTTCAGTTGACCTTCCAGCCTCAATATCATTTCAGGTTTGAGATTTGCAGATGTTCACCGTGCTTTATGTGAAGAAATACTTCACCTCTCAACCACCTGGCACAGAGTTTTGGGTTCTGTCCACTTATTCTCGACAGCCCCCAGCAAGGAGATAGTTTCTTTCAATATACCCCAGCAAATCTTTTTAATGAAGAACAGCTCCTTCCCTGCTGCTGTCAGACTTTTGAATGGACCTACCTCGCATTAAGTTGATCTTTCTCGACAGCCTAACTGTGACTGTAATACTACATTCTGCACTGTCTCCTTTCCTTGAACATAAGAACATAAGAAATAGGAGCAGGAGTAGGCCATCCAGCCCCTCGAGCCTGCCCCGCCATTCAATAAGATCATGGCTGATCTGTCGTGGCTCAGTTCCACATTCCTGCCCTCTTCCCATAACCCTTAATCCTCTCTCTTATCAAAAACCTATCAACCCGCGTCTTAAAAATATTTAGCGAGGCAGCCTCTACCACTCAACGGGCAGAGAATTCCAGAGATTCACCACCCTTTGAGTGAAGAAGTTCCTCCTCAACTCCATTCTAAACCGCCCCCCCCTTTATCCTGAGGCTGTGCCCTCTAGTCCTACTGTCCTTTCGGTGCTGGGGCCTCAGCTTTTTACCATTTATATAGATGATCTGGAGGAGGGAACCGAGTGTAGGGTGTCAAAATTTGCTGATGACACCAAGATTGGGGGAACGGCAAATTGTGCGGAGGGTGTGGAGAGTCTGCAGAAGGATCTAGATAGGCTGGGCGAATGGGCCAGGAAATGGCAAATGGAATTTAATGTTGGCAAGTGTGAGGTGGTCCACTTTGGTAGGAAGGACTATTACTTACGTGGCGAAAAACTGCAGCAGGCAACGGTGCAGAGGGACCTCGGGGTCCTTGTGCATGAGTCGCAAAAACCCAGCTTGCAGGTGCAGCATGTGGTCGGGAAGGCGAATGGGATGCTGGCCTTCACAGCGAGGGGGATTGAATATAAAAGTAGGGAGGTCTTGCTGCAGCAGTATCGGGCATTGGTGAGGCCGCAGCTGGAGTACTGTGTGCAGTTTTGGGCGCCGCACCTGCGCAAAGATATTTTGGCCTTGGAGGGAGTGCAGAGGAGGTTTACTAGGCTGATACCGGAGTTGAGGAGGTTGAGCTATGAGGAGAGGCTGAATAAACTGGGCTTGTACTCGTTAGAGTTTAGAAGAATGAGGGGAGATCTCATTGAGACGTATAAGATGATGAATGGGATGGATAGGATAGAGGTGGAGAGACTCTTCCCGCTCAAAAAAGACAGTAGGACTAGGGGGCACAGCCTCAAGATAAAAGGGGGGCGGTTTAGAATGGAGTTGAGGAGGAACTTCTTCACTCAAAGGGTGGTGAATCTCTGGAATTCTCTGCCCGTTGAAGTGGTGGAGGCTGCCTCGCTAAATATTTTTAAGACGCGGGTTGATGGGTTTTTGATAAGAGAGGGGATTAAGGGTTATGGGGAGAGGGCGGGAATGTGGAACTGAGCCACGACAGATCAGCCATGATCTTATTGAATGGCGGGGCAGGCTCGAAGGGCTAGATGGCCTACTCCTGCTCCTATTTCTTATGTTCTTATGTTCTGAGCGGGAAGAGCCTCTCCACCTCTATCCTATCCATCCCATTCAACATCCTATACGTCTCAATGAGATCTCCGCTCATTCTTCTAAACTCCAACGAGTACAAGCCCAGTTTATTCAGCCTCTCCTCATAGTTCAACCCCCTCAACTCCGGATTCAACCCCCTCAACTTCCTTCTCTGTGAACAGTATGCTTTGTCTGTAAAGTGCGCTAGATTCAATACTTTTCACTGTTAATATATGTGACAATAATAAATCAAATCAAATCAAACAAATGTGAGGTTATCTGTTTTGGTAGGAAAAATACAGAGGAGGTTGTTATCCAATTGGAGAGAGGCTGCGTAGTATCTCGATGCAGACGGATCTGGGTGTCCTCGCGTATGAATCGCAGAAAAGGAGTGTGCAGGTACAGCAGATAATGAGGATAATCTTTCCCTCAATGTCAACAAAACGAAAGAGATTGTCACCGATTTCAGGAAGCCTAAAGGAGAACATGGCCCTGTCTGCATCAACAGGGGATGAAGTAGAAAGGGTCGGGAGCTTCAAGTTTTTAGGTACAAGCTTTACTCTGTATCTAACCCCGTGTTGTACCTGTCCTGGGAGTGTTTGATGGGGGGACAGTGTAGAGGGAGCTTTACTCTGTATCTAACCCCATGCTGTACCTGTCCTGGGAGTGTTTGATGGGGGAACAGTGTAGAGGGAGCTTTACTCTGTATCGAACCCCGTGCTGTACCTGTCCTGGGAGTGTTTGATGGGGGGACAGTGTAGAGGGAGCTTTACTCTGTATCTAACCCTGTGCTGTCCCTGTCCTGGGAGTGTTTGATGGGGGGACAGTGCAGAGGGAGTTTTACTCTGTATCTAACCCCGTGATGTACCTGTCCTGGGAGTGTTTGATGGGGGGACAGTGTAGAGGGAGCTTTACTCTGTATCGAACCCCGTGCTGTACCTGTCCTGGGAGTGTTTGATGGGGACAGTGTAGAGGGAGCTTTACTCTGTGTCTCACCCCGTGCTGTACCTGTTCTGGGAGTGTTTGATGGGAGGACAGTGTAAAGAGAGCTTTAAGAACATCAGAACATTAGAAATAGGAGCAGAAGTAGGCCATCTCCCCCTTTGAGCCTGCCCCGCTATTCAATAAGATCATGGCTGATCTGAAGTGGATCAGTTCCACTTTCCCGCTTTCTCCCCATAACCCTTAATTCCCTTGTCTGTCAGAAACTTATCTATCCGTGAGTTTAATATATTTATCAAGGTAGCCTCCACCACTTCAACGGGCAGAGAATTCCAGAGATTCACCACCCTTTGAGTGAAGAAGTTCCTCCTCAACTCCGATCTAAACTGACCCCCCCTTATCTTAAGGCTGTGCCCTCTAGTCCTGCTATCCTTTCTGAGCGGGAAGAATCTCTCCACCTCTACCCTATCCATCCCTTTCATTATCTTATGTTTTCCTTAAATAAAATGGAAGTTTGGGAGATTGCGATATTTGAATTAAGTTTGAATTATCGCTTCTTAAATCACTAAAGGAGCCATCTTCGTTTACTAGAAGGACAGTGAGTATTTGTCTTTAACAGTTGACAGATGTCCGAAACTCAGCGATATCATCAAGACAAGTTCCTTCTCCTTCCACTTCCCCTCAGAGAGCAGAGTCAGATTTAATCTGAGCAGGGGGACCTCCCAGAGAGACTTTGTTCCTAAGAAGTATAAGCACACCACTTTAAATATGGAAATACCATTCTGATATTGTACTTTGTACCAATGAACAGGTTTATGTTTACCCACAGGTGACAGACTGGCAGAACTGAAACTCATGGTCAAAAGATGGACAACATCAAGACTTTATTTTCACCTCTGAACAACCTCCAAGATGCAACAGATATTCAGATTCTTCCATTAAACATGTTCTGAGGAAGGTATGGATAAGAAATTGGATTATTGAGTGGGGAATTTTATTATCTCCAATTGAAGTTGTTTGGACAACTTATCCGAAGCAGAGTGTGGGAAATTCACAGAAACACAGTGAGAGTGTGGGACTGTACACAGTGAGGGAACTGTACACAAACACAGTGACAGTATGGGACTGTACACAGTGAGGGAACTGTACACAAACACAGTGACAGTGTGGGACTGTACAACTAAAGTTGAGAAAGTCGGCATGGGGGGCACCAAGACAGATTGTTGGATCCTTGCAGTCTCTCTTAATCCAATGACACCAATCACACCCCCACTAGTCTATTTTCAAATCTGTGAGAAATACAGCAATGTTGTTCCCAAAAGAAAAATATTATAACTCCTCATTTTCCTGACAGCAGTTCCAATGTGGATCTGTTTTCAGGTTGTGTAAATGAACCCTTATTTGTCGTCTTGAGTTGCAGGCAGTAGTTTGGGTGCAACGACTGACAAGGATTTATTAAATAATAATAGCAGTATTATAGCAGAATGAAGTAGAAAGGATCGAGAGCTTCATGTTTTTAAGTGTCCACACCACCAACAACCTGTCCTGGTTCCCCCCATACTGACACTATAGTTCAGAAACCCCCACCAACGCCTCTACTTTCTCAGAAGACTGATGAAATTTGGCATGTCTATTATGACTCTCACCAACTTTTACAGATGCCCCATAGAAAGCATTCTTTCTGGTTGGATCACAGCGTGGTCTGGGCTCCTGCTCTGTTAATGAACAGAGTGTACCGGGGGAATTTCATTAGAATTTACATCAGGCAATAGAATAAATCGTTTGGAACTGGGTTGCTTCAGTTCAAAGAGGAACATATCCAAGTTGTAAAATTGTCAGCACATGAGATAAAGGTAGAGTAAGTTTCCTTTTGAAAATGTAGGAGCTTAATTTTGGTAAAATTAATTAATGAATGGATTGGGCTACATTCACGACCTTTTGTAATTCTTTGCAAAGAACCAGCCTCCATCCACTGACTCTGTCTACACTTTCAGCTGTCTCGGCAAAGCAGCCAACATAATTAAGGACCCCCACGCAACCCGGACATTCTCTCTTCCACCTCCTCCTTTTGGAAAAAAGATGCAAAAGTCTGAGGTCACGTACCAAGAGCAGCTTCTTCCCTGCTGCTGCCAGACTTTTGAATGGACCTACCTTACATTAAGTTGATCTTTCTCTGCACCCTATTATTCTGCACTCTCTCCTTTCTTTTTCTTTGCATAGCGCACAAGAAACAATACTTTTCACTGTATGTTATTGCGTGACAATAATAAATCAAATCAAAGTTACAGCCTGAATTTTACCAAAATTAAGCTGCTACATTTTAAAAAGGAAACTTACCCTATCTTTACCTCATATGCTGACAATTTTACAACTTGGATATGTTCCTGTTTGAACTGAAGCAACCCAGTTCCAAACGATTTATTCTATTGCCTGATGTAAATTCTAATGAAATTCCCCGGTACACTCTGTTCATTAACATATCAACACTGTTTCTTACTCATCTTCAGACCCTTACAGTCTCTCTTAATTCAATTAAACCAATCACACACTCACTAGCCTATTTTCCAATCTGTGAGAAATACAACAGTGTTATTTCCAGACGAAAAATATTAGAATTCTTCATTTTCCTGACAAATGTATGCACTTTGGAAGGAGGAATGGAGACATAGACTATTTCTAAATGGGGAAATGCTTTGGAAATCAGAAACACAAAGGGACTTGGAATCCTTGTTCAAGATTCTCTTAAGGTTAACGTGCAGGTTCAGTCGGCAGCGAGAAAGGCAAATGTAACATTAGCATTCATGTCGAGAAGGCTAGAATACAAGAGCAGGGATGGACTTCTGAAGCTGGTCAGACCTTGTTTGGAATATTGAGAGCAGTTTTGGGCTCCATATCTAAGGAAGGATGTGCTGGCTTTGGAAAGGGTCCAGAGGAGGCTCACAAGAATGATTCCTGGAATGAAGAGCTTGTTGTATGACGAACGGGTTGAGGACTCTGAGTCTGAACTCGTTTGAGTTTAGAAGGATGAGGGGAGGGATCTTATTGAAACTTACAGGATACTGCGAGGCCCTGGATAGAGTGGACGTGGAGATGTTTCCACTCGTAGGAAAAACTAGAACCAGAGGGCACAATGTCAGGCTAAAGGGATGATCCTTTAAAACAGAGATGAGGAGGAATTTCTTTAATCAGAAAGTGATAAATCTGCGGAACTCTTTGCTTCAGAAGGCTGTGGAGGGCCGGGTCATTGAGTGTCTTTAAGACAGAGATAGATGGGTTCTTGATTAATAAGGGGATCAGGGATTATGGGGAAAAGGCAGGAGAATGGGGATGAGTAAAATATCAGCCATGATTGAATGGTGGAGCAGACTTGATGGGCCGAGTGGCCTAATTCTGCTCCTATGTCTTATGGATAACGGTTACAATGTGGCTCTGTTTTAAGGTTGTGTAAATGAACCTTCATTTGGAATTTGAGTGGCAGACAGTAGTTTGTGTGCAACGACTGAAGGGATTTATGAAGTAATCATAGCAGTACTCAATAAACAGGCATTAGTTCAGGAGTCACACACAGCCTTTCCTTTCCAGAGTAACTCAGACACAGATCAAAGCTCATACTCGTCTGGCCTGACCTCTCTCTGCTGTTTTCCTCCTCCTCCTCGCTTCCACCATGCATGTTCACATGTTATTACACACGTAACAAATTACAATTCTACACAGATGCTGTCAGACTTGCTGAGTTTTTTCCAGCATTGTCTGTTCTATTACAAGTTACAACAGCACACTTACACCAGTGCAGTATCGTATTCAATACATGTGCACGGTGGCACAGAGGTTAGCACTGCTGCCTGACAGTGCGAGGGACCCTGGTTCAATTCCAGACTCAGTTCACTGCCTGTGCTAGGATGCTACCGGGACTTGGTTGTTTATATTAATGACTTGGATGAGAGTATAGGAGGCATGGTTAGTAAGTTTGCAGATGGCACAGTAGTCGGTGCAGTCTCAATGGGCCAAATGGTCTGCTTCTGGTTAGCAATGCCTTGAGGAGTGGCCAGTTAGCAACTACATTCTTAGGTGTGGATATAAATTTGACCCAGACCCTATCCCAGTAATGTCATGTATTTACCCTTCTGGAGAACATGCCCCTGTCTACATCCAGGGGGACGAAGTAGAAAGAATCGAGAACTTTAGGTTTTTTTGGTGTCCGGATCATCAACAAACTGTCCTGGTCCCCCCCACACCAACACTATAGTTAAGAAAGTCCCCCCAACGCATCTACTTTCTCAGAAGACTAAGGAAATTTGTCATGTCCGCTACGACTCTCACCAACTTTTACAGATGCCCCATAGAAAGCATTCTTTCTGGTTGGATCACAGCTCGGTCTGGGCTCCTGCTCTGCCCAAGACCGCAAGGAACTACAAAAGGGTGGTGAATGTGGCCCCAATCCATCACACAAACCAACCTCCCATCCATTGACTCTGTCTACACTTCCCGCTGCCTCGGGGGGGAAAAGCAGCCGGTATAATTAAGGCCCCCACCCCCACCCCCACCCCGGACATTCTCTCTTCCACCTTCTTCCGTCGGGGGGAAAAGATACAAAAGTCTGAGGTCCCGTACCGACCGACTCAAGAACAGCTTCTTCCCTGCTGCTGTCAGACTTTTGAATGGACCTACCTCACATTAAGCTGATCTTTCTCTACACCCTCGCTGTGACTGTAACTCTGCATTCTGCACCCTCTCCTTTCCTTCTCTATGAATAGTATGCTTTGTCTGTATAGCACACAAGAAACAATATTTTTCATTATATGTTAATACATGTGACAATAAATCAAATCAAATTGCTATGTTCATACATACACATTCAATTGATCTTTCTCTAAACCCTAGCTATGACTGTAAGACTACATTCTGCAGTCTCTCCTTTCCTTCTCTATGAACGGTATGCTTTGTCTGTATAGCGCGCAAGAAACAACACTTGTCACTGGAGCGAAAGATCAGCTCAGAAGTCCATTCAAAGGAGGGAGAGAGATAGAGGAGAAAGTCAGGGAGGCAGGTGGAGAGAGAGGAAGGGAGGGAGGTGGAGGAGAGAGGGAGGGACAGAGGTGGAGAGAGAGAGAGACGGAGGTGGAGAGGGAGAAAGTGAGGGAGGGAGGTGGAGGGCAAAGTGAGGGAGGGAGGTGGAGGACAAAGTGAGGGAGGGAGGTGGAGGACAAAGTGAGGGAGGGAGGGAGTGAGGGAGGTGGAGAGGGAGGGAGTGAGGGAGGTGGAGAGAGAGGGAGGGAGGGACAGAGTTGGAGGAGAGAGGGAGGTGGAGAGAGAGGGAGGGAGGGACGGAGTTGGATGAGAGAGGGAGGGAGGGACGGAGTTGCAGGAGAGAGGGAGGGAGGGACGGAGTTGCAGGAGAGAGGGAGGGAGGGACGGAGTTGCAGGAGAGAGGGAGGGAGGTGTAGGGGGAGTGGGAGGGAGATGTCGGAGATGGAGAGAGGGCAGTGTAGGGAAGAGGGAGGGAGGGAGGTGCAGGGGAGAGGGAGGGAGATGTCAGGGAAGGGGAGGGAGGTGTAGGGGAGAGGGAAGTTGAGGAGATGGGGAGGGAGGTGTAGCGGAGAGGGGAGGGAGGTGTAGCGGAGAGGGGAGGGAGGTGTAGGGGAGAGGGAGGGCGGTGCAGGGGGGAGGGGGAGGGAGGTGCAGGGGAGGGGGAGGGCGGCACAGGGGAGGGGGAGGGGGGGAGGTGTTGGAGAGGGGGATGTTGAGGTGAGGCAGGATCCACTGGGTGTGAATGAACTTTTTCTCTGCGGTGTGAAGTGATACAACACCGCTCTCTGCTGGTGGACAGTCGCTCCTACAGCACAGTCCATGGATCCCCATCCACAGGACCTGCAGCTTGTAGTGGAGCCCATCAACCAGAGGGTAGCATTGTGTGTAATTCATCAAACCCACCCCTGATAGAACAACACGTATTGTAGCAACAGCACAGAGAGAGACACAGACAGACACACACACACACACACACACACACACACACACACACACACACAGACAGACACACATACACCTACACACACACAGGCAGATACACAAAAGGTACACACACATAGATACAAAGATGCAAGACACACAGACTTGGGCAGGTACACAGACAAACACAGAGATGCATACACTGATCAAAAAGACATGCTGAAGCTTCTCATTTTGCACTCATCAGGGCAGCTTGCAGGATAATCCAGCAGACACAGAGAGACGGGAGAAAAATAGAGTGTGTTAGAAAAATAACACAAGCGTGAGAGAGAGACAGAAAGAGTTAGAAACAGCTGAGAGCAGAAATCAGACTGTCGGCGTTAATGGCAACTATAAAGGGACTACAGAGAGACCAGGACAGGTTGTTGGTGATCTGGGCACCCAAACACCTGAAGCTCTCGACCCTTTCTACTTTGTCCCTATTGATGTAGACAGGGGCATGTTCTCCTGAAGTCAATGACAATCTCCTTTGTTTTGTTGACATTGAGGGAGAGATTATTGTTGCCGCACCAGTTCTCCAGATTCTCTATCTCATTCCTGTACTCTGTCTCGTCATTTTTTAAGATCCGACTCACTACGGTAGTGTCATTGACAATCGAAGACTTGAAAATCGAATTGGAGGGAAATTTGGCCACAGAGTCAGAGGTGTATAAGGAGTATAGTGAGGGGGCTGGGAACACAGCCTTGTGGGACACCAGTGTTGAGGATCATCATGGAGGAGGTCACACACCCCGGACATTCTCTCTTCCACCTTCTTCCATCGGGAAAAAGATACAAAAGTCTGAGGTCCCGTACCGACCGACTCAAGACCAGCTTCTTCCCTGCTGCTGTCAGACTTTTGAATGGACCTACCTCGCATTAAGTTGATCTTTCTCTCCACCCTCGCTGTGACTGTAACACTACATTCTGCACCCTCTCCTCTATGAACGGCATGCTTTGTCTGTATAGCGCAAGAAACAATACTTTTCACTGTATGTTAATACATGGGACAATAATAAATCAAATCAAAATCTAGCTATGACTGTAACACTACATTCTGCACCCTCTCCTTTCCTTCTCTATGAATGGTATGCTTTGTCGAGTTCGTGTGCAGTAAACAATATTTTTCACTGTATCCAAATACATGTGACAATAATAAATCAAATCAAATCAAACCAGGGATGGGCAATAAATGCTGGCCAGCCAGCAAAGTCCATGTCCCACGAATGAATAAAAAAAACACAGATACCCAGAGACAAAGATTCACACACGTCATATATTATACACACACACAGACACTTACACAGATATACAAACACACACAGTGCACACACACACAGACATACTCTCAGACACATGCGCACACACGCACACAGACACTTACACAGATATACAAACACACACACACTGCACACACAGAGACATACTCTCAGACACACGCACACACACACAGACGCTTACACAGATATACAAACGCACACACACAGTGCACACACACAGACATACTCTCAGACACATGCGCACACACACAGACACTTACACAGATATACAAACACACACAGTGCACACACACAGACATACTCTCAGACACATGCGCACACACGCACACACAGACGCTTACACAGATATACAAACACACACACACAGTGCACACACACAGACATACTCTCAGACACATGCGCACACACACACAGACGCTTACACAGATATACAAACGCACACACACAGACATACTCTCAGACACATGTGCACAGACACTTACACAGATATACAAACACACATAGTGCACACACACAGACATACTCTCAGACACATGCGCGCACACACACACAGACACACATATACAAACACACACAGTGCACACAGCTTTTATCGCTGATCAAAGGGACGTTTGTTTTGATTTATTATTGTCAGTTGTATTAACGTACAGTGAAAACTATTGTTCCTTGCATGTCATACTGACAAAGCATACTGTTCATAGAGAAGGAAAGGAGGATGCAGAATGTAGTGTTACAGTCATAGCTAGATTTTGATCTGATTTTTGAAAGATTTTGATCTTTCTCTCCAGTGAAAAGTATTGTTTCTTGTACGCTATACAGACAAAGCATACTGTTCATAGAGAAGGAAAGGAGACTGTGCAGAATGTAGTGTTACAGTCACAGCGAGGGTGTAGAGAAAGATCAACCTAATGCGAGGTAGGTCCATTCAAAAGTCTGACAGCAGCAGGGAAGAAGCTGTTCTTGAGTCGGTCGGTACGTGACCTCAGACTTTTGGTAAAGGTGAAGCTTCTCATTTTGCATTTATCAGGGCAGCTTGCAGGATAATCCAGCAGACACAGAGAGGCAGGAGAAACAGAGAGAGTGACAGAGAAACAGGGAAAGTGAGAGACAGAAAGAGTTAGGAACAGCTGAGAGAGAGCAGAAATGAGACCGTTAGGTATTTATAAAATTCCTTTACGTCCTCTGGATGTAAACAAGCTTTTCACAGTCAGTGAGTTTCTGTGTTTAACCCATCCCTTGCCCTTTCCCTCTCTCTGGGTTTAGATTCTGTTGAAGAGTTTCCAGGCTCTCAAACCTGTCCTTCTCTCTTTGTAAATTCACCAACACCCACTGCAGCTCCTCTCTGTCTGATGGTCTTACACTGCCATCCTGTGGCAGCAGCTAATTATTACAGAGAGCCAGTGCTTGTGGTCTGGCTGCCCAGAGCCAGTGATTAAACACAGAGGGTTCTCACTGACTTGGCTGAAGTAGTGGGAGCTCAGTCCCCTCCAAAGGGGGAACTACCCGTACAAACAACAGCTGCAGTGTGGACAATCTATAATAGGCACTGCAGCAACAACTCACCAAGGTTAGTTGGACAAGACCTTCCAAAACCACCCAAGACTAAAAGAATCATCGAGGTTTCCATCGCAGAAACAGGCCATTCAGCCCAACTTGTCCATGCTGCCCTTTGTTTAAAACCCTAAGCTAATCCCAATTGCCCGCATTTGGGCCCACATCCTTCTATACCCATTTTACCCATTTAAATGTCTAAACACTTTTTAAAAGACAAAATTGTACCTGCCTCTACTACTGCCTCTGGCAGCTCATTCGAAACACTCACCCCCCTCGTTGTGAAAAAATTGCCCCTCTGGAGACTTCTGTATCTCTCCCCTCTCACCTGAAACCTGTGCCCTCTAGTTTTAGAGTCCCCTACCTTTGGGAAAAGATATTGACTATCTTGCTGATCTGTGCCCCTCATTATTTACAAGCTGCCAGAGATTGTAGTAGAGGCGGGTACAATTTTGTCTTTTAAAAAGCATTTAGACAGTTACATGGGTAAGATGGGTATCGTGGGACATAGGCCAAATGTGGACAATTGGGACTAGCTTTGGTGTTTTAAAAAAAGGGCAGTGTGAACAAGTTGGGCTGAAGGGCCTGTGACCATCCTCTGGAATTCTCTGCCCGTTGAAGTGGTGGAGGCTACCTTGCTAAATATATTTCAGACACGGGTAGGTAGGTTTTTGGTAGGCAAGGGAATTAAGGGTTATGGGGAGAAAGCGGGAAAGTGGAACTGAGCCACTTCTGATCAGCCATGATCTTATTGAATGGCGGGGCAGGCTCGAGGGGCTAGATGACCTACTCCTGTTCCTATTTCTTATGTTCTTTACTGTAAACCTCTATGACTTAATGACTCTACGACTACCTCTGACATAAAAGACAAAGATGGCTAAGGATGTGAATAGTGAGAATGTAAATTCAGTGACTGAATTCAACCTTTATGGATTACACAAAGCCCTGAGAGCAAGACAATGGAATGGTGTTCCCTTTTTTTCAACCAGGGACACACCAAAGGAAGAAGAAATACGAACTGAACTGTCACCTCCTGTGGAGATAATGGAAGATGATCACAATATCAGCAGGAATCATATCCTGCTAGTTATGTCCCAGACATGTTTGTAGGTTCTCTCCTTCTAGGAGTACACAGGACTATCATTCACCTACTCATTTAATTTCTTTTAAGTATTCCAGTTTAATGTGACAACAAGGACAGGAGTCAACTCCTAATTCTGTCAACAATTAACCTTTATTTAACACTTTAGCTTCCAACTCAAACTTAAAACAGTTATACAGTCATAGGGGTTTAACCATGGAAACAGGCCAACTTGTCCATGCCGCCCTTTTTTTTTAAACCACTAAGCTCGTCCCAATTGCCTGTGTTTGGCCCATATCCCTCTATACCCATTGTACCCATGGAACTGTCTAAACGCTTTTTAAAAGACAGAATTGTACCCACCTCTACCTCTGGCAGCTCATTGGAAACCATGATTGAACAGGGATATCTACTGCTTGCTGAAGTCCAGGTCTCAGGTGTTCAAGTCAGGCGACACTGACCTATACAAGAAAGCCAGATACGATCTAAGGAGAGCCATCAAAAGATGCCAAAAGACAGTCCCGGACCAAGCTTGAGTCCTAGGCTAGCCACACCGAACCATGAAGGAAATTGTCATTGACTTTAGGAAGCGTAAAGAAGAATATGCCCCTGTCTACATCAATGGGGACGAAGTAGAAAGGATTGAGACATTCAGGTTTTCAGGTGTCCAGATCACCAACAACCTGTTCTGGTCTCCCCAGTGCCGACACTATAGTTAAGAAAGTCCCACTAACGCCTCTACTTTCTCAGAAGACTAAGGAAATTTGGCATGTCCGCTACAACTCTCACCAACCTTTACAGATGCCCCATAGAAAGCATTCTTTCTGGTTGGATCACAGCTTGATATGGGCTCCTGCTCTGCCCAAGACCGCAAGGAACTACAAAAGGGTCGTGAATGTTGGTCAATCCATCACGCAAACCAGCCTCCCACCCATCCACTTTGTCTACACTTCCTGCTGCCTCAAAAAGCGGCCAGCATAATTAAGGACCCCCCACGCACCCCGGACATTCTCTCTTCCACCTTCTTTCGTTGGGAAAAAGACACAAATTCTGAGGTCACGTACCGACCGACTCAAGAACAGCTTCTTCCCTGCTGCTGTCGGACTTTTGAATGGACTTACCTTGCATTAATTTGATCTTTCTCTACACCCTACAACTGTAATATTACATTCTGCGCCCTCCTTTCCTTCTCTATGAACGATATGCTTGTCTATATAGCGTGCAAGAAACAATACGTTTCACCATATGTTAATACATGTGACAATAATAAATCAAATCAAATCTTTTCTGCACTCTTTCTAGTTTAATAATATCCTTTCTATAATAGGGTGACCAGAACTGTACACAGTATTCCAAGTGTGGCCTCACCAATGTCTTGTCCAACTTCAACAAGACGTCTCAACTCCTGTATCCAATGTTCTGACCGATGAAACCAAGCATGCCGAATGCCTTCTTACATCGAACATAGAACATTTCAGCCCTTGATGTTGCGCCGACAACCACCCTGTCCATCTCTTAGCCCACTATCAAGGAGCTATGAACCTGTATTCTGCAATTTCTTTGTTCTGTAACTTTTCCCAACACCCTATCATTAACTAAGCCCTGCCCTTGTTTGATCTACCAAAATGCATCACCTCGCATTTATCTAAACTCCATCTGCCATTCATCAGCCCACTGGCCCAAGTGTTCAAGATCCTATTACAATATGAGATAACCTTCTTCACTGTCACTATGCCACCAATCTTGGTGTCGTCTGCTAACTTATTAGCCATGCCTCCTATATTTTCATCCAAATCATTAATATAAATGACAAATAACAGTGGATCCAGCACCGATCCCTGAGGCACATCGCTGGTCACAGGCCTCTACAACCACCCTGTGTATTCTGCCACCAAGCCAATTTTGTATCCATTTGGTTACCTCACCCTGGATCAGGTGAGATTTAATCTGATGAACAACCTGCCATGTAGACTCAATGGTGAATCTGCGAAAGTGACAAATTCCCTCCCAGTGCGAAGCTGGGCACACACGTGGGGAAGACCACGTGGCCCACTGCCCACGTCGCGCTCTGTTTCCATCATGGGCTGGGCGTGCCGCTGATGACACGTGAGACCAGCGGGTCGTGCCTGCGTGCTGGCCGCTGGCCACCCTTCGGTCTCCCGCTATACGCATGCGCGGCAACTTTCCCACTTCGCGGAGGCATCTGGGTAAGGAGTCACCAAATCCCCAAAACACCAGAAAAATTGAAATCCCGGCTGGATTATTGTGAGATTTTGGGCAGCAATATCTATATCTGAAATATCCGGCATTTTAATGTGGTGTGGTCGGTAAAGATACCTCTGAAACTAATTGTGAGTCAAAGTACAGCAGTTTATTCAAAAGCTTTTGGGAGATACACCTGGCACCTAACAGCGGTTCCCCAGGCGTCTCCCCGAACCCAAGTTAAGAGCGTATATTTATACCCGCGTCCCCCCCGCTCTCATTCTCAGCAGGTTCCCAGGCTGTGGGTTGTCCTCCATCATGGGAACATGGCTGACTCGGCATTTCTTCATGGTTATCTCAAGGTTGTGATTGACGTGTGTGATTAGCCCTTAGCTAACATACAGGCCGACAAGACAAGTTAAACTTAACGGGCCGGTACAACTATGCTCACAAGTTGTATAATATGTGTATATGTGTAGTATGTTGGTACATGACACATAAGCAGTGTATAACGGATATATATATATGAATATATTTAGGACATGCAAGTTTCACTATGTTAGGCGAAAGTCCACAAAATTAAAGACACAACTTAACCACAAGTTGGGTCAGCTACATTTCTGAGTGGGCTTATCATAAACTTGTGTACAACAGCAAGAGCAGCTGCAGTCTCCCTGTCTGGGTCACCTGAAACTTGTGTACAACAGCAAGGGCAGCTACAGTCTGGACACACAAAAACAAAGTTACATTTGTCTGAGATATACGAAAACAGGCTGCATATAGACTACTGGATTTTTTTTTCCATTCTCCCAAGTATTACAAAGTTCATTAACTCATTCCCTACTGGATCCCCCCCCTTGTTGGTCACAGGCCATTCAGACGTGGCCCCAAAACCAATTCAGAACCAATTGTTCCTGGCATAAGGGCCTAACTCCTTTGTCAGGAGGTCCAGTCCCTCAGCTCGTACACTTGCACCCAGTGATGAGAATGAAACGACTGGATTGTTATAAAAACCCACCTGATTCGCTAATGTCCTTCAATTCTGATGATCATGTGCCCTCTGAAAAACCACTCAGTTGGGTCAAACCATTCCAGAGAAGTCAAATGAGAAAACAGTCCCCAGACAAGCCAATACTGACCGAGGCACTGGACACTGCTGAGGCACAGCCTGCTGTCTAACCAGTAAAGTCTTCCTCACTCACACAAGTTGGGAGAGCAATCCCAAGTTGAATACTACTTGACAGAAGCGGCAGGGTGGCCCAATGGTCAGCGCGGCTGCCTCACAGTGCCAGCGATCCGGGTTCGATTCCCGGCTTGGGTAACTGTGCAGAGTTTGCATGTTCTCCCCCGTGTCTGTGTGGGTTTTCTCTGGGTGCTCCGGTTTCCTCCCACAGCCCAAAGATGTGTAGGTTAGGTGGATTGGCCATCCTAAATTGCCCCTTAGTGTCCAAAAATGTGCGGGTTAGGTGGATTGGCCAAGCTAATTGCCCCTTAGTGTCCAAAAATGTGCGGGTTAGGTGGATTGGCCAAGCTAATTGCCCCTTAATATCAGAGAGATTAGCGAGGGTAAATGTATGGGGATAGGGCCTGGGTGGAATTGTGGTCGATGCAGACTCAGTGGGCCAAATAACCTCCTTCTGCACTGTAGATTCGATGAGAAGTACCGAGAGTTGAAGGGAAACAGAGGGCTGGATTTTGCAGGGTGGTGGGGGTGCAGACGGATTCTGACAGGATTGACTTTTACAAACCCTGACTCACAATGACAACACTCTGGGCTGAGCTAAGGGTCAGACTTCAGCCTGTCAGTGGACAGGAAGTCCAATCCTCCAGAGCTACCAATGGGGAACTGCAAGGAGGCACAGAGAGAAGATCATGGTGACCAGATACAGCTAATTTCCAGGTTTCCAGGGTGGGAATGAATCAAAGAGCCTTTGGAAGGTGGAGAGAGGGGTGGGAGGCTGCACCCAGAGGATGGTGATAGTCTGGAATGCGCTGCCTAGGAGGGTGGTGGAAGCGGGTTGCTCCCCATCCTTTAAAAAGTACCTGGATCAGCACTTGGCACATGATAACATTCAGGGCTGTGGGCCAAGTGCAGGCAGATGGGATTAGGTGAGAGTTGAGGTGTTTCTAATGTGTGGGTGCGTACTCGATGGGCTGAAGGGCCTCTTCTGCTCTGCGTGGTTCTATGATGCTATGATTCATCAACGCCCGACCCCTGCCACGACCATCCACTATCTCCACCGCCTGAATATCTGTATTTTCCCAATGGATTTATTTCCATCAAATAAAATACTCTGAGGTTTACAGGGTGGATGCTGAGAAAATGTTTGCCCCCACTGGGAAATCTGGAACCAGAGTGTGGGGGAGGTGGGGGGCAGGGGGATGGTTGCAGTCTCAGAATCAGAGGTCAGCTCATTAGGATTGAGATGAGGAGAAAGAAGTTTGGGAATGGTCTCTCCCAAAGAGCTGTGGACATCGACGTTCACTATATCCACAAGCAGAGATTAATAAATTTTGGGATCGTGAGGGAGGTGCATAAGAACATAAGAAATAGAGCAAGAGTAGGCCATCGAGCCCTTCCAGCCTGCCCCGCCATTCAATAAGATCATGGTTGATCTGAAGTGGCTCAGTTCCACTTTCCCGCTTTCTCCCCATAACCCTTAATTCCCTTGCCTACCAAAAACCTATCTACCCATGTCTTAAATATATTTAGCGAGGTAGCCTCTACCACTTCAACAGGCAGAGAATTCCAGAGATTCACCACCCTTTGAGTGAAGAAGTTCCTCCTCAACTCTGTTCTAAACTGCACCCCCCTTATCTTGAGGCTGTGCCCTCTCGTCCTGCTGTCCTTTCTGAGCGGGAAGAATCTCTCTACCTCTACCCTATCCAACCTCTTCATTATCTTATACGTCTCTATAAGATCCCCCCTCATCCTTCTAAACTCCAACGAGTACAGACCCAGTCTATTCAGCCTCTCTTCATAGTCTGACCCCCTCATCTCCGGTATCAGCCTAGTGAACCTCCTCTGCGCTCCCTCCAAGGCCAAAATATCCTTGCGCAAGTGCGGCGACCAAAACTGCACACAGTACTCCAGCTGCGGCTTCACCAGTGCCCTGTACAGTCGCAGCAAAACCTCCCTGCTTTTATATTCTATCCCCCTCGCTATAAAGGCCAGCATCCCATTTGCCTTCTTGATCACCAACAGCACCTGCAGACTGGGTTTTTGTGACTCATGCACAAGGACCCCCAGGTCCCTCTGCACCGTAGCATGCTGCAGCTTTTCGCCCTTTAAATAGTAATCCCTCCTACTATTAATAAGCCGTGGATAACGAAGGAGGTGAAGGAAAGTGTTAAATTAAAAGCGGAGGAATTTAGAGTAGCTAAGAGCAGTGGGCGAGAAGAGGATTGGGAAAGGTTTAAATGTCAACAAAGATTGACAAAGAAGTTGATAAAGGAGGGTAGGAGAAGCTATGAAGCTGGGCTAGCACTTAATATAAAAAAGGATAGCAAGAGTTTTTATAAATATATAAAAAGGAAGAGGCTGGCTAGGGTGAACGTTGGTTCTTTAGAGGATGAGAAAGGGGACCTAGTGGTAGGGGATGGGGATATGGCTAAGGTCTTGAATAACTTTTTTGTTTCTGTCTTCACGGAGGAGGACGTGAATAATTTGCCGGGTGTTAGCGATGGAAAGGTGGTAGGACTGGAGGGTCTTAATGACATTACTGTTACTAGAGAGGTGGTGCTCGACAGACTGGAGGGGCTGATTGTGGACAAGTCCCCAGGACCGGATGGAATGCATCCGAGGGTTCTGAAAGAAATGGCGGAGGTTATAGTGGATGCCTTGGTGGTTATTTTCCAGACGTCGCTGGATTCCAGGGAAGTGCCGGAAGATTGGAAAACGGCTAATGTTACGCCGTTGTTTAAGAAGGGTGCCAGGCAAAAGGCGGGGAATTATAGGCCGGTTAGTTTAACGTCTGTGGTAGGTAAAATGTTAGAATCCGTCATTAAGGAGGAAATTGCGAGGCATCTTGAAGGGAATTGCTTGATAGGGCGGACGCAACACGGTTTCATTAAAGGGAAGTCGTGTCTGACAAATTTACTGGAGTTCTATGAGGATGTGTCTAGGGCAGTGGATAGAGGAGAGCCGGTGGATGTGGTCTTTCTGGATTTTCAGAAGGCGTTTGACAAGGTACCTCACAAGAGGTTATTGCAGAAGGTCAGGGGACATGGAGTTGGGGGTAGGGTGTTAGCGTGGATAGAGGATTGGTTGTCAAATAGGAGACAGAGAGTGGGGGTCAATGGGTGCTATTCGGATTGGCGGTTGGTGACTAGTGGGGTGCCCCAGGGGTCGGTGCTGGGGCCTCAGCTATTTACCATTTATATAGATGATCTGGAGGAGGGAACCGAGTGTAGGGTGTCGAAATTTGCTGATGACACCAAGACTGGGGGAAAGGCAAATTGTGCGGAGGGTGTGGAGAGTCTGCAGAAGGATCTAGATAGGCGGGGCGAATGGGCCAGGAAATGGCAAATGGAATTTAATGTTGGCAAGTGTGAGGTGGTCCACTTTGGTGGGAAGAATGGTAGGAAGGACTATTACTTACGTGGCGAAAAACTGCAGCAGGCGACGGTGCAGAGGGACCTCGGGGTCCTTGTGCATGAGTCGCAAAAACCCAGCTTGCAGGTGCAGCAGGTGGTCAGGAAGGCGAATGGGATGCTGGCCTTCATAGCGAGGGGGATTGAATATAAAAGTAGGGAGGTCTTGCTGCAGCTGTATAGGGCATTGGTGAGGCCGCAGCTGGAGTACTGTGTGCAGTTTTGGGCGCCGCACCTGCGCAAAGATATTTTGGCCTTGGAGGGAGTGCAGAGGAGGTTTACTAGGCTGATACCAGAGTTGAGGGGATTGAGCTATGAGGAGAGGCTGAATAAACTAGGCTTGTACTCGTTAGAGTTTAGAAGAATGAGGGGAGATCTCATTGAGACGTAGAAGATGATGAATGGGATGGATAGGATAGAGGTGGAGAGACTCTTCCCGCTCAAAAAAGACAGTAGGACTAGGGGGCACGGCCTCAAGATAAAGGGGAGGCGGTTTAGAACGGAGTTGAGGAGGAACTTCTTCACTCAAAGGGTGGTGAATCTCTGGAATTAATAAGAACATAAGAACATAAGAAATAGGAGCAGGAGTAGGCCATCTAGCCCTTCGAGCCTGCCCCGCCATTCAATAAGATCATGGCTGATCTGTTGTGGCTCAGTTCCACTTTCCCGCCCTCTCCCCATAACCCTTAATCCCCTCTCTTATCAAGAACCCATCAACCCGCTTCTTAAAAATATTTAGCGAGGCAGCCTCCACCACTTCAACGGGCAGATGGAGGCTGCCTCGCTAAATATTTTTAAGAAGCGGGTTGATGGGTTCTTGATAAGAGAGGGGATTAAGGGTTATGGGGAGAGGGCGGGAAAGTGGAACTGAGCCACGACAGATCAGCCATGATCTTATTGAATGGCGGGGCAGGCTCGAAGGGCTAGATGGCCTACTCCTGCTCCTATTTCTTATGTTCTTATGTTCAAACGCCTTCTGAAAATCGAGAAACACCACATCCACCGGTTCCCCTCTGTCTACTGCACTAGTCACGTCCTCATAGAATTCGAATAAATTTGTCAGACACGACTTCCCCTTAACGAATCCGTGCTGTGTCTGCTCTATCAAACAATTCTTTGCAAGGTGCCTCGCTATTTCTTCTTTGATGACGGATTCAAGCATTTTTCCAACAACAGATGTTAAACTAACTGGCCTATAATTCCCTACCTTTTGCCTGCTACCTTTTTTAAACAGCGGCGTAACGTTAGCTGTTTTCCAATCTTCCGGCACTTCCGAGGAATCCAGTGAAGTTTGGTAAATAATCACTAAGGCATCTACTATCACCTCTGCCATTTCCTTCAGAACCCTTGGATGCATTCCATCCGGTCCTGGGGACTTGTCCACCATCAGTCCCGCTAGTCGATCAAGTGCTACCTCTCTCGTGACAGTAATCGCATTCAGGTCCTCAACTCCTACCATCCTTCTATCTTTAATACCCGGCAAACTATTCGCATTCTCCTCCGTGAAGACCGAGGCAAAAACCTTATTTAAGGCCTCAGCCATTTCCTCATCCCCCACCACTAAATCCCCCCTCTCATCCTCTAAGGGTCCAACATTCACTCTAGCCAGCCTCCTCCTCTTTATATATTTATAAAAACTCTTACTGTCCTTTTTTATATTGGGTATTGGAGAAATTACAGGGTATGGGGATTGTGCGGGACGGTAGAAGATCAGCCATGATCTTAATGAATGGCAGAGAAAGTCAAATGACTCACTCCAGCTCCTAGTTCTTATGTTCATTTGCTGGATGGGACGGCACGGTGGCACTGCTGCCTCACAGCATCTCGGGCTCGGTCTTGGGTCACTGTCTCTGTGGAATTTGCACGTTCTCCCCGTGTCTACATGGGTTTCCTTTGGGTGCTCCAGTTTGCTGGCACAGTCCAAAGATGTGCGGGTTAGGTTGATTGGCTATGCTAAATTGACTCTGGTGTTAGGGAGATTAGCGGGGTATGTATGTGGGGTTTTGATTTGATTTGATTTATTATTGTCACATCTATAACATACAGTGAAAAGTATTGTTTCTTGTGCGCGATGCAGGCAAAGCATACCGTTCATAGAGAAGGAAATGAGAGAATGCAGAATGTAATGGTACAGTCATAGCTAGGGTGGAGAGAATTTATTCATTGGATTTATTATTGTCACACGCGTTACTATATAGTGAAAAGTATTGATTCATTTCTCGTGTACAGATGGAGCATATCGTTCGTAGAGGAGGAAAGGAGAGGGTGCAGAATGTCGTGTTACAGTCACAGCGAGGGTGTGGAGAAAGATCATCTTAATGCGAGGTGGGTCCATTCAAAAGTCTGACGGCAGCAGGGAAGAAGCTGTTCTTGAGTCGGTCAGTACGTGACCTCAGACTTTTATATCTTTTTCCCGATGGTAGAAGGTGGATGAGAGAATGTCCGGGGGGCGTGTGGGGGGGGTCCTTAATTATGCTGGCTGCTTTTCCCGAGGCAGCGAGAAGTGTAGACAGAGTCAATGGATGGGAGACTGGTTTGCGTGATGGATTGGGCTATGTCCATGACCTTTTGTACTTCCTTGCGTCTTGGGCAGAGCAGGAGCCCAGACCAAGCTGTGATACAACCAGAAAGAATGCTTTCTCTAGTATTTGTAAAACTTGTTGAGAGTCATAGCTGACATGCCAAATTTCCTTCGTCTTCTGAGAAAGTAGAGGCGTTGATGGGATTTTCTTAACTATAGTGTCGGCACTGGGGGGACCAGGACAAGTTGTTGGTGATCTGGACACTTAAAAACTTGAAGCTGTTGACTCTTTCTATTTTGTCCCTGTTGATGTAGACAGGGGATAGGGCCCGGGTGGGATTGTGGTCAGTGCAGACTCGATGGGCCGAATAGCCTCTTTCTGCACTGGAGGGATTCTATGATTCTAGTCTAATCTGGGAAGATTTGACGTTAGGAAGAGGGAAACTCCAATATCCAGACCAATAACAATGAATTGCCATTATGTAGCTGCTTTGGGGAATTAGAACATCCAACAGCGTCACAGGAGCTCAAACAATATTTGACACCAAGTCACAGAAGGAGATCTGAGGGCACATGGCCAAAAGCTTGACTAAAGATGTAGGTTTTAAGGAGCATCTTCACGAGGAAAGTGACACAGAGACGCAGAGAGGTGTAGAGAGTTCACTCCAACACTTAGAGCTGAAACCACAGCTACTGATAATGGAACAACTGAGATCAGCGATGGACAAGAGACCAGAATTGGAGGAGCACAGATATCTTGCATGTTTGCAGGGTTGGAGGAGGCCTCGGTGAAACTTACCCCTGTGAAACTTTCTCACTGTGAAACTCTATCTGTCAAATTATCCCTGGGACACTCCCCAAACATGAAACTCCCTCCAAGCCATGTGAAAATCCTGAGACCTGCATGTTCCCCTCCAAGTCACACACCATCCTAATATGGAACTGTATCAGCCGTTCCTTCACTGTCACTGGTCAAAGCCTCTAATCCCTCCCTAACAGCGCTGTGGGTGTCGCTTCACCACATGGACTGCAGCAGCTTAAGAAACCTGGGCACGACCAACTTATCAAGCGTATTTAGGGATGGGGGCAACAAATGTTGGTGTTGCCAGAGGCATTCACATCCCACGAAAGAATAAAATAACAACTCCATTCTGAAGCTCCCACCCTAGAAAACCCTTGCATGTATACATCCCAGTATTCAGTCTCCTTCTTCCCCCACTCCATCTCATATGGGGATGGAAATAGTTTATAAATAATTCCCCTCACTCTTTCCCACCCTCTTCCTCTCTCTACCTGCCCTGTGCAGGAACAGAGCTGCACTGTGTACAAACAGACTACCTTTATCCCTCCCCGCCTCGCTTTCCCTCCTCCCTCCCATTCGTACCTGCTTACCTTCCTCCCCTTCCCTCCTTGCTTCCCTCTTCTATCCCTCCCCCCTCCCTCCCTTGCTCTCTCTCACTCCCTACCTCCCCCATCTGTCCCTTTATTTCTCTACCCCTTTCCCACTTTATCCTCTCTTTCCCCTCTCTCCCTCACTGTCTGTTCCCCTTATGGGCACGGTGGCACAGTGGGTCAGCATTGCAGCCTCACAGCGCCAGGGACCCGGATTTGGGTCGTTGTCTGTGTGGAGTTTGCACATTCTCCTTGCGTCTGTGTGGATTTCTCCGGTTTCCTCCCACAGTCCAAAGGATGTGCAGGTTGGGTGAACTAGTCATGTGAAATTGCCCCTTATTGCCCAAAGATGTGCAGGTTTAGTGGATTGGCCATGCAAATTGCCCCTTAGTGTCCAAAGATGTGCGGTTAGATGGATTGGCCATGGTAAATTGCCCCTTAGTGTCCAAAGATGTGTAGGTTAGGTGGATTGGCCATGCTAAATTGCCTCTTAGTGTCCAAAGATGAGTAGGTTAGGGTGGATTGGCCATGCTAAATTGTCCCCTTAGTGTCCAAAGATGAGCAGGTTAGAGGGATTCATGGGGTAAATATGTGGGATTGTGGGAAAAGGGTCTGGATGCGATAGTGTTCAGTACAGATTTGATGGACCAAATGGTCTCTTTCTGCACAGTAGGGATTCTGTGATTCTTCCCTGCTGCCGCCTGCTTCTCTCTCCCCTCCCTCCCTATCTTTCCTGGACAGAGGCAGAAGTTTGTACTCAGAGTTTAGTGTACTGTGTACAAACTGACTGCCTGGCACTGACTGCTCGGAGAGAAGCAATAAACTCAAAACAGGAAGCAGAGGCCCAGTCCGTTATTGGAAGCTGTGGAGTGTGAAAATTATACTGAGGACAGAATGCCTTGGCATTCACTACCTGACAGACAGAGAGAGAGAAAGAGGTGGTCAGTATCGGGAGCTGAGCGAAGTTTCTGCAGGGGGAGCAGAGCCCAGGGACATGGTAAGGGAGCGGTTTATTCCTCTCTCAGACTGGATTTGTGGATGGGTGAATTGTGGGTGAAGAAGAGCAGGGCTTTGGCTGCTAACCTGGGAAACAATGCAGTAGCTGCCTGTCACACTGAGAGAGATGGAGGCCCTGTGATCGTAAAGGGGAGAAGAGAGAGAGAGAGGGGGGAGTGTTATAAAGCATGAGAGAGAAATTAGACAGAAGGAGTGTAATGTGGATTGGGAGAGGAAATGAACTGAATAATGATATTATAGAGCGGTAAAGAGAGAGGGAAACTGGAGGTATAAATCCTGTCTCACATTATAATTGATTGGCCAGTTTATTGCATTATAATTTATTCACCAGTGTATTGAGTTGTGATTGATCGAGTACTATTCTGTACTGTGATTTATTTATTCACCAGTATTTTGTATTATTTTTCGCCGGGTGCTACGGTTTCCTCCCACAGTCCAAAGACTGTGGATTGGCTGCACTAAATTGCCCCTCATTTTGTCTGGGTGTGAGTGTGAGGGTGGCTGTGCTTGATGTGGTGAAGTGCCCCCCAAACTATAAGCCCCCGGTGACCGACTAACGTCCTGTTCTGGGAATAATTAGCAACAGAATCAGACGGAAGTCTGACCGATGTACTGTGGGTTGTAGAAAGGTTGAGAGAGAGAGAGAGATCTTGTATTACGATCCATCCAGGTCTATATTGTATTGAAATTTATCCAGGTAAATTCCATTGCCCTGTGACCCTGGATGACGGGTTAATCATAGAATCCATAAAATACCTACAGTGCAGATGGAGGCCATTCAGCCCATCTGCACCAACCACAATTCCACCCAGGCCCTATTCCTGTAACCCCACTTATTTACAGTAAGAAGTCTCACAGCACCAGGTTAAAGTCCAACAGGTTTAGTTGGTAGCACGAGCTTTCGAAGCGCTGTTCCTTCTTCAGGTGAGCGGCACTCACTCAGTCACTCACTCCTGTTGGACTTTAACGGGTGCTGTGAGACTTCTTATTGTGCTCACCCCAGTCCAACGCAGGCATCTCCACATCACTCCTACATATTTACCCTGCCAATCACCCTGACACTAGGGTCAATTTAGCACGGCCAATCAACCTCACCCACACGCGTTTGGACTGTGGGAGGAAACTGGAGCACCGGGAGGAACACGTGGGGAGAACGTGCAAACTCCACACAGACAGCGACCCGAGGCTGGAATTGAACCCGGGTCCCTGGCACTGTGAGGCAGCAGTGTTAACCACTGTGCCAATGTGTCGCCATTAGATGTTGTTGATTTTTTGATATAAAAGCAAAACGTTGCAGATGTTGTATATCTGAAATAAAGCAGAAAGTACTGGAAAAACCCAGCAGACCATTCCAAAGAAGATCCGGATTGGACTTGGAACACTGGCCGGGATTTTACGGCCTTGTTCATCATGGAAGCGTAAAATCCCGCTCGAGGTCAACGGACCTTTCCACGGTCCAGTCCTCACCTGCTCCGATTCCTGTGGCGGGCAGGCCAGTAAAATTCCAGCCATTGGGAAGAGTTTTCCAAAAAAAGGCTGGAATTTTCCAGCTGTTCAGGCCCCGCCCCTTCTGCAAGTAAGGACGGAGAATTTGGCGCTCAGCCAAGTCTTCATTCACTGCAGCGGGACTGGAGAACCCTGCCGGCATGAAAGGCTGGAAAATTCCAGCCTCTGTCTCATAACGGCAAGAATACCGGAGCAATCCACGCTGGTCTGTCAGGCATGGTCTGGAACGCAATCGTCCCACACTCAGTCAGTTTTTGGGAGAGCAGTGATGTGCTCGCTGTCCTGAAGTGGGTGGGGGAGGTCCCTAAACACACTGGGGGGGGACCCTAAACACACTGGGGGGGGGGGGACCCTAAACACACTGGGGGGGGGGGACCCTAAACACACTGGGGGGGGACCCTAAACACACTGGGGGGGACCCTAAACACACTGGGGTGGGGCCCTAAACACACTGGGGGGGACCCTAAACACACTGGGGGGGACCCTAAACACACTGGGGGGGACCCTAAACACACTGGGGGGGACCCTAAACACACTGGGGCGGGGCCCTAAACACACTGGGGTGGGGCCCTAAACACACTGGGGGGGACCCTAAACACACTGGGGGGGACCCTAAACACACTGGGGGGGGACCCTAAACACACTTGGGGGGGGGGCCCTTAAACACACTGCGGGGGGACCCTAAACACACTTGGGGGGGACCCTAAACACACTGGGGGGGGGACCCTAAACACCCTGGGGGGGGCGGTGTGTCCCTAAACACCCTGGTGGGGAGGGGGTCCCTAAACACACTGGGGGGCCCCTAAACATGGGTATATTAACCCAGTAACGACACTCAGTCTTTCTCTGTTCCATCGCTCGCTTCACATCATCATTTGTTTCATTTTTTTATTGATTTAGCTTCAAATCGAAACTTTTACATCGGTGCAAACACTTTTTAAAAAGCTGCAGGCAGTAACCTGAACAACATTGGTTTTTACAATATTTTCCCCAAGACACAGAGAACCAGCCCTTCCCTCCTTCCCATACTCACACTCCCTCCTAACTCCCCCTCCCCCACTCCCTCTTCCCCCTCCCCCACTCCCTCTTCCCCCTCCCCCACTCCCACTTCCCCCTCCCCCACTCCCTCTTCCCCCTCCCCCACTCCCTCTTCCCCCTCCACTCCCTCTTCCCCCTCCCCTTCTCTTCCCAACTCTTTCCCCCTCCCATCCCAATCCCCCTTCCCAATCGTTCCCCAGTCCATTTGAAGTTTTATCTCCCGGAATGAGCTGTGGCAGTGCAGTAGCCGAGTATTTTCCAGTGTACAATGGAAAGTTCCATTCCCAAACATCGCAGGGACATTTCTGAGCAATTCACATCTTGTGTAAGTCTGAATGTGAGCTGTGAGCATCTGCTGGTCACTGCTGAACCTGTAATACAGACAGCAGAGTAAAAACCTTGGATTTGCCATACAGACAGTGCACCCAAAAAAGACAGCGAGATGTCTGTCTACTTGAAAGTGAACAATAAAGGGGTGGGGGGGGGGGTGGCGGTGGGGGGACTGTCCTTAGTCTGAGAGATGGACACTAAAGGATGGAGGTCTGTCCTTATTCTGGGAGATGAATCCTGTAGAATAGGTTTATGGTTGTGCTCAGAATGAGTGTGGATAACGCTGTTCTTCTGGTTCAGAGTTGTTGTCTTGTGTTTATTAAGACTACACAGAACCAATAGAACAGATAAGCTGTCCTGTTTCTCAGAGATGGGGACATAAAGAACAGAGAATCTGCCCTTCTCTTTTCCTCTTCATTTACAGGATATGGGTGTTACTGCCTGGGACATCCCCAGTTGCCCTTGAGAAGGTGGTGGTGAGCTGACTTCTTGAACCCACTGCAATCCCTGAGGTGTAGTTACATACATTGTGCTGTTCGGGAGGAACTGCCAGGAATTGGACCCAGCCACAGTGAAGGAATGGCCGATACACTTCCAAGTCAGAATGGTGAGTGACTTAGAGTGGAACTTGCATGTGGTGGTGTTTCCACGTATCTGCTGCCCTTGTCTTTCTAGATGGTAGGGGTCAAAGGTTTGGAAGGTGCTGCCTAAGGAGCCTTTGTGAGTGTCCGCAGTACATCTTGTAGATGGTACACACGACTGCCACTGTGCTTTGGTGGTGGTGGAGTGAATGTTGGTGGATGTTGGTACCATTCGTGGATGGTGTCGAGCTTCTTGAGTGTGGTTGGAGCTGCACTCATCCAGACGTGTGGAGAGTATACCACCATCTGACTTGTGATTTGTAGATGGTGGACACACTTTGTGGGGGTCAGGAAGTGAATTCTCTCTGCAGGATTCCTAGCGTTTGATTTGCTTTTGTAGCTACAGAATTTATATGGCTGCGTCCAGTTCAGCTTCTGGTCAATGGTAACCCCCCCCAGGATGTTAATAGTGGGGGATTCAGCGATGGACACTAAACAACAGGAAACTGACCTTTTGTGGGTGAGCTCGATATTAAAGGACAGGAACTTCAAGGGTATGGACAGTAAAGGACAGGGAGTCTGACCACATTCTGGGAGATGGACACTACTGGGTGGCACGGTGGTTAGCACTGCTGCCTCACAAGCACCAGGGACCTGGGTTCGATTCCCAGCCCGGGTCATTGTCTGTGCAGAGTCTGCACGTTCTCCTCATGTCTGCGTGGGTTTCTTCCAGGTGCTTCGGTTTCCTCCCACAGTCCGAAACGATAGGTGCATTGGTCATGATAAATTCTCCGGCAATGTACCCGAACAGGTGCCAGAGTGTGGCAACTGGGGGATTTTCAGAGTAACTTCATTGCAGTGTTAATGTAAGCCTTACTTGTGACACTAATGATAAAACTTTAAACTGGCCAGGGAATCTGACTCTATTCTGGGACATGGACAGGAGAGGACAGGGAATCTGACCTTATTCTGGGACATGGACAGGAGAGGACAGGGAATCTGACCTTATTCTGCGACCTGGACACTAAAGGACAGGGAATCTTGTGCTATCCTGGAATATGGACACTTACAAACAGGAAACCTGACCTTATTCTTGGACTTGGACACTAAAAGGCAGGAAATCTGATGTTATTTCAGGAGATGGACACTAAAGGACTGGGAATCTGACCTTATTCTGGAACGTGGACAATTAAGGACTTGGAACCTGACTTTTCGTTTGGAGTTCTACACTGAATTACAGGGATGGATAGGGAATCTTAGGTTATTCTGGGACATGGAAACTAATGGACTGGGAATCTGATCTCATTCTGGGACATGGACACTAAAGGACAGGGAATCTGTCCTTATTCTGGGATATGGACACTAAAGGACAGGAATCTGGCCTTATTCTGGGACATGAACACTAAAGGACTGGGAATCTGATCTTATTCTGGGACATGGACACTAAAGGACAGGGAATCTGGCCTTATTCTGGGACATGGACACTAAAGGACTGGGAATCTGATCTTATTCTGGGACATGGACACTAAAGGACAGGAATCTGGCCTTATTCTGGGACATGGACACTAAAGGACAGGGAATCTGACCTTATTCTGGGACATGGACACTAAAGGACAGGGAATCTGATCTTATTCTGGGACATGGACACTAAAGGACAGGGAATCTGACCTTATTCTGGGACATAGACACTAAAGGACAGGGAATCTGACCTTATTCTGGGACATGGACACTAAAGGACAGGGAATCTGACCTTATTCTGGGATATGGACACTGAAGGACTGGGAATGTGACCTTATTCTGGGATATGGACACTGGAGGACTGGGAATCTGACCTTATTCTGGGACATGGACATGAAAGGATAGGGAATCTGATCTTATTCTGGGACATGGACACTAAAGGACAGGGAATCTGGCCTTATTCTGGGACATGGACACTAAAGGACTGGGAATCTGATCTTATTCTGGGACATGGACACTAAAGGACAGGAATCTGGCCTTATTCTGGGACATGGACACTAAAGGACAGGGAATCTGACCTTATTCTGGGACATGGACACTAAAGGACAGGGAATCTGATCTTATTCTGGGACATGGACACTAAAGGACAGGGAATCTGACCTTATTCTGGGACATAGACACTAAAGGACAGGGAATCTGACCTTATTCTGGGACATGGACACTAAAGGACAGGGAATCTGACCTTATTCTGGGACATGGACAGGAGAGGACAGGGAATCTGACCTTATTCTGCGACCTGGACACTAAAGGACAGGGAATCTTGTGCTATCCTGGAATATGGACACTTACAAACAGGAAACCTGACCTTATTCTTGGACTTGGACACTAAAAGGCAGGAAATCTGATGTTATTTCAGGAGATGGACACTAAAGGACTGGGAATCTGACCTTATTCTGGAACGTGGACAATTAAGGACTTGGAACCTGACTTTTCGTTTGGAGTTCTACACTGAATTACAGGGATGGATAGGGAATCTTAGGTTATTCTGGGACATGGAAACTAATGGACTGGGAATCTGATCTCATTCTGGGACATGGACACTAAAGGACAGGGAATCTGTCCTTATTCTGGGATATGGACACTAAAGGACAGGAATCTGGCCTTATTCTGGGACATGAACACTAAAGGACTGGGAATCTGATCTTATTCTGGGACATGGACACTAAAGGACAGGGAATCTGGCCTTATTCTGGGACATGGACACTAAAGGACTGGGAATCTGATCTTATTCTGGGACATGGACACTAAAGGACAGGAATCTGGCCTTATTCTGGGACATGGACACTAAAGGACAGGGAATCTGACCTTATTCTGGGACATGGACACTAAAGGACAGGGAATCTGATCTTATTCTGGGACATGGACACTAAAGGACAGGGAATCTGACCTTATTCTGGGACATAGACACTAAAGGACAGGGAATCTGACCTTATTCTGGGACATGGACACTAAAGGACAGGGAATCTGACCTTATTCTGGGATATGGACACTGAAGGACTGGGAATGTGACCTTATTCTGGGATATGGACACTGGAGGACTGGGAATCTGACCTTATTCTGGGACATGGACATGAAAGGATAGGGAATCTGATCTTATTCTGGGACATGGACACTAAAGGACAGGGAATCTGGCCTTATTCTGGGACATGGACACTAAAGGACTGGGAATCTGATCTTATTCTGGGACATGGACACTAAAGGACAGGAATCTGGCCTTATTCTGGGACATGGACACTAAAGGACAGGGAATCTGACCTTATTCTGGGACATGGACACTAAAGGACAGGGAATCTGATCTTATTCTGGGACATGGACACTAAAGGACAGGGAATCTGACCTTATTCTGGGACATAGACACTAAAGGACAGGGAATCTGACCTTATTCTGGGACATGGACACTAAAGGACAGGGAATCTGACCTTATTCTGGGATATGGACACTGAAGGACTGGGAATGTGACCTTATTCTGGGATATGGACACTGGAGGACTGGGAATCTGACCTTATTCTGGGACATGGACATGAAAGGATTGAAAATCTGACTTTATCCTGGAATATGGACAATAACAAACAGGAAATCTGACCCTATTCCTTGATTTGGAGACTAAGAGGCAGGAAATCTGATGTTATTTTAGGAGATGGACACTAAAGGACAGGGAATCTGCCCTCATTCTGGGATATGGACCAAAATACTGGAAAACCCATTTTATTCTGGAGTATGGACACTGAAGGACAGGGAATCTGACCTTATTCTGGGCTATGGACACTAAAGAGCTGGGAATCAGACCTTATTTTCAGTCATGGACACTAAAGGACTGGGAATCTGACCTTAGTCGGGGAAATGGACACTAAACAGTCATAGCATCCCGACAATGCGGAATAAGGCCGTTCAGCCCATCAAGCCTGCACTGACACCAATCCCATCAAAGCCTACCTTATACACCCACGGATTTGCACTGCTATGCCTCTTGACTCTAACGGGCAATTTAGCACAGCCAATTAACCTAACCCGCACATCTTTGGACTGTAGTAGCAAACCGGAGCAGCCGGAGGAAATCCAGGCAGACACGGCAAACTCCACACAGACAGTTACCTGAGGCCGGACCTGAACAAAGGCCCCTTTTGCTGTGAGGCAGCAGTGCTAACCACGTGCCACTATCCTACCCAAGAGTGGAGGGTAACCTGACTTTATTCTGTGACATGGACACTAAAGGACACAGAATCTTTCCTTATTTTGGGACATGGACTGTAAAGGACTGGGAATCTGACCTTATTCTGGGACATGGACACTAAAGGACTGGGAATCAGATCTTATTCTTGGACATGCACACTAAAGGACTGGGAATCTGATCTTATTCTTGGACATGGACACTAAAGGACTGGGAATCTGATCTTATTCTTGGACATGGACACTAAAGGACAGGGAATCTGATCTTATTCTCCGACATGGACTCTAAAGGTAGGGAATGTGATCTTAGTCAGGGAAATAGACACTAAGCAATCGTAGTATCCCGACAATGCAAAAGGAGACCATTCAACCCATTAAGCCTGCACTGACACAAATGGCAACCAAACCCGATCTCGAATTCTCACGCGTTTACCCTGCTAATCCCCCGACACTAAGGGGCAATTTAGCACAGCCAATCAATCTAAACCGCACAGCCTTGGACGGTAGTAGCAAACCGGAGCACGTGGAAATCCAGGCAAACAATGGGAGAACGTGCAAACTCCACACAGACATTTACCTGAGGCCGGACCTGAACCTGAGTCCCTGGTGCTGTGAGGTAGCAGTGCTCACCATTCTGCCGCAGGGGGGACAGGAAATCTGACTTTATCCTGAAATATGCAGACTACAAACAGGGAATCTGTCCTTATTCTGGGACATGGGCACTAAAGGACAGGGAATCTGACCTTATTCTGGGACATGGACACTAAAGGACAGGGAATCTGACCTTATTCTGGGACATGGACACTAAAGGACTGGGAATCTGACCTTATTCTGGGACATGGACACTAAAGAACTGGGAATCTGACCTTATTCTGGGACATGGACACTGAAGGACAGGGAATCTGACCTTATTCTGGGACATGGACACTGAAGGACAGGGAATCTGATCTTATTCTGGGAAATGGACACTAAAGAACAGGGAATCTGATCTTATTCTGGGACATGGGCACTAAAGGACAGGGAATCTGTCCTTATTCTGGGAAATGGACAATGAAGGACAGGGAATCTGACCACTCGGGTGAATGAAAATCCCTGGATCAGGTGAAGTGAAAAGCTTAAAATAACAGTAGTTTGTTGCCACTCAACTGTGGGTGTGTTTGTAACCTAATGGTTGGAATTAGAGAGTTGGATAATAAGATGTGGGAATCAATTGTAGATAAACCCTGTTATTATTGAATTGAAAATTAAACTCTGGTCACCTTGACGACAGTAACAAAGGTGCTGTAGAGGAAACTGAGAATAAACAGAATGGCAAAGGCAGCAACTGTCAGCGCGTTGTCATCTCCCTCCAAGTCTTCCATTTCTTCCTTTCCTTCCTCTCCTGTCACATCTGGAGGTGGTTCTGAAACGAAGAGAAATCGGAGCTGTTAGAGTTCACATCAAGGTCCCCAACATCTCAATAGTTTGAAGATAACACAGCAAAGGAGGAGATGACAGTGGAGCAGTGGGGGCGAGGGAGGTGATGGCCTAGTGGTATTATCGCTAGATTATTATATCAGAAACTCAGCTAATTGTCTGGGGACGCGAGTTCGAATCCCGCCACGGCAGATGGTGGAATTTCAATTCAATTAAAAAATCTGGAATTGGGAGTCGACCAAAGATCATGAAACCATTGTCGATTGTTGTAAAAAAAACCATCGGGTTCACTGATATCCTTGAGGGAAGGAAATCTGCCATCCTTACCCAATCTCACCTATGTGTGACTCCAGAGCCACAGCAATGTGGTTGACTCTCAACTGACCCTCAGGTAACTAGGGATGGGCAATAAATGCTGGCCAGCCAGCAATGCCCATGTCCCACAAATGAATAAAGAAAAAGCACTGGGAGCAGTGAATCATTACAAACTCTCTGCTTCTCAACATGTCTCTCTCTCTCTATGATTCTGTCACCCTCTTCCCTCTATCCCCAGGAATTCTGTTCCCTTGTTTCACTGTCACTCTCACACTTTCTCTCTGTCTGTCACACTCTCTTTTTCTCCAGTAACACCCATTGACCTGCAGGGAGCACTCTGAGATTATCCCCACAACCAGGATGAAATTCCTTTCACTTCAAATATTTCTTTCTTTTTGATTCGCTGCCTCTATTTAATATTTCAGTTGACCCAGTATTTTCTGAGGCAGCATTAGATGAGCCTGTGCAGTCACCAGATACGACACTGACCTTATCTGCTCAGTAACACAAATTGCTGTGAGTGGTGATGTGAGAGAGTGAGGGACCAAATGGATTCTGAAAGCCTGCAGTTCATGGATCGCTGTGATGGGGTTTTGTGGATAAAATTCCCACCTCTGGCTCAGAGAATTGTGGATTTGAGTTTCACTCCAGAGACTAGAGTGCATCATTCAGGCAGGCACTACGATGCAGGACTGAGAAAGTGCTGCAGTGTCGGAGGTGCCGCCTTTCAAATGAGACGTTAAGCGATGGCCCTCAGGCTGATGTTAATGTGTAAATGAGCCACAACACTACTGGAAGAAGAGCAGGAAGTTCCCTGCAGTGTTCTGAGCCGGACAACATCCATCTTTCAACCTAAACACCCAAAACCAGATGATCCAGTCATTCTCACAGTTCTCAGTGTGGGAACTGACTGAGAGCAAATTGAATTGGGTAAACCGAGAAAGACCAAAGCCAACCTGACATTAGTATGGTACAATGATGATGGAGTTGTTTTAAAGTTTCTTTATTAGTGTCACAAGTAGGCTTATATTAACGCTGCAGTGAATTAATGTGAAAATCCCCCAGCTGCCACACTCCAGCGCCTGTTCGGGTACACTGAGGGAGAATTCAGCATGGCCAGTGCACCTCACCAGCACGCCTTTTAGACTGTGGGAGGAAACCCACGCAGACACGGGGAAATCGTGCAGACTCCGCACAGTGATCCAAGCTGGGGGCTGAACCCAGTTCCCCAGCGCTGCGAGGCAGCAGTGCTAACCACTGTGCTGCCTTGTTGTGGGCCAATCATCGCAACTCTGCTGGTTGCAAGCACATTGCACTCACCACATCTCATGTCCTAAGTTAGGGCGGCATGGTGGCACAGTGGTTAGCACTGCTACCTCACAGCGCCGGGGACCCAGGTTCGATTCCCAGCTTGGGTCACTGTCTGCATGTTCTCCCCGTACTGTGCGGGTTTTCTCTGGGTGCTCCAGTTTTCTCATAAAAGAAATCCAAAAAATATGCTGGTTAGGTGCATTGACCACACTAAATTCTCCCCCAGCTTTCCCAAACAGGCCCCAGAGTGTGGCAGAGTGAGGATTTTCACAGTAACTTCATTGCAGTGTTAATGTAAGCCTACTTGTGACACGAATAAATAAACTTTAAGTTTGACTGAGTTTCTCAAACACACCAACAATGAAGAGTCGAAACTGAAACCTTTTCACATCATGTTTATTGAAACTGGATCAGGACGCTTTGCCACGTACAATTAACCCTTTGTGGGATCTCACACTCGATCAAATGGAGCAGAAAAATATTGCAAAGGGAACTCAGGACTTTCAGACATTTGGAGAAAAGGACGTTCGGTGTCTGATTCAATCACCAAATAGTTCTTTAACTCAATTATTGAGCAAAGCTGTTTTCTGTGACCTGTCACCAGAAGAGAGATGTTCTTGTGATCACAACAATCCTCTGGCTGCATTAACCATCCATTTACAAGGATTATATAAATGGCTGATTGAATGGCCAGATGTTATGAGCAGGATTTAAAACTCTCGGTCAGGACAAGTGACACATTGACCAGGGTGGGTTTGCTGTGAGATTTATTAATGCTCCTGAACAGGTCTGATGTGACTGACTCATGTCCCACCACACAGGAGTAAGTGGTCCCGCTGTTCCACTCGTCCGCAGAGACTGTCAGCTGACTGCTCGACTTCCAGCTGCTGTGACCGTCCTCGCTCACCGGCTGGTTCACGAATCCCAATTTGAGGAGAGTGTCATTGGCCATCCAGGCCAGGTAGATGTCTGCGGGGGAGAATCCGGTCACCAGGCACACCAGGGTCGCAGTCTGGTCCTTCTCCATCTCCTCCGACGAAGGGGGAAGGAGGTAGACTTGAGGCTGAGTCTTAACCTCAACTGGAAACAGAGACAACATAGATTAGACTGAGTCTTTCTCTCTTGTATTTACCCACTGACACAAACCGGGTGAGCAAGACGGGGCGGCACGGTAACACAGCGGGTTTCCATGCTGTAAACCTCTATGACTCTTTGACTAGTTCCATCCACACGTACCTTGGGCTTTCCTGATTGACCTCTTCTCCGGCGTGGGCAAACTCTTGTCCTCCACCCAACACAAATACTCAACTCCGCTTTCCCACTCTGCGACGGGGACCGTCAATCTGCTGAAGATCATGTCTCTGTCTCCATTCCTCTTGGGACTCTGAGTCTTCACTCCATCTTTTCTCTCAATTCCATCCACCTGCCAGGTCACCCTGGCTCCCTCCAAATCACCATGAAGTATCTCACAAAGAAGAGTGGCTGTCCTGTTCCTCCAGATCTCTTCAAAAGGAGGTTTCCTTAAGGTGACTGAGATCCCAGTGTCCAAACACTGATCTGGGTGAGAAATGACAATGATTATTTCATGATTCCCCAATGGGATGAGGAAGTGGCTTTGCAAGGCTGGCGATTCAGGCCCGTCATCACAGATACAGCAGTGGCTCACAGGGCTCTTTCACAGGGTTTGTGCCTGGAGCCACATCTGAGGCAGACAGGGTCAGGACAGTCGGCACGGTGGCACAGTGGTTAACACTGCTTCCTCCCAGCGTCAGGGACCCAGGTTCAAATCCAGCCTCGGGTCACTGTCTGTGTGGAGTCTGCATGCTCTCCCTGTACCTGCGAGGGTTTCCTCTGGGTGCTCAGGTTTTCTCCCACAGTCCAAAGATGTGCAGGTTAGGTGGAGTGGCTGTGCTAAATTGACCTTAGTGTTAGGAGGATCAGCTGGGTAAATAAGTGGGTTACAGGGATAGGGCCTGGGCGGGATTGTGGTTGGTATAGAGTCGATGGGCTGAATGGCCTCAAGGAACAAAAAACAAAGAAAATTACAGCACATGAACAGGCCCTTCAGCCCTTCAAGCCTGCACCGACCATGCTGCCCGAGTTAACTAAATCCCCAACCTTTCCGGGGACCATATCCCTCCATTCCCATCCTATTCATGTGTTTGTCAAGATGCCCCTTCAAAGTCACGATGGTATCTGCTTCCTCTACCTCCCCCGGCAGTGAGTTCCAGGCACCCACCACCCTCTGTGTAAAAAATGTGCCTCGTACATCTCCGTTAAACCTACGCCCCCGAGTAATTGACTCTTCTACCCTGGGAAAAAGCTTCTGACTACCCGCTCTGTCTGTGCCTCTCATAATCTTGCAGACTTCTATCAGGTCTTCCCTCAACCTCTGTTGTTCCAGTGAGAACAAACCAAGTTTCTCCAGCCTCTCCTCATAGCTAATACCCTCCATACCAGGGCAACATCCTGGCAAATCTTTTCTGTATCCTTTCCAAAGCCTCCACATCCTTTGGTAGTGTGGCGACCAGAATTGAACACTATATTGCAAGTGCCTCCTTCTGTGCTGTAGGGGTTCTAACCTATAATCTTTCCTGAAACCAACATTAACAAACCAGTTGGGTTTTTAATGACAAGAGAACAGCTTCTGGTTGACTGATGCCAGAGTTTAATTTCCAATTTTTACTTTCTAAAACCAAATTCAAATTCTCAAGCTGTGCTGGATTTGAACTCAGTTCTCTGGACCATTAATTGGCCGTGTCAGCCTTGCCTCGTTCGCCGGGCTGCCTCCTCTCCATTGCTACATGTTCAAGTCCCATGACAGATACTTGAGTTCATGAGCAAGAATGACCAACCAGTACTGAGGGAACTCTGCACTGTTTCCAGTGCCATCTTTCAGAAAGAGACCTGAAACCAAGGTCCCTTCTCAGGCTGAAGAAACAGATCCTATTGTCAGGGTTCTGAAGAAGAGGAAAGTAGTCAATATATAGCAATTATCTGATTGTCATATTGGCATGTCAGCTCCAACTCTCACCAACTTTTACAGATGCACCATAGAAAGCATTCTTTCTGGTTATATCACAGCTTGGTATGGGCTCCTGCTCTGCCCAAGACCGCAAGGAACTACAAAAGGGTTCTGAATCTAGCGCAACCCATCACGCAAACCATCCTCCCATCCATTGACTCTGTCTACACTTCCCACTGCCTCAGGGAAAAGCAGCCAGCAGAATTAAGGATCCCACGCACCCCGGACATTCTCTCTTCCACCTTCTTCCGTCGGGAAAAAGATAGAAAAGTCTGAGGTCACGTACCGACCGACTCGAGAACAGCTTCTTTCCTGCTGCTGTTGGACTTTCGAATGGACCTACCTCGCATTAAGTTGATCTTTCTCTACACCCTATCTATGACTGCACTCTCTCGTTCTCTTTTCTATGAATGGTATGCTTGTCTGTGTAGTGTGCAAGGAACAATACTTTGCACTGTATACCAAGGTATGTGAGTTTAATGAATCAAATCAAATTAGCTGACATTTTCCTTGCATTGAAGCTGTGTCTACACCTGATGGAAAGCATTTTACTGGCTGTGAAACACATTGGAAAATCCTGAGGATGTGAAAGGTACAATATTAATGTGATTGTATCTTTCTGTGTTCAGGCCTCTGGATTACTGACCCACTCAAACACCCACTGCATAAACACGCGGACATTGTCCGTGTTAAACTTCCTGACCCTCACAGAGTTTACAGCCTCAGGGATTAACTGTATTAATTTTGGAGTTGGGGCCCCAGGGTCATACCTCGGATGATCTTCACTGTCTTGCTGCTGTTGAAGTGGGAGGGTGGGTGAGACACAGTGCAGGTGAAGGCTGAGCCTTGCATCCACTCCGCTGTACTCACAGTCAGGTAGTGCCTGACACTGAATGTCCCTGCCTGCTCCAGAGCGGTGAGCCCAGCACGAGTCTTGGAGGAGATCAGAACACCATCTTTCTCCCAGGTGACATTCACGAAGTCCGGGTAGAATCCAGTGATCAAACACTCGAGTGTGGCTGTGCTCATACTCTTCATCTCTTCTTCTGCTGGGGGCAGCAGTCTAACTGTGGGACTTTTTGGCTTCACTGGAACAAATGGGTAAACACGGGAAGCGTTAAAATTTTCCCCCTCAAGCCTACCAAAGTCAGGAAATTAATTTCTGATTGTTTGCCCACCTTTTGCTCTGCTTATCCGTTTTGACACCGGTGCAGATGAGGCAGCACCATGCACGGAGCACACAAACTCCACCCCGCTCTCCCATTCCTCTGCACTGGTTCGAAGTTGGCTGACGATAATGTGCAGGCTCCCTTCCCTTGTGGGCGGATAAGTCAAAACTCCGTCACTTCGACTCTTGTCACTCACTTCCCAGAGGATTTGGATTGGGCTCGGATCAGAACAGACCACTGAGCACTCCAGGGTAGCCGTCTTGTTCATCCAAACCTCTCTGATGGAAGGATTTCGGATCAAGACAGTCATTTCTGGGAACGGGAAAGGGGAAAAGTTCAGAGAAATCAAAACAAAAACAGAAAATGCTGGAGAAACTCAGCAGGTCTGATAGTGTCCATGGAGAGATGGGGCTTCCCATTCCAAACACAAGGAGACTTGGGAGTCCTTGTTCAAGATTCTCTCGAGGTTAATGTGCAAGTTCAGTCGGCAGTTAGGAAGACAAATGCAATGTTAGCATTCATGTCGAGAGGGCGAGAATACAAGGGCAGGGATGTACTGTTGAGGGTGTGTAAGGCTCTGGTCAGATCCCATTCGGAATATTGTGAGCATTTTGGGTCCTGTATCTGAGGAAGGATGTGCTGGCCTCGGAAAGGGTCCAGAGGAGATTCACAAGAATGATCCCTGGAATGAAGAACTTGTCGTATGAGGATCCTGGATCACCTCAGGCTTAGAATCCTCAATCTAATGTTCCATTGGCTTCACTTCTCCTGATCTCAGTAATCTTCTCCATTCCTACAGCCATCCAGAAACTCTGTATAACTCTACTCTCTGGTACATCCTTCACTCGCTTTCCACCCAGCATCGGTGGACGTTCCTTCAACCATCTGGGCCCCAATCTCTGCAACTCACTGCCCAAACCTCAGCGACTTGTCACCTCTCTCCCCTCGTTTGAGACTCTCCGTAAAGCCTCCCTCTTCATCCAAGCTTTCAGTATATCACAATATCTTCTCCTTCTGGCTCAGTGTCAGCTCCCCTTTGGTTTTGTTCCTGTCAGGCCTTTTGGAATGGTTTGCTCCATTGATGGCGCTATATCAATGCACATTGCCATTGACGGTAATTCCTTGTGAAAGAAGATGGTTAGTTTGCATTGGGAGAACAACCCCCAGAAATCAGAGGAAGGAACACAAGCTCCTTCTTCCTGGAGGTTGGGATTATTTCTGCATAACATGTACTTTCCCCAGTTTCATTCAGAGTTACTGGCCTGGGAAGATAACGCTTGAATTGTTCCCATTTTCTGTTTTATATTCATCTTTCAATTCATTCATGGGACGTGGGCGTTGCTGGCTGGCTAGCTTTTATTGCCCATCCCTCGTTGCCCTTGTTCAGAGGGCAGTTGAGAGTTAACCACATTTCTGTGGCTCTGAAGTCTTATGTTGGTCAGGCCAGGTAAGGAAGGCAGATTTCCTTCCTAAAGAACATCAGTGAACCAGATCGGTTTTTCCGACAATTGACAATGGTTTCGTGGTCATTCGTGGATTCTTAATTCCAGATACTTCTTATTGAATTGAAATTCACCATCTGGAGTGGCAGGATTTGAACGCTGGGTACCCAGAACGTGAGCTGAGTTTCTGGATTAATAGTCGAGCAGTAATACCATGAGACCATCGTCTCCTCTCAAGGACATTGGCATTTCAGATATCCAGCAGTTTACTGTGTGTGCTGTACAAAGAGCAGAACAGCACAGGAACAGGCCCTTCGGCCCTCCAAGCCTGCACCAATCATGATGCTTGCCTAAACTAAAACCGTATGCACGTACAGAGTCCGTATCCTTCCATTCCCATCCTATTCATGTATTCGTCCAGTTGCCCGTTAAATACTATGGTACCTGCTCCCATTACCTCCCCGGTCAGCACATTCCAGACATTCACCATCCTCTGTGTAAAAAAAATTTGTCTCGCAAGCTCCTCTAAACTTTTCCCCACACACCTTAAACCGATGTACCCTCGTACTTGACTTTTCTACCCTAAGGAAAGAGCATCTGACTATCCACTCTGTCCATGCCACTCATAATCTTGTAAACCTCTATCAGGTCGCCACCCCTCAACCTTCATCGTTCCATTGAGAACAAACCGAGTTTCTCCAACCTCTCCAGAGCAGGCAACATCCTGGTAAACCTCTTCCATACCCTCTCCAAAGCCTCCACATCCTACACTATTAAAAAAACATTTCTTTTATGAATCACAAGTGCTGTGATTCACACTGATCTCTCCTGACGTAATATTAACGTTTATGATGATATCTCTGTCTAGATAAAAATCTGTCTTGTACACCAACCATCACCCCTTGTGGCTGCAGTTTCAGCTCCTGTTCAGCGCACAGTGTCTGTCTGACAGGACTGGGTCTTTTATAAGGTTGAGGCGTTCCACTTCTCTCTCTTGTCTTTGAAACAAAACATTCACCAATTTCCTTCCACTTTGGGATCGCTGATTCTGTTCATCACTGAGTCGAAGTCCATTTTCCGAGTTTGTCAGGAAACCTGACAGGGTTTGTGAAAAGTCCCCTTAACCTTGTAAAATAATTATATTATTAGACACTGGGCATTTAATTCCATTTTCCCACTCTGAGGAAATTGAAACAAAGAGTCGAGAGGACAAGAATACAAGAGCAGGGATGGACTTCTGAGGCTGTATCAGAGTCTGGTCAGACCCCATTTGGAATATTGTGAACAGTTTTGGGTCCCCATATCTAAGGAAGGATGTGCTGGCCTTGGAAAAGGTCCAGAGGAGGTTCATAAGACTGATGCCTGGAATGAAGAACAGTTGAGGACTCTGGGTCTGTACTCGTTGGAGTTTAGAAGGATGAGGGTGGATCTTATTGAAACTTACAGGGTACTGTGAGGCCCTGGATAGAGTGGACGTGGAGAGGACGTTTCCACTGGTAGGAAAAACTGGAACCAGAGAGGGCACAACCTCAGGCTAAAGGGACGATCCTTTAAAACAGAGATGAAGAGAAATTTCTTCAAACAGCGTGGTTAATCTGTGGAAATCTTTGCCACAGAAGGCTGTGGAGGCCGGGTCATTGAGTGTCTTTAAGACAGAGATAGATAGGTTCTTGATTAAATGGAGATCAGGGGTTATGGGGAAAAGGCAGGAGAATGGGGATGAGAAAAATATCAGTCATGATTGAATGGCAGAGCAGACTCAATGGGCCGAGTGGCCTAATTCTGCTCCTATGGTGTTATGGTCTTCCCCAACTTGGATTCCTGTGAAGACTGAGTTCCTGTGAAGACTGATATCAGTGTCCAGGATTGCAGGAGTGAAGGGAACTGTTCCCATTTCTGCCACCCAGAATTTAATCAAAAACTGTACAGATTGTGCAGGGCACCAGGTACATCCTAAATCACTGATTTGCCTCAGAGCCAATCACACCATTCTGCTGGATCAACAAGGCCCAACCCGCCAGCCCCCGACCTTTCCATCTCTCTGAGTGACAAACATGCTTCTAATTCTCGACAGCCTTAGAGAGACAATGGTCAGGCGGTGGGGTCAGGTTCCTATTCAATCTGACCTGGAGCATTTCACAAGAAAATGATCATTTAGATTAGAAACATGGAAGATAGAAGCAGGAAGAGGCCATTCAGCCCTTCAAGCCTGCTCCGCTATTCATTACCACCATGGCTGATTGTCTAACTCAATTCTGCTTTCTCCCCAGAACCTTTGATGCCGTTTGCCCCAAGCCGCCTCTTGAATACATTCGATGGTTTGGCATCAACTGCTTCCTGTGGTAATGGATTCCAGAGGCTCATCACTCTTTGGGAGAAGAAATGTCTCCTCACCTCCGTCCTAAATGGTCTATCCCGAATCCTCAGACTGTGACCCCTGGTTCTGGACACTCCCACCATCGGGAATATCCTCCCTGCATCGACCCTGCCTGGTCCTATTCGAATTTTTTAGTCTCCATGAGATCCCCTCCCGCCCTCATTCATCTGAACTCCAGCGAAAACAATCCTAACGGAGTCACTCTCTCCTCATACATCAGTTCCACCATCCTGGGAATCAGCCTGGGAACCCTTCGCTGCACTTCCTTGAGAGCAAGAACATCCTTCCTCAGAAAAGGAGACCAAAAACTGCACACAATACTCTAGGCGTGGCCTCACCAAGGCCCTGTATAGTTGCAATAGCACATCCCTGTTCCTGTACTCGAAACCTCTCGCAATGATGGCCAACATACCATTTGCCTTCTTTACCCCCCTGCTGTACCTGTATGCTCATCTTCAGAGACTGGTGCACAAGGACACCCAGGTCCCTCTGCACACTCCCCTCTCCCAATTTATAGCCATTCAGGTAGTGATCTGCCTTCTTGCTTTTGCTTCCAAAGTGAATAACCTCACACTTATCCAAATTACACTGCATCTGCCACTGATTAGTTCACTCACCCAACCTGTCCAGATCATGCTGAAGGATTTCTGCATCCTCCTCAGTTCAGGAGTGGGTTGGGTGGGGAAGGGGAACCCAAACTATGGCAGTTGCTTGTTGCATTGTTGACACTTTCATTCTGACAGACACCACAGGCTGGATCTGAACCTCCTGGATGGTTCTTAATAACATCCAACAGCCAATTCCATTCACAGTCAATCACTTTATTGAACAAGTTTGAGGGTGACATTTGAATTGGAGCTTCTCGCCATTTTTCAGGGTCACATCGAGGTTATTCTTGTGGATAATCTTCGGCATACACCCAGCACAATTGCAGGGAGGACAAGTGCCAGGAGGACCTGGAACTGGAAGAGTTGCAGATTAAGCCTTACACATTTTCACTCCCCCTCCCGTGTGCCAGGAAATTGGAAGAAGCACACGGCCCCGGAACTCAGCTCAGTCCTGCCTTTTCAGGATCCGAAAGGGACCGGATCATGTTGACATTGAAAAGCCCACTTACCTTATCCAGAACGGTCAGAGGAAATTGACCTGAGCTTGGAGGAGGAGGGTGCAGTCAGAGAGTCATACAGCACAGAAAAGGCCTTTCAGCCCATCGAGTCTGCACCAATAATACCCACCAGTAAACACACGCTAATCCCATCTTCCAGCACTTGTTCCATATCCTTGAATGTTATGGAGGTGGATTCTCCTCTCCCGCTCACCACGGGAATCATAGCGAGCAGGTGTGGGGGAGAGGGGGTGGACCACAAGAAGGTCTATTGACTCGGGTGGGGGGGGTGGGGGGGGGTGGCAGGGAATGGGGAGGTGGTCTCTGGATTTGGAGTGAGTGTAGCTGGAAAATCCCACCCATGATGGTTCAAGTGCCCATCCAAATATTTTTGAAAGGTTGTAAGGTTTCCAGCCTCCACTACCTTCCCAGGCAGTGAATTCCAGATTCCCACCACCTCCTGTGTGATTTTCTTTTCTCAAATCCCCTCTGAATCTCCTAACACTCACTCAAAAACTCTGCTCCCTCCTGATTGAGGGATGAGGGGTTTGTCGTATGAAGAGCGATTGAACAGTTTAGGCCTCAACTCTCTGGAATTTTGAAAGGATGAGGGAAGATCAAATTGAGGTGTACAAGATGATAAAAGGTATGGATAAAGTAGACGTGGAGAGGATGCTTCCTCTTGTGGGACATTCTGGGACGAGAGGTCAGAGTCTAAGGAGAAGGGGTAGCAAATTTAAAACAGAGTTGAGGAGAAACTACTTCTCCCAAAGGGTTGTGAATCTGGAATTCGCTACCCCAAAGTGTGGTGGATACTGGGACAGTGAGTCAATTTAAGCAGGGATTAGACTGATTTTTAACTGGTGATGAGTTGAAGGGTTACGGGGAGAATACAGGAATGACTAACTCCTCAACCCAGGAGAACAGCTGCTCCCTGCTCACCCTACCTAAACCCCTCATAATCTGATACACCTCAATCCCCCTCAGCCTTCTCTGGTCTAAAGAAAGTGATCCAAGCTTATCCAGTCTCTCCTTATGGCTCAAATACTCCACTCCCAGGCAGCACCCTGGTGAACCTCCTCTTCACCCCCTCCAGTGCGATCACATCCTTCCTATAGTGAGGTGGCCAGAACGGCACCCAGTACTCCAGCTGTGGCCTCACCAACGCTCTGTACAGCTCCAATGTGTCTGATAAAAGCAAGTGATGGAGGGTGGGGGAGTTCTATCGAAAAGGAAAATGTGGGGAATGAATTGATGAGCAGTCAGTTGGGTGATTTCTGGAGCAGGCTCAGGAAACGGTGAGGCCAATCCCGGCCATTCCTTCAAACACAAAACTGGAAAGATTTCCTGTATAAAGCAGCGTTTGGGAGGCAGTAGAAAAGGAAACATTGGGAGCTGATTTGAACTGTGGATGGGATTCGATGTGTTGGGTATCAGATGGGACGTATCAGCTGGACCACTTCACACCCAGCCCCATCTTCATTTGGAGTCACGGAGAATTCCATTGGATAAGGGTGGGAAACAGACAGTGACCCAATTCCAGCAGTTTCCCTCTGCTTCCTGCATTCCATTCAAATTACTCCCCTTAAGTGTCAAAACACCAAACACTGAACATTTTACCCCCTCACTGCAGGCTTGTTATTGGGGACAATGATTCTGAATTGAGGGAAAGTCTTTGCCCATGAAGTGAACACGAGTCTGAATTACTGACGGGATATTCCTTTCCTCTCTCAGACACCACTTACCCTCTCGGTATCTCAAACTGATCCCCTGATTGAAGTTCGAAGGTGCGTGGGTCACTTGACAAACGTAGTCATCTCTTTTCTTCCAATCCGCCACAGTGACTGTCAGGTAAGAGACTGTTTCGAATGTATAGCCGGATCTCCACGTGGAAGGTAATAAAACATCATTGACTTGCTTTTGTCCGGCTTTAGTCCAGGAAACCTGTACGCTGTTGGGATAGAATCCGGATATCACACATCCTAGGACAGCAGTGGTTTGGTTGTAGACAGTCTCCGGCGATGGAACCAGCGGGATGAGCTTGGGGGCTGTGGAATATTGCAATATTTCAGATTACACAATTATTTTGGCCAGAGAAAGAACAAAGAACAAAGAAAATTCCAGTACAGGAACAGGGCCTTCGACCCTCCACACCTGCACTGACCATGCTGCCCCGACTGAGCTAAAACCCCCTGCGCTTCCTGGGACCGAATCCCTCTATTCCCATCCTATTCATGTATTCGTCCAGACACCCCTTAAAACTCACTACTGTATCTGCTTCCACTACCTCCCCCAGCAGTGAGTTTCAAGCACCCCACCCATCCTCTATATCAAAAACTTGTCCTGTATATCTCCCTTAAACCTTCCCCTTCACACCTCAAACCTGTGCCCCCTAGTAATTGACTCTTCCACCCTGGGGAAAAAGCTTTTGATTGTCTACTCTGACCATGCCCCTCATAATCTTGTCAACTTCACCATGTGGACAAGACGCTTTCAATTCCCTCAATATCGAAAGCAACCACCCCGAAAACAGCCCCTTCCAATGATGATGTTGATTTTCCCGTGAGCATGTTGACATGATGAGAAGAACCGTGACTGTTAAAGGATGCTGCGATTGGGTGAGCTGGCAGTATACCTGGCGTCTGCCAAGCAGATACGGAGCAAAGCAAATGGAAGTTGAGGTGTAACTGATCTTCACTGATCATGAAGCAGACTGAAGGAGCTGACTGGCCTCTACCTATTCATGTATTCCTTTTATTCCTTCATGGGTCATGGGCGTCCTGGTTGGCCAGCATTTACTGTCCATCCACAGGGCAACTGAGAGTCAACCACATTGCTGTGGCTCTGGAGTCAGGTGTAGGCCAGACTGGGTAAGGACAACAAATTTCCTTCCCTAAAGGACATTAGTGAACCAGGTGGGGTTTTCCAACAATCGACAATGGTTTCATGGTCGTCAGTAGATTCTTAATTCCAGATTTTTTTATTGAATTCAAATTCCACCATCTGCTGTGGCGGGATTCGAACCTGGGTCCTGAAAACACTAGCTGTGTTTCTGGATTAATCATCTAGCCATAATACCACCAGGCCACTGTCTCCCAGGGCAGTGTGGATTGTACATAGGCTGTGGAAGGAGATTAAATGGGTGATAATCCCAGGACATTGTAGATTGTACATAGGCTGTGGAAGGAGATTAAATGGGTGATAATCCCAGGACAGTGTAGATTGTACATGGGCTGTGGAAGGAGATTAAATGGGTGATAATCCCAGGACAGTGTAGATTGTACATGTGATAGTGATAATACCACGTCTCCCCTGTATCCATGTACAGGAGTAGATGGAGAGAGGTTGTTTCCATTGGCAGGAGGATTGGTAGTGACAGATTTAAGATAATTTAGAGAATAAACCCAGTAGGCATGAGAAAGCTGTTCTTTCTCAACACAGCTGGTCTGTTTGCATTGGGACTGCACTGCCTGAAAGGAAGTGTCTTCAAGAAATAAGGTTGTAATTTTCAAAAGGCTAATTTCTTGGAAGATGGAAAATTTCCTGCGATATGTGGAATGAGCAGGGGAGTGGGACTAATTTGCTATCTCAGATAATGCTGCCACAGGTATGATGGATTGAATGGCCTTCCTCTGTCCTGTATGATTTTAAGACTCAGGATCTTACACCGAGTTGGGGCAGAGGGTTAGGCTGTAAAATTATTCTGGAGTTAGGTCCGCTCCATGTCTACTTCTGGACATTATGGCATCATTCACCTGTTGTACTCCAACCCCAACATCCAGCTTCACTGGTTTCCATAGAACTGAATATTGAGCATGCGATATCACAGGCGTCTACATTGTTTCCCAGCCATTGTCCAATTTGGTCTGGTTTCTCACTGAGCTTCGTTTAGTAACCAGCAGCAGCACTACTAGTAGACAGAGGTGGAGTAAATGGTTCCACAAGTTCATAAGATATACGAGCAGAATTAGGCCATTTGGCCCATTGAGTCTGCTCCACCATTCGATTGTGACTGATATGCTCCTCATCCTCATTTTCCTGCCTTCTCCACAAAACCCTTCAACCCATTACCAATTAAAAATTTGTCTTAACTCCTCCTTAAATTGACTCACTGTCCCAGCATCCACCGCACTTTGGGGTAGTGAATTCCACAGATTCATAATCCTTTGGGAGAAGCAGTTTCTCCTCCAACTGTTTTAAATTTGCCACCCCTTATCCTAGGACCTATCATCCTAGACTGCCCCACAAGTGGAAGCATCTGCTCCACATCTACTCTATCCATACCCCTTATCATCTTGTAGACCTCAATTTGATCTTCCCTCATTCTTCTAAATTCCAGAGAGTAGAGGCCTAAACTGTTCAATCTCTCTTTATACAACAAACCCCCTCATCTCTGGAATCAATCAAATGAACGTCCTAAATGGATAAATGGACATAAAATCCATTTGATTGTGCTTTGTTGTGTTAGTAGTAGCACAGTTGGCGTACAGGGATCGAATATTCATTCAGGTTCTGTTTGTGACAACCTCCTACATTGGTTGCTGAAGGTTCCTATTCTAATGTCATCCCCTGATAGCAGTTTGGTTCGCAACAGTAAATAATAAGTACTAACGTTTAGGTTGAGGTTTTTGGATCTCAGCCTTCACCATTGTGTTGGAGTTGTAGCCCGCCTTGCAGTGGTAGACCCGATTGGCGTTCCAATCCGATGCAGAGACTTTGAGCACGCTGCTCGTCGTGTATTTCATGTTTTGCCCCAAAGTCGCCGGATACTTTATGATTCCAGTATTGATGTCCCTGCTGCTACTGGACCATCTCTGATTGATGCTCTCAGGCTGAAAGTCCTTGACCAGGCAGAGCAGGCTGATTTCATCTTGGTTGGAGCTTGTGCCACAGAAAGAGCTGGAGATGTAAACTGATGGTCTGACCTGGACATCTGAAATGTGAATAGATGTACACTGATAAGCTCAGTAAACAAATAAGACCATAAGACCGTCAGAAATTGGAGCAGAATTAGGCCACTTGGCCCATCAACTCTGCTCCACCATTCAATCGTGGCTGATATTTTTCTCATCCTCATTCTCCTGCCTTTTCCCCATAACCCCTGACCCCCTTATTAATCAAGAACCTATCTATCTCTGTCCTAAAAACACTCAATGACCTGGCCTCCAAAGCCTTCTGTGGCAAAGAGTTCCACAGATTTACCACTCTAGCTGAAGAAATTCCTCCTCATCTCTGTTTTAAAGGATCGTCCCTTTAGTCTGAGGTTGTGCCCTCTGCTTCTAGTTTTTCCTCCTAGTGGAAACATCCTCTCCATGTCCACTCTATCCAGGCCTCGTAGTATCCTGTAAGTTTCAAAAAGATCCCCCCCTCATCCTTCTAAAATCCAACGGGTACAGACTCAGAGTCTTCAACCCGTTCCTCATACGACAAGCTCTTCAATCCAGGGATCATTCTTGTGAACCTCCTCTGGGCCCTTTCCAAGGCCCAGCACATCCTTCCTTAGATACGGGGACCCAAAACTGCTCACAAATGGGGGTCTGACCAGAGCCTTATACAGCCTCAGAAGTCCATCCCTGCTCTTGTATTCTAGCCCTCTTGACATGAATGCTAACATTGCATTTGCCTTCCTAACCACCAACTGAATCTGCACATTAAGTTGAAGACAATCTTGAACAAGGACTCCCAAGTCCCTTTGTGTTTCTGATTTCCTCAGCATTTTCCCATTTAGAAAATAGTCTGTGCCTCCATTCCTTCTTCCAAATGCGTTACAATGCGTACAAGCATGTAAATTTAGGGCAAGAGAGGCCACTTGGTGCTTCGAGCCCACTCTGTCATTCAGTACAATCACGGCTCATATCATTTTAAACTCAACCCCACATTCCAACCTACCCCCAATCACCAATGCCCTGTATAACTGAATCATTACCTCTCTAACTTCATGTTCAATTCCCCCCCATAATAAACAATCAAATTCTATTCCTTTCCTAATTACTCACTGTACCTTCAGACTAACACCTTGTGATCAACGCACAAGGCCACCAGATTGCTCTGTGTCTCACAGCTCTGCAATCTCTCACCATTGAAGTAAAGTGGCCAGCTTCCACCTTCTTCCATTGGGAAAAAGATACAAAAGTCTGAGGTCACGTACCGACCGACTCAAGAACAGCTTCTTCCCTGCTGCTGTCAGACTTTTGAATGGACCTACCTCGCATTAAGTTGATCTTTCTCTACGCCCTCCCTGTGACTGTAACACTACATTCTGCACCCTCTCCTTTCCTTCTCTATGAACAGTATGCTTTGTCTGTATAGAGCACAAGAAACAATATTTTTCACTGTATGTTAATACAGGTAACAATAATAAACCAAATCAAATTATATAATTTGTACAAAGTTGAGAGCCCAGCACTGATCCCTGTGACACATCACTCACTACATTCTGCCAAACTCAAAGGACCCATTTATGCAACATTCTATTTCCTGTTAGCTCGCCAATCTTCTGTCCATGCCAATATGTTACCCCTTTCACCAGGAGCTTTGTTTTCTACAGTAACCTTTGGTGCGGCACTTTATCAAATCCTTCTTGACATCTAAGTATAGCACATCCACCAGTTCCCCTTTACCCACAGGACCATGTTACTTCAAAGAGAACAAAGAACAAAGGAAATTACAGCATAGGAACAGGCCCTTCGGCCCTCCAAGCCTGCGCTGACAATGCTGCCCGACTGAACTAAAAGCCCCTACCCTCCCAGGGACCATATCCCTCTATTCCCATCCTATTCATGTACTTGTTAAAATGCACCTTAAAACTCACTATCGTATCTGCTTCCACTACTCCCCCCAGCAGCGAGTTCCAGGCACCCACCACTGTCTATGTAAAAAACTTGCCTTGTACATTTCCTTTAAACCTTGCCCCTCGCATCTTAAACCTGTGCCCCCTAGTAGTTGACTCTTCCACCCTGGGAAAAAGCTCCTGACTATCCACTCTGTCCATGTCCCTCATAATCTTGTAGATTTCTATCGGGTCGCCCCTCAACCTCCCGTCATTCCAGTAAGAACAAACCAAGTTTCTCCAACCTCTTCTCATAGCTAATGCCCTCCATACCAGGCAACATCCTGGTAAATCTTTTCCCCAAAGCATCCACATCAATGCCCCGGCAGATGAAGACAAGCATGCCATCTGCCTTCTAGCTAGGGTGCAGAGAAAGATCAACTTAATGCGAGGTAGGTCCATTCAAAAGTCTGATGGCAACAGGGAAGAAGCTGTTCGTGTGGTGTTTGGTACGTGACCTCAGACTTTTGCATTCTTTTTCCCAAAGGAAGAAGCTGGAAGAGAGACTGTCCGGGATGCGTGGGGTCATAGATGGAAGGCTGGTTTGTATGATGGACTGGGCTACATTCATGAACTTTTGTAGTTCCTTGCGGTCTTGGGCAAAGCAGGAGCCCATACCAAGCTGTGATCCAACCAGAAAAAATGCTTTCTATGGGGCATCTGTAAAAGTTGGTGAGAATTGTAGCTGACATGTCAAATTTCTTTAGTCTTCTGAGAAAGTATTGGTGTTTGTGGGCTTTCTTAACTATAGTGTCGGCATGGGAGGACCAGAACAGGTTGTTGGTGATCTGGACACCTAAAAACCTGAAGCTCTCAACCCTCCCTATTTCGTTCTACTTCATCTGCCATCCCCTTCATTTCCATTATTAATCCCCAGAATCACTTTCTATCGGACTAACGTTCATTTTGTTCACTCATTTCTTTTTTATTTTCTACTGAAATGCTTGTTATCTGTTTTTCTGTTTCCAGCTTGCTTTCGCTCATTCTGTAATTTTTCTCTCATTAATCTGGTAGCCATTCTTTGCTGGTTTTTATATTGTGTCCACTCTTCTGACCTGTTACAAGTTTAAATTTTTTCTTTAAGATTGATAGTAGGATGCTACCAGGACTTGATGGTTTGAGTTTTGATGGTTTGATCGTGACTACTGGAGTGCCTCAGGGGTTGGTGCTGGGGCCTCAGCTATTTACCATTTATATAGATGATCTGGAGGAGGGAACCGAGTGTAGGGTGTCGAAATTTGCTGATGACACCAAGATTGGAGGAAAGGCAAATTGTGCGGAGGGTGTGGAGAGTCTACAGAAGGATCTAGATAGGCTGGGCGAATGGGCCAGGAAATGGCAAATGGAATTTAATGTTGGCAAGTGCGAGGTGGTCCACTTTGGTAGGAATAATGGTAGGAAGGATTATGACTTACGTGGCGAAAAACTGCAGCAGGCGACGGTGCAGAGGGACCTTGGGGTCCTTGTGCATGAGTCGCAAAAACCCAGCTTGCAGGTGCAGCAGGTGATCAGGAAGGCGAATGGGATGCTGGCCTTCATAGCGAGGGGGATTGAATATAAAAGTAGGGAGGTCTTGCTGCAGCTGTATAGGGCATTGGTGAGGCCGCAGCTGGAGTACTGTGTGCAGTTTTGGGCGCCGTACTTACGCAAGAATATTTTGGCCTTGGAGGGAGTGCAGAGGAGGTTTACTAGCCTGATGCCGGGGTTGAGGGGGTTGAGCTATGAGGAGAGGCTGAATAAACTAGGCTTGTACTCGTTAGAGTTTAGAAGAATGAGGGGAGATCTCATTGAGACGTATAAGATGATGAATGGGATGGATAGGATAGAGGTGGAGAGACTCTTCCCGCTCAGAAAGGATAACAGGACTAGGGGACACAGCCTCAAGATAAAGGGGGGGCGGTTTAGAACGGAGTTGAGGAGGAACTTCTTCACTCAAAGGGTGGTGAATCTCTGAAATTCTCTGCCTGTTGAAGTGGTGGAGGCTTCCTCGCTAAATATTTTTAAGACGCGGGTTGATGGGTTTTTGATAAGAGAGGGGATTAAGGGTTATGGGGAGAGGGCGGGAATGTGGAACTGAGCCACGACAGATCAGCCATGATCTTATTGAATGGCGGGGCAGGCTCGAAGGGCTAGATGGCCTACTCCTGCTCCTATTTCTTATGAGTTATCAGGAGAGGTTGGATAGATTGGGACTTTTTTCTCTGGAGCGTAGGATGCTTCGGGGTGATCTCATAGAGATCTATAAAATAATGAGGGGCACAGATCAGCTAGATGGTCAATATCTTTTCCCAAAGGTAGGGGAGTCTAAAACTAGAGGGCATAGGTTTAAGGTGAGAGAGGAGAGATACAAAAGGGTCCAGAGGGGCAATGTTTTCACACAGAGGGTGGTGAGTGTCTGGAACGAGCTGCCAGAGGCAGTAGTAGAGGTGGGTACAATTTTGTCTTTTAAAAAGTGTTTAGACAGTTACATGGGTAAGATGGGTATAGAGGGATATGGGCCAAAGGCGGGCAATTGGGACTAGCATTGGTTAAAAAAGGGGCGGTGTGGACAAGTTGGGCCGAAGGGCCTGTTACCATGCTGTAAACCTCTGTGACTCTATGATAGACACTACCATTAATTTTCTTTAACTAACCAGGGATGGTGGGCTTTCCCTTTAGAGTTTCTTTCTTGTTGGAATGTATTTATTCTGCGCAGTCTGAAATATGTCTTTAAATGTCTGTCACTGCTTCTCTGTTGACCTTAATTTAAATCGCTGGTTCACTTTAACTATGTCTGCTTTCATGCCCTCATAATTGTCCTTATTTCAGTTTAAAACACTGGTCTTAGACTCACTCCTGTCTCCCTCAAACTGAAGGTTAAATTCAGTCATATTATGATCACTGCCACCTCGTAACAACTTCACTGTTTTTAGTTGTCCAGATCACTAACAACCTGTCCTGATGCCCCCCAAGCTGACGCTATAGTTAAGAAAGCTCACTAAAGCCTCTACTTTCTCAGAAGGCTAAGGAAATTTGTCATGTCCTCTATGACTCTCACCAACTTTTACAGATGTCCCATAGAAAGCATTCTTTCTGGTTGTATCACAGCTTGGTCTGGGCACCTGCTCTGTCCAAGATCACAAGAAACTACAAAGGGTTGTGAATGTAGCCCAATCCATCAGGCAAACCAGCCTCCCATCCATTGACTCTGTCTACACTTGCTGCTTCGGCAAAGCAGGCAACATAATTAAGGACCCCCGCACCCCGGACATTCTCTCTTCCACCTTCTTCCATCTGGAAAAAGATACAAAAGTCTGGTACACTTACCAACCGATTCAAGAACAGCTTCTTTGATTTGATTTGATTTGATTGATTATTGTCACATGCATTAACATACAGTGAGAAGTGTTGTTTCTTGTGCCCTATACGACAACGCATACTGTTCATAGAGAAGGATTTATATAGATGATCTGGAGGAGGGAACCGAGTGCAGGGTGTCGAAATTTGCTGATGACACCAAGATTGGGGGAAAGGCAAATTGTGCGGAGGGTGTGGAGAGTCTGCAGAAGGATCTGGATAGGCTGGGCGAATGGGCCAGGAAATGGCAAATGGAATTTAATGTTGGCAAGTGTGAGGTGGTCCACTTTGGTAGGAAGAATGGTAGGAAGGACTATTACTTACGTGGTGAAAAACTGCAGCAGGCGACGGTGCAGAGGGACCTCGGGGTCCTTGTGCATGAGTCGCAAAAACCCAGCTTGCAGGTGCAGCAGGTGGTCAGGAAGGCGAATGGGATGCTGGCCTTCATAGCGAGGGGGATTGAATATAAAAGTAGGGAGGTCTTGCTGCAGCTGTATAGGGCATTGGTGAGGCCGCAGCTGGAGTACTGTGTGCAGTTTTGGGCGCCGCACCTGCGCAAGGATATTTTGGCCCTGGAGGGAGTGCAGAGGAGGTTTACTAGGCTGATACCGGAGTTGAGGGGATTGAGCTATGAGGAGAGGCTGAATAAACTAGGCTTGTACTCGTTAGAGTTTAGAAGAATGAGGGGAGATCTCATTGAGACATATAAGATGATGAATGGGATGGATAGGATAGAGGTGGAGAGACTCTTCCCGCTCAAAAAAGACAGTAGGACTAGGGGGCACAGCCTCAAGATAAAGGGGAGGCGGTTTAGAACGGAGTTGAGGAGGAACTTCTTCACTCAAAGGGTGGTGAATCTCTGGAATTCTCTGCCCGTTGAAGTGGTGGAGGCTGCCTCGCTAAATATTTTTAAGAAGCGGGTTGATGGGTTCTTGATAAGAGAGGGGATTAAGGGTTATGGGGAGAGGGCGGGAAAGTGGAACTGAGCCACAACAGATCAGCCATGATTTTATTGAATGGCGGGGCAGGCTCGAAGGGCTAGATGGCCTACTCCTGCTCCTATTTCTTATGTTCTTATGTTCTTATGAAACAAGAGAGTGCAGAATGTAGTGTTACAATCATAGCTAGGGTGTAGAGAAAGATCAACTTAATGTGAGGTAGGTCCATTCAAAAGTCTGGCAGCAGCAGGGAAGAAGCTGTTCCTGAGTCGGTCGGTACGTGACCTCAGACTTTTGTATCGTTTTCCCGAAGGAAGAAGGTGGAAGAGAGAATGTCCGGGGTGCGTGGGGGTGGGGGGGGGTCCTTAATTATACCGGCTGCTTTTCCCCGAGGCAGCAGGAAGTGTAGACAGAGTCAATGGATGGGAGGCTGGTTTGTGTGATGGATTGGGCTACATTCACCACCCTTTTGTAGTTCCTTGCTTCTTCCCTGTTGCTGGCAGACTTTTGAATGGACCTACCTTGCATTAAATTGATCTTTCTCTACACCCTAGGTATGACTGCAACACTACCTTCTGCACCCTCTCTTTCCTTCTCTTTGTCATAGAATCATAGAGGTTTACAGCATGGAACCAGGCCCTTCAGCTCAACTTGTCCATGCCACCCTTTTTTTTTAAACCCCGAAGCTAATCCCAATTGCCCGCATTTGGCCCATATCCCTCTATACCCATCTTATCCATGGAACTATCTAAATGTGTTTTAAAAGATAAAATTGTACCCGCCTCTATTACTACCTCTAGAAGCTTGTTCCAGACACTCACCACCCTCTGTGGGAAAGAATTGCCCCTCTGGACACTTTTGTGTCTCTCCCCTCTCACCTTAAACCTATGCCCTCTGGTTTTAGACTCCCCTACCTTTGGGGAAAAGATATTGACTATCTGGCTGATCTGTGCTCCTCATTATCTTATAGCCCACTATAAGATCACCCCTCAGACTCCTACGCTCCAGAGTAAAAATCTCAGTCTATCCAGCCTCTCCGTATAACTCAAACCATCAAGTCCCGGTAGCATCCTAGTAAATCTTTTCTGCACTCTTTCGAGTTTGATAATATCCTTTCTATAATAGAATGACCAGAACTGTACACAGTGTTCCAAGTGTGGCCTTACCAATGTCTTGTACAACTTCAACAAGACGCCCCAACTCCTGTATTCAATGTTCTGACTGATGAAACCAAGCATGCTGAAAACCTTCTTCACCACTCTGTCCACCTGTGATTCCACTTTCAAGGAGCTATCTCTTTGTTCTGTAACTCTCCCCAACACCCAACCATTAACTGAATAAGTCCTGCCCTGGTTCAGTATACCAAAATGCATCACCCCACATTTGTCTAAATTAATCTCCAACTGCCATTCATTAGCCCACTGGCCCAATTGATCAAGATATACAGTATGCTTTGTCTGTATAGAGCACAAGAAACAATACTTTTCACTGTATGCCAATAGATGCGAAAATAATAAATCAAAAATCAAATCAACTATGATGTTGTTAATTTCATTATTATATAGCCTGATGCCTGGTTGGCTTTTGAACCTACCACAACAAAAATATTCTACCAACTGCTCATCTTAGGCTATCTCTGCCCATCTAATTTTCCAAACTGTATGTAAATTCAAATGCCCTGTTTTTAGCTGTGTTCCTTTCTAACAAGCTCCAGTTATTTCTTCATTTATACACCATGCTATTGTGTGTGGGTACTGTTGGGGGGGTTCTGTACCCCACCCCCAAAAGTGACTTCTTACCCTCATCATTCCTCACTTTTACCCAAACTGCTTTCCTGAACTTAAGTCATCCCTCTCTGTTGTAAGAACAAAAGAACTAGAAGCAGGAGCAGCCATCTGGCCCCTCAAACCTGCTCCGCCATTCAATAAGATCATGCCTGATCTTTTCATGGACTCAGCTCCACTTACCCGCCCACTCACCATAATCTTTAATTTCTTTACTGATCAAAACTTTACCTATCCTTGCCTTTGAAGCATTCAATGAGGTAACCTCAACTGCTTCACTGGGCAGGGAACTCCACAGATTCACAACCCTTTGTGTGAAGAAATTCCTTCTCAATTCAGTCCTAAATCTGCTCCCCCTTATTTTGAGGCCATGCCCCCTGGTTTTAATTTCACCCGCCAGTGGAAACAACTTCCCTGCTTCTATCTTATCTATTCCCTTCATAATCTTATATGTTTCAATAAGATCTCCCCAGATTTTCTGAATTCCAATGAGTATAGCCCCAGTCTACTCAGTCTCTCCTCATAAGCCATACCTCTGAACTCCAGAATCAACCTAGTGAATCTCCTCTGCACCCCCTCCAGTGCCAGTATATCCTTTCTCAAGTGAGGAGACCAAAACTGTACACAGTAACTCAAGGTGTGGCCTCACCAGCGTCTTATACAGCTGCAACATAACGTCGCTGTTTTTAAACTCCATCCCCCTCGCAATGAAGGACAAAATTTACCTTCTTCATTCCCTACAAACCAACTCCTTGTGATTCCTGCACAAGGACACCCAGGTCCCTCTGCACAGCAGCATGCTGCAATTTTTTACCATTTAAATAATAGTCCATTTTGCTGTTATTCCGACCAAAATGGATGACCTCACATTTACCAACATTGTACTCCATCTGCCAGACCCTTGCCCAGACTATCTATATCCCTTTGCAGACTTCCAGCATCCTCTGCACACTTTGCTCTGCTACTCATCTTAGTGCCATCCCACCAAAAGGTTTTACTGCGTGCTTTTTGCAAAGCTCATTCACAGCGACATTGAGAAAAATTTTTCTTGGGGACATATTGAAGCCACCATTGGCTAGTTGTTAATTTAGTTGACTATGTTTTGTAACAACAAATTAATTTTGATCAAGTACAGAAAGATAGTTTATGAATGGCATGTGGGAGAATTTCATCTCCTTAACCCCAAATGGACCATGAATCTGTACCTGTAAAAGGATCTTGTTAACAAGATGTCCAACTTTAATACGGAATACTGTCTCCATAAAAGGAACGATCAGAACACTCTGAATGTTCCACTGATTTTGTAATAAGCAATTTTATTCCTGCCGATTGGACTTAAAGTTTATTTATTAATCACAAGTAATGCTTACATTAACGCTACAGTGAAGTTACTGTGAAATTCCGCTAGCCGCCACATTCAGGTGCCTGCTTGGGTCAATGCACCTAACCAGCACGTCTTTCAGACTGTGGGGGGAAACCGGAGCGCCCAGAGGAAACCCACCCAGACACGGGGAGAATGTGCAAACTCCATATAGACAGTGACCCAAGCCAGGAATCAAACCCAAGTCCCTGGCACTGTGAGGCAGCAGTGCTAACCCACTGTACCATCCGTGCCATCCCTGAAACTCATGGCGATTTTTAATTATCGAGATTATAAATTTACATGAAATTTCACACCAATTGTTTTAATCCAATAATTGCAAACCTTCATTCGGTCCACAGAAAAATCTGGTGCCAATAAATTTAAAATTAATCGATCTTTTACTGTTATTGTCTCGAGAAAGGTTCAACCACACAGAACCCTTCCAATTCTCAGTTCTCAACCCGTGAGTGTCGGTTCAAATTTGAGCTGAGATCTCAGAGGCAGGAGATGATTTAAACTCTCTGTTTAGAACTTGTAAGTCACAGAAAGCTTAACAGTTATTGTCAAAGCACAAATCACATCCTGATTCAATAAGACAATCCTGTTCCACACGCAGTCTGATTCCTGCCTGTCTGGGCAGCTCACTGCTTCATGCTCAGCTTGATGGAATGAGATTTTTTTATAAACACAAGTCCCTGTTTCTCAATCTGTGTGAACCATTTCCCCTCCATAATCATTAAATTATCAACTGGAACATAGAACTTATTCTTTATACACCTAAAAACTGTTCTACCAATGTTTGAACTGCAATAAATAACATTTTAAACCACCCTGAAACCAACAATTAAATCATGAGACAATTGCATGAAATATTTGAACTCAGATTAGAACAAAATCCGAACCCATCTGCAAATATCCTAAAATCCAAAATCACCAAACCTGTCCTAACATAATGTCCTGAAAACTATAATCTGAATCAAACAGAACACACTAAACAGATCCGGGAATCGGTATTCCATTCTGAGAATCGATTCTGTGGAGTTAAATCTTAACCCTTGAGAGTAAATCCAGTTATCAGATTTCAGCTCCAATTACTGGGTATGTTCTTGTCTCTACAGAAATCCATCTCTCTCAGAGAGAATCATTCAATTATTCCAAATATCTCACTGATTTCAGATAAATCACACATTACAATTTAACAATCAAATTCACTAATAATGCAATTAAAGAAAATAAATATTAAATAAGGAAGGCATTGAGAAGTTTGTCTTACCTGAAATCACTTTCACCGTGGTTCCGCTCCCCCAATAATTAAGATAGTCACTGTGGTCTGTCTCCTCATTCACCCAATACAATAACTGAACTTGTCCACAATATGTAATAATCTCAGGGTAATGTAAACTTAAACCATGTTTTAACCCAGAGCAGCAGTTTGCTGGATTTGGCTCTGAAACTTCATCCTAATCCTGTTCCAAATGTATGAATAAATGAAGTATTTTTGCAGTTTTCCTGTCTGCGAACACCAGCTCCTGCGTTTTACCGAGAAACAGAATCACCTCCTTTTTGTCTTTTATTTTCCCAGAAATCAATATTTTCCTCCGACAATCCGAGTCAGTGCACAGATATTTCACTCTGGGAAACAGGAATGTGGAATCCATGGACACAGACTCTGATACACGCGGTCATTTGTACAGGGGGGAGTTTGTGTCAAGCTCTCTATCACTGTGAGCGTATCACAGTGCTTCACCCCAGGTCATAAACCACAGGTATAAGATCCAGCCCAAAATAAAATATCCCAGACAGGCAGCCAGAAGCTTTATTAACTCCTCAGTCTGTATCCGTGTGTCCCCCACACACCGGGTGTCAAACTCAGGGTCTTTCAGGACTTTACAGGAAAATGAGATGATCCACAAGGAGTTTTCATTGTTCTGCATCCTCTCGCTGTTACTCATTGTTCTTTCTCTTTTTCAATAATATCCGAAAAGAAGTTGTTCACATTCCCAGATTATTGAATCAGGATCAGATTTATATCCACGGGCCATGAGATAAAGGTCGGTAATATCACCCGAAAACTCCAGTTTAAATAACTTTCCTGTGGCAGGTTTTTGAATGGAGGATTCCCCCATCTCTCTCACTGTGCTACTCCATATAGACACTGTGATACACAGCCGTACATTAACCTCCACTCCTTTCACTGTCACTGAATCCAGTCCCTTCACATTGAATCCACACCCCACACTGCGACAAGTGAGCAATCCTGTTCTCTGATTTACACTGACACTGGTTTGAGCTTTCTCTGATTTACACTGACACTGGTTTGAGCTGTGATGTCTCAGTGGTTCTGTCCCTGGATCAGTGGGTCTAATAATCTGGGGAATGTGCTGATGTTCAACCTCTCCATGGGAGTTTGGGAATTTCTGGGAGGCCTGGGAGAAAAGCCGGGATGGGTAAAAGTGACTGTGAGGCTGTCGGATTGTCACACAAAACCCAACTGCTTCAGTCCTGGACTTTAGGGAAGAAATCCGCTCTGGTCTCTGGGTGACTCCAGTCCCACACTCAATGAGGTTGACTCTTAGCTGCCCTCTGAAGGGGTCAGTGAGGCTCTCATTTACCATCACCTTCTCAGGGTAAAGAGGGACAGGAGACAAGTGTGAGAACTGACAGTGACTCCTTCATCCTGCTGCTGTCACTCACTGAGGTTTCCTCCTTTCCAATAATATCCTCAAAGAAAGTTGTTCACATTCCCAGATTATTGAATCAGGATCTGATTTATATCCACGGGCCGTGAGATAAAGGTCGGTAATATCACCCGAAAACTCCAGTTTAAATAACTTTCCTGTGGCAGGTTTTTGAATGGAGGATTCCCCCATCTCTCTCACTGTGTCACCCTGTATAGACACTGTGATACACAGCCGTACATTAACCTCCACTCCTTTCACTGTCACTGAATCCAGTCCCTTCACATTGAATCCACACCCACACTGCGACAAGTGAGCAATCCTGTTCTCTGATTTACACTGACACTGGTTTGAGCTGTGATGTCTCAGACAGTGATCCAAGCCGGGAATCGAACCGAGGTCCCTGGCGCTGTGAAGCACAGTGCTAACCCACAGTGTCACCGTGCTGTCCACATCTCCCATTTCCAGGGCCGGCAGATCCCAGCACAATGAGGATGGGAATAAATCTGTGCTGATAATTGAGGGTGAGTGATCATTCCTCCCCTTTCACTCCTTCCACTGACTGCAGATTGTATCTCTGAGATTTTGTACCAGTCCAGCCCTGCTTCCTCTCGCTGTGTTTCTAGCACAGTAATAGATGGCGGTGTCATCCGCTCTCAGACTGGTGATTTCTATGTAAGCGGTGTTGCTGACAGCAGAAGGGGTAAATCGATCTTTAATTCCAGGCGCGAACCCTTGAGGGCTAGAATCATGGTACAGTAACCACTCCAGCCCTTTCCCAGGGACCTGCTTCACCCAGCTTATGTAGTAGCTACTGAGGCTGAACCCACTGAATGCACAGGAGAGTCTGACTGTCTCCCCCGGCTTTTTCACAACAGACTCGGGCTGGGTCAGCACGATATCAGACCGGACACCTGTTAATAAAAGAGAGAAAGGAGAGAGTTAACTTTAATAAACCCCGCTGGATAAACAGATGATCAAAGAATCCCTGAATAATCAGACTGTGTGGGGATAAAGCCCCGACACCTCTCACCTGTCAGACACAACAGAAGGACACAGAGATAAGGAGCAGTCCCCATCGTCCTGTGTATTCAGACACACACAGACACTCCAGAAACCGGCTGCCTCACAGCCACTTTGTTTGGAGCTGGAGTCAGTGCTGTTTAAATAGGGAAGTGGAGTGAGTGAGGGTCCCACAGCACAAACTACAGCTCCACCCACTGAAACCAGAAGCTTCCTGTCCCCGCCTCCAGCAGAGATTTCAATCCTCAACAAGTTATTTACAGATCCAACAGGCAGCAAATCAGCAGCAATAGTCACACTTTCTACTATTTATTTCAAAGTTAAACAGTTTGAGGAGGTCAGATAACCTGTGAGACTGCAATTATATATCTCTACCTTAGATAGGGACGAGGAGACAGTCAGTGTACAGATATCTCCCTGAGAGAGAGAGAGGGGACTGAGACACACCAGTCAGTGTACAGATATCTCCCTGAGAGAGAGAGGGGACTGAGAGACACCAGTCAGTGTACAGATATCTCCCTGAGAGAGAGAGGACTGAGAGACAGTCAGTCTACAGATATCTTCCTGAGAGAGAGAGGGGACTGAGAGACACCAGTCAGTGTACACGTATCTCCCTGAGAGAGAGAGGGGACTGAGAGACACCAGTCAGTTTACAGACATCTCCCTGAATAAAGGTGTTACATTGGCAGTTTTCCAATCCTCTTGGACCTTTCCAAATTTAAGGATTCTTGGAAGATTACAACCAGTCCATCCATTATCTCTGTAGCACTTTCATAGAGTCATAGAGGTTTACAGGATGGACACAGGCCCTTCATCCCAACTTGTCCATGCTGCCCTTTTTGTTGAACCCCTAAGCTAGTCCCAATTGACCGCATTTGCCCCATATCCCTCTATACCCATCATACCCATGTAACTGTCTGAATGTTTTTTAAAAGACAAAATTGTACCCGCTTCTACTACTACCTCTGGCAGCTCGTTCCAGACACTCACCGCTCTCTGTGTGAAAAAATTGCCCATCTGGATCCTTCTGTATCTCTCCCCTCTCATCTTAAACCTGTGCCCTCTAGTTTTAGACTCCCCTACCTATGGGGAAAAGATATTGACTATCTCGCTGATCTGTGCCCCTCATTAAATTATAGACCTCTATAAGATCACCCCTCAGCCTCCTACGCTCCAGAGAAAAAAGTCCCAGTCTATCCAGCCTTTCCTTATAACTCAAACCATCAAGTCCCGGTAGCATCCTAGTAAATCTTTTCTGCACTCTTTCGAGTTTAATAATATCCTTTCTATAATAGGGTGACCAGAATTTCCTTTAATATCCTGGGATGCAACCCATCAGGTCCAAGAAACTTATCAGCCTTTCGCACCATTAGTTTCCTTCGTACTTTGTGTCTAGTGATGGTTATTGTATTGATTTCCTGTCCTGTTTTTCCCCTTGAGAATTTCGTATTTTTGGACTGTGAAGACTGATTGATTTAAAACATTTATTTAACCCCTCTGCCATTTTCTAGTTCCCCATTATTATTTCTCCAGTTTGTTTTTAAAGGACCGATGCTCACTTTGGCCTCTTTCTTCCTTTTTATATATTTAAAGATGTTCTGACTGTCCATTTTTATATTATTTGCTAGTTTATTCTGATAATTTACCTTCTCCCTCTTCATTGTTTTTGGTCATCTTTTGTTGGTTTTCAAAACTTTCCCAATCCTCTGGTTACCGCTAATCTTTGCCACGTTGTGTATTTTTTTAACTTGGGTTTCATACTATCATTAACTTCCTTGGTTAACAATGGTTGACTTGTCCCCTCCCTGGAATCCTTCTTCCTGACTGGGATCTGGAAGGCAGTGTGCTGAGGCTGTGAGATTCTGGACAGGCAGGAAGGATTTGATGGGAGTGGCCCTTCTCACCACCAGCCAATAAATACAATCAATGCTGTCTTTACCAGCACCATCCACACCCTGAGAATGAATGAAAAAACAGAGATGGCTGGATGGAAGGTGGATTAGATACTTTCTTTCCCTGGATCTGGACAATAAACATGACATTTGTCTGGGTATTGGGAAAGATTCCTTTCACCATCGCGTTCAGTCTGAGAGAGGCAGGTCTTTTACGCAGAGTTTTCAGGAGCAGAACACAGAAACCAAGAGAGGATTTGGGAAACAGAAGCTCCTTAGAGAGATGGGCAGCCAACTGATGCCAGAAAGACAATCCTGTGCACCACACTTCAGGGAAGATGTGAATACCTTGGGTGGCACGATGGCACTGTGGTTAGCACTGCTGCTTCATAGCGCCAGGGACCCGGGTTCGATTCCCAGCTTAGGTCACTGTCCGTGTGGAGTTTGCACATTCTCCCAAGTCTGCATGGGTTTCCTCCGGGCACTCCAGTTTCCTCCCACAGTTTGAAAGACGTGCTGGTTAGACGCATTGACAGGCGTCGGACTGCGGCTACTAAGGGAATTTCACAGTAACTTCATTGCAGTGCTACTGTTAGCCTTACTCGTGACTAATAGTTAACTAAACTTTACATTTTAACTTTACCTCAGAAAGGAGATAGAGGAGGATTTTACCAGGATGTTATCAGGGATGACGGGCTTCAGTTATGAGGAGAAGCCTGAAATGTTCGGACTGTTACTTTTGGAAACTCCGGAATTCCCTCCTTGAACCTCTCCACCTCTCTCCCTCCTTTAAGATTCTCTTCTCTTTGACCAAGCATTTGACCATCTGTCTGAATATCTCCTCAGGTGGCTTGTGTTAAGTTTTGTTTTATCATGCTCCAGTGAAGCATGTGGGATATTTTAAGAACATAATAAGAACATAAGAAATAGGAGCAGGAGTAGGCCATCTGGCCCTTCGAGCCTGGCCCGCCATTCAATAAGATCATGGCTGATCTGTTGTGGCTCAGTTCCACTTTCCCGCCCTCTCCCCATAACCCTTAATCCCCTTGCTTATCAAAAACCCATCAACCTGCTTCTTAAAAATATTTAGCGAGGCAGCCTCCACCACTTCAATGGGCAGAGAATTCCAGAGATTCACCACCCTTTGAGTGAAGAAGTTCCTCCTCAACTCCGTTCTAAACCGCCTCCCCTTTATCTTGAGGCTGTGCCCCCTAGTCCTACTGTCTTTTTTGAGCGGGAAGAGTCTCTCCACCTCTATCCTATCCATCCCATTCATCATCTTACACGTCTCAATGAGATCTCCCCTCATTCTTCTAAACTCTAACGAGTACAAGCCTAGTTTATTCAGCCTCTCCTCATAGCTCAATCCCCTCAACTCCGGTATCAGCCTAGTAAACCTCCTCTGCACTCCCTCCAGGGCCAAAATATCCTTGCGCAGGTGCGGCGCCCAAAACTGCACACAGTACTCCAGCTGCGGCCTCACCAATGCCCTATACAGCTGCAGCAAGACCTCCCTACTTTTATATTCAATCCCCCTCGCTATGAAGGCCAGCATCCCATTCGCCTTCCTGACCACCTGCTGCACCTGCAAGCTGGGTTTTTGCGACTCATGCACAAGGACCCCGAGGTCCCTCTGCACCGTCGCCTGCTGCAGTTTTTCGCCACGTAAGTAATAGTCCTTCCTACCATTCTTCCTACCAAAGTGGACCACCTCACACTTGCCAACATTAAATTCCATTTGCCATTTCCTGGCCCATTCGCCCAGCCTATCTAGATCCTTCTGCAGACTCTCCACACCCTCCGCACAATTTGCCTTTCCCCCAATCTTGGTGTCATCAGCAAATTTCGACACCCTGCACTCGGTTCCCTCCTCCAGATCATCTATATAAATGGTAAATAGCTGAGGCCCCAGCACCGACCCCTGGGGCACCCCACTAGTCACCATCCGCCAATCCGAATAGCACCCATTGACCCCCACTCTCTGCCTCCTATTTGACAACCAATCCTCTATCCACGCTAACACCCTACCCCCAACTCCATGTCCCCTGACCTTCTGCAATAACCTCTTGTGCGGTACCTTGTCAAACGCCTTCTGAAAATCCAGAAAGACCACATCCACCGGCTCTCCTCTATCCACTGCCCTAGACACATCCTCATAGAACTCCAGTAAATTTGTCAGACACGACTTCCCTTTAATGAAACCGTGTTGCGTCCGCCCTATCAAGCAATTCCCTTCAAGATGCCTCGCAATTTCCTCCTTAATGACGGATTCTAACATTTTACCTACCACAGACGTTAAACTAACCGGCCTATAATTCCCCGCCTTTTGCCTGGCACCCTTCTTAAACAACGGCGTAACATTAGCCGTTTTCCAATCTTCCGGCACTTCCCCGGAATCCAGCGACGTCTGGAAAATAACCACCAAGGCATCCACTATAACCTCCGCCATTTCTTTCAGAACCCTCGGATGCATTCCATCCGGTCCTGGGGACTTGTCCACAATCAGCCCCTCCAGTCTGTCGAGTGTTAAAGACGCTTTATAGATACAGGTTGTTGTTGTTGGAACAGAGAAGATTAAGAGGTAACAGAATAGACAGTGTGTGGTTTTGATAGGATAGATAGAGACAAATTATTCCTCTGGTGAGTTGGTCAATAACTTGATTTAAAATCATTGACAAAGGATGGGAAAGGGGGAATGAGGAGAATTGTTTTCACTCAGAGAGTTGTTGGACTCTGGAATGGTCTTGTGACAAGATGGAGGAAGCTGATCCGATTTTGAAAAGGAGTTGGACAGATTTCTGAGGAGGAAGAAGTTACAGGATTACAGACAAAAAGCAGGAGTGTGGAACGAAGCATGGCTGCTCTGTCAAAGAACCAGTACAGACACAGGGGGCTGAATGGCCTCCTTCTGTGTTGGAAGATTCTAGGATTCTAACTTGAACCAAAGCTCATCTGTGCTCACACTAACCTGTGTCAACAGAGTTCATTTCACAAACTCAGTACTTCCCAGAGCACTTTACAGCCTTGAAGTGACTACTGTAATGTAACCAAGAGAGGAGACAATGGCACACAGGAATGTCCCAAAAACAGCAATGTCCCAAACAGGAATGTCCCAACAACAGCAAAACCCCAAACAGGAATGTCTCAAACAGGAATGTCCCAAACAGCAATGTCCCAAAAACAGCAATGTCCCAAAACAGCAATGCCCCAAAAGCAAAGAACCAGTACAAACACACTGTCCCCTACCCTCCCAACACCCACCCTATCCCCTACCCCCCCAACACCCACCCTATTCCCCAACCCTCACAACGCCCACCCTACACCTGGCCCCAACACCCATCCAGCACAGGTCAGTGGGTTCTTACAGAACCGATCCCCTGTCACACTCGAGAGAAGACAGTGGAAAGGCCTTTTTAGATCGAGTCTTTATCAGCGACAAGCAGAACACACACCCAGAACCAAACTCAGCCCCATCAGCAATGATTAATGGAAACTGCACTGGAAATGTTTCACTGCCTGGGCTGCCTCCACACACAGCAAATTGTTTCTGAGCTGGCAATGTTATCCAGCCTTGAATATCCCCCTCCTGTGTTTGCCCTCCTGTTGCCTCCTTCAATGTTTCCCCCTCCAACCTCACCCAGCCAGGCCGTGTTGTGAAGCCTGGTCCAGGACTCACTGAGTCCACCCTGAGCTCGGCTAATCCGTCACTGATGGGGTTTAAGGAGTGATTTGATTTGATTTGATTTATTATTGCTACATGTATTAACAGACAATGAAAAATATTCTTTGTTGCATGCTATACAAAGCATACCATTCATAGACAAGGAAAGGAGAGAGTGCAGACTGTCGTGTTACAGTCATAGCTAGGAGAAAGAGAAAGATCAACTTAATGCGAGGTAGGTCCATTCAAAAGTCTGACAGCAGCAGGGAAGAAGCTGTTCTTGAGTCGGTCGGTACGTGACCTGAGACTTTTGTATCTTTTTCCCAACAGAAAAAGGTGGAAGAGAGAATGTCGGGGTTGCGATGGGGGCGGGGGGGTCCTTAATTATGCTGGCTGCTTTTCCAAGACAGTGGGAAGTGTAGACAGAGTCAATGGATGGGAGGCTGGTTTGCCTGATGGATTGGGCTACATTCACCACCGTTTTGTAGTTCCTTGCGGTCTTGGGCAGAGCAGGAGCCCAGACCGAGCTGTGATACAATCAGAAAGAATGGTCTCTATAGGGCATCTGTAAAAGTTGGTGAGAGCCGTAGCGGACATGCCAAATTTCCTTAGTCTTCTGAGAAAGTAGAGGCGTTGGTGGGCTAACTATCATGTCGGCCTGGGGGGTACCAGTACAGGTTGTTTGTGATCTGGACACCGAAAAACTTGAAGCTCTCGATCATTTCTACTTCATCCCCGTTGATGTAGACAGGGGCCCGTTCTCCTCTGAACTTCCTGAAGTCGATGACAATCTCCATTGTTTTGTTGACATTGAGAGAGAGTGCGGGGGAACAGTTCAATAACCATCGTTACCCAAATATATTTCCCAAGGGTTGATCTATTGGACACTCTCCCTGACAGTGGGACACGGAGGCGCAGGGATTATGTTACTGGGTCAGAAATCCAGAGGCTTTCATCAATATCACCAGCTTGAAAGTTTGAGGTCAGCTTAGTAATCAGTTAAAAAATGTTCCACATCATTAAAGACCATAAATGTCCTTTCAGGATGGAGAGCTGCCATCTATACATGGAGTGCCCAATATGTGAGTCCCGTCCCACACTGAATCCTAACTCCCCCCCGAAGCAGCCCCAGTGAGCCACGCAGCTAAATAAAACCACCAGCAACATCACCACTTCCTTAGGGTAAGCAGGGGATGTGGGCTGGAAATCCCAGCCTGACCAGGGGCACCCACACCCCGAGAACAAATTCATCAGGTATCCACGAGGGCGATTTTGGGAGCCGGGGTTTTTAATTATTTTTAATTTTAATTGTGGAAATATAACTGGCTTTCTTTGGATATGAACAGCCATCCACAATCCAGTGATAAACAGGTTGTTTGTGAATAAAGGAAGGAGTTGGTGAATATCATTGTCCCCGTTGTTAGGGAGAGGTCCTGACGGAGATTGTCAGTACTGCAGGGAACAGAATGGATCCTGTCAGGAAAGAGGATCCAGACAGATTCCTGATGGAGATGTGAGGATTGATGAATATACAGGAGAGTTTCTCCAAGTGTATTTGGCAGACGGAGGGCTTTTCTCCAGAGTTTTTCTCAGAAGATTAAGTGCACTTAGAGTTCTCTTGATAGGTGAGAGTTTACAGAGTATCAGACAAGAGATTAAATGGGTGATAATCCCAGGACAGTGTAGATTGTACATGGACTGTGGATGGAGATTAAATGGTGATAATCCCAGGACAGTGTAGATTGTACATGGGCTGTGGATGGAGATTAAATGGGTGATAATCCCAGGACAGTGTAGATTGTACATGGACTGTGGATGGAGATTAAATGGTGATAATCCCAGGACAGTGTAGATTGCACATGGGCTGTGGATGGAGATTAAATGGGTGATAATCCCAGGACAGTGTAGATTGTACATGGGCTGTAGAAGGAGCCAGATTCATGGGTTGAACTGGCATTTCCAGTTCAATGTTTCTGGGTCACAGGGTAAATTCCCTGTGTTGTTAACCAGTTAACCGGCACCTTCAATCTGAGGTCATCTCAATTTTCCCGATGATCCAAACCAATGTCTTTCTTTAAATACTGACCAAGTTCCTCAAGGTTTCAGCTGAAGAATCTCCAGTTTAGAGACAGTTTAATGTTGTTCCTGTCCAAGGGACAGATTGTTCTCCACTCGAGCAGGGAGATTGGGTTTTGAGCCTCTTTTACCTTCACACATTTGGTCCTGTTGGCCTGGTCTCTTTTCGGTAAATTTAAGAATTGTTTATTGGTATGGGTCACGAAATCAGAACCGTATTTCCATATGTAAAACACTGTGCGCATTCTTTTTAGTAACACTGCTCCCTCTGGGAGGCCCCCTGTTCAGTTTAAGTGGTGCCGCTAACTCCTACAGGAAGGGTAAGGAGAAGGAAATAGACCTGAGGTTGTTGCCAAGTTTCACACGTCTGAAAACCAAGAGTGAAAATCTCAAACCTGTTTCTCATAACTCAACAGCTGCACATTGAGAGATTCTGCTGAAAGACATTGGAGAATCAGAATGGGAGTAGACCATTCGGCCTCTCGATGCTGTTCTATCATTCAGATCGATCATGGCTGATTGAAATATAGAAACTAGAAGCAGGAGGAGGCCCTTCAGCCCTTCGAGCCTGCTTTACCATTCATTATGATCATTACTGATCGTCAAATTCAATATCCTGCTTCCCCCACTTCTTCCCATATCCCTTGATCCCTTTAGTCCTAGAAGTGATATCTCATTCCTTCTTGAAATCACACACCATTTTGGTCGTGAATTCTACACATTCGCCACCCTCTGGGTGAAGATATTTCTCCTCATCTCAGTTCTAAAAGTTTTACCCCTTATTCTCAAACTATGAACCCTAGTTCTGGGCACCCCCCACCATCGGAAACATCCTTTCTGAATCTACCCTGTCTAATCCTGTTAGAAGTTTATAAGTTTCTGTGAGATCCCCTCTCACTCTTCTAAACTCCAGTGAATATAATTCTAACTGTTTTCGTCTCTCCTCATATGACAGACCTGTCATCCCAGGAATCAGCCTGGTAAACCTTCTCTGCACTCCCTCTATAGCAAGGACATCCTTCCTCAATAAGGACACCAAAACTACACACAATACTCCAGCTGTGGCCTCACCAATGCCCTATTCAATTATATCTGTACCTTGACTCCATTTAACTGCCTTGTTTCTGGATACTTCAATTCTTGTACTTTAACCAAATTCTGTCAGTCACAATATTGAATTTTTCAGTTGACCTTCCAGCCTCAATATCGTTTCAGGTTTGAGATTTCCAGATGTTCACCGTGCTTTGTGTGAAGAAATACTTCCTGAAATCACCTCTCAACCACCTGGCTCAGAGTTTTGGGTTCTGTCCACTTATTCTCGACAGCCCCCAGCAAGGAGATAGTTTCTTTCGATATACCCCAGCAATTTTTTTTAATGGACTGAAACTCCTCAATTTGACAGTTCTTTAATGTTCGATTTTTATTTTATTTTCTTTATTATTTACATACAATGAAACATATTGTTTCTTAGCGCTATGCAGACAAAGCATACCGTTCATAGAGAAGGAAAGGAGAGGGTGCAGAATGTAGTGTTACAGTCACAGCGAGGGTGTAGAGGAAGATCAACTTAATGCGAGGTAGGTCCATTCAAAAGTCTGACAGCAGCAGGGAAGAAGCTGTTCTTGAGTCGGTCAGTACGGGACCTCAGACTTTTGTACCTTTTTCCCGAAGGAAGAAGGTGGAAGAGAGAATGTCCAGCTTGCTTGGCGGGGGGGTCCTTAATTATGCTGGCTGCTTTTCCCCGAGGCAGTGGGAAGTGTAGACAGAGTCAATGGATGGGAAGCTGGTTTGTGAGATGGATTAGGGCTACATTCACCACCTTTTGTAGTTCCTTGCGGTCTTGGGCAGAGCAGGAGCCCAGACCGAGCTGTGATCCAACCAGAAAGAATGCTTTCTATGGGGCATCTGTAAAAGTTGGGGAGAGTCGTAGCGGACATCAAATTTCCTTAGCCTTCTGAGGAAGTAGAGGCGTTGGTGGGGCTTTCTTAACTATAGTGTTGGCGTGGTGGTGGGGGGGGCACCAGGACAGGTTGTTGGTGATCTGGCACCTAAAAGCTTGAAGCTCCTGACCCTTTCTACTTTGTCCCCGAGGCATGTTCTCCTTTATTTCCTATATCTGAGGGAATACGAGTCTAATCAATGTAGCCTGTCCTCAGAATTTAACCCTTTCTGCCTGGGCACCATTCTGGTAAATCCCACTCCAAACCCAGTACATTCTTCCTGAGCTGTGGTGCCCAGAACTGAACACAATTCTACACAAGTAATCAAACCAGAACTCTATTAAACTGGAACATGGTGTCCACCTCTTTGTGTTCCAATGTTCATCACCAGACACTGCACATTGAGAGATTCTGTTCAAATCTGCTCTAATGCTTAATTAAAACCCAAAACTTTCCAGTTATCTCTCACATGTGAAGTATGAGGAATCACTGAGGTCTCTGCGTCTGTACTCACTGGAGTTTAGAAGGATGAGGGAGGGATCTTACTGAAACTTACAGGATGCTGCGAGGCCCTGCATAGAGCAGATGTGGAGAGGATGTTTCCACTAGCAGGAATAACGAGAACCAGAGGGCACAACCTCAGGGTAAAGGGACGATCCTTTAAAACAGAGATGGGGAGGGATTTCTTCAGCCAGAGAGTGGGGAATCTGTGGAATTCTTTGCCGCAGAGGAGGCCAGGTCATTGAGTGTCTTTCAGACAGAGATAGATAGGTTCCTGATTAATAAGGGGATCAGGGGTTATGGGGAAAAGGCAGGAGAATGGGGGTGAGAATAATATCAGCCATGATTGAATGGCAGAGCAGACTCGATGGGATGAGTGGCGTAATTCTGCTCCTGTGTCTCATAAACTTTCTACCTTTCCCCTGGTGCCTGACAGGATTGGTCAGTTAGCACTGCTGCCTCACAATGCCAGGGACCCTGGTTCGATTCCTGGCTTGGGTCACTGTCTGTGTGGTGTTTGCAAGTTGACCTTGTGTCTGCGTGGGTTTCCTCCGGGTGCTCCGAGTCTGAAAGACGTGCTGGTTAGGGTGCATTGGCCGTGCTAAATTCCCACCCTCAGTGTACCCGAACAGGCGCTGGAATGTGGTGACGAGGGGATTTTCACAGTAACTTCACTGCAGTGCTGATGTAAGCCTACTTGTGCCACTAATTAATAAACTTCTAAATCTTTTTTTTGAATATTTATTTCAATTAGCTTTGCGATTGGGTAAATGACATCCTCTGTGACTGTGACCATGGTGTAGTTTCCTCCCTCATCCTGTTGAACAAGTCTGCAGCCCTTCACACCACTAACCACATCATCATCATCCTCCAATATCTCTTCTTCATTGTCCAGCAGAGTAGGACTGCCTTCGCCTGGTTCCACTTTTACCTGTCCAGTCATAGCCAGAGAATCACCTCCATTGCCTTCCCTTCCTGCCTCGACACCATTACCTCTGGAGCCCCTCCTTCGTCTCCCTCCAATTGACAATTATCTTAAATCTGTACTCTCTGGAGTCGATAAATGGATCTTTATCTGGTTGGGAAGATATAACCAACAGAGTGCCACAGGGCTTGGTCCTCAGGCCCCAACTCCTTACAATCAATATTAATGACTTGGATGCAGGGATGGTAGGTACCACAGCCAAATTTTCAGATGACACTAAAATCAGGGGTGGGAGACTCAAAGTTACAATAATAAAATAAAAGGTTTGCAAATAAATATGGATCAAGTGAATGGGGCAAAAGTTGACAGATGGAGTTTAACATGGATAAGTGTGAGGTTATCCAGTTTGGTAGGAAAAACACAAAGGCAGGTTGTTATCTAATTGGAGAGAAGCTGCGTAGTATCTCGATGCAGAGGGATCTGGGTGTCCTTGTACATGAATCGTAGAAAAGTAGTGTGCAGGTGCAGCAGGTAATGAGGAATACAAATGGAATCTTGGCATTTATTGTGAAAGAAATAGAGTGTATAAGCGGTGAAGTGTTGCTGCTCCTGTACAAAGCATTATTGAGACCGCAGTGAGAATATTGTGTACAGTTTGGGTCCCCTTACTTGAGGAGGAGTGTAGTTACATTGGAGGCAGTTCAGAGGAGGTTCACTAGATTGATTCCAGGGGATGAGGAGTTTATCTTGCGTAGAGATATTGGGCAGTTTAGGCCTATACTCCCTGGAGTTTAGAAGAATGAAAGGAGATCTCATTGGGGTGTACAAAATGATAAGAGGGATTGACAAAGTACACATGGAGAGGATGCTTCCCCTTTTAGGGCAATCTTGAACTGGAAGTCATAGCTTTAGGATAAAGGGGAGCAAATTTGAAACAGAGATGAGGTTAAATTATTTCTCTCAAAGGGTGGGGAGTCTGTGGAATTCACTACCCCAGAGTGTGGTGGGTGCCAGGACATTGAATAAATTTAAGGAAGAGGTGGGCTGATTTTTACTGAGTAATGGTTTGAAGAGAATGGACAGGAAAGTGGAATTGGGGCTGAGAGGAGATCAGCCATGATCATATCGAATGGTGGAGCCAGTTCGAGGGGCCTGATCCTTGTTCTATGTTCTTATTTTTGTATAGGGACAACTGCTGTAGCAGGTTTACGAGTCTACCCCCCCAGGCCCTCTGCTCCTTTGGAGGAAATTGGGACCTTGCTTCCTCCAGGTGGTCTCTCTCACTCGGCTGGACAGAAGGAGAATGAACAGATGACTCTGGTTCAACAATCAGGCTGTAATCTGGGTCCCTCAACGAGTGCAGTACCTCTGTCCAGTTATATAGACGACTGCTTCAATCATCTGGTAGGCTGATTCTGTGTAGAAACTCATGCGCATCTGTTCCATTGCACTGAACCATTTTCAGTTTGAATGAGGTGGGATTGCAGACGTGGAGTCCATTCGACCTCTTGTCCATAATGTGCTTGGTCCCAGGTCCAAACTGGCTCTTCTGACTGGAGGTTTGGAGTGTTTATCACGGTTCCACACTTGACTGGAACGATTTTCATCTTCTTTCTCCTTCACGTTTTCCAAGTTATCGCCCTGTAAACATGGCACGTGGGCGAGTTAGGTGTTGACTCCCCAATCACCTTCCCACGGAGATGGAGCTATTCCATTTGGGGTGGAATTGAACTCTTGAAAGTATTCATTGGCAAATGATCGTCCTTTATTGGTGTGGGATTTTCACAGTAACTTCATTGCAGTGTGAATGGAAGCCTACTTGTGATTAATAAATAAAACTTCAACTTTTAGCTTAACTTATAAGGTCTGGTATTTCATGTGTTGCAAAAATCTCTTTCAAGAATATTTTGATTTGATTTAATTTGATTTATTATGTCACATGTATCGGGATACAGTGAAAAGTATTGATTCTTGCGCACGATACAGACAAAGCATACCATTCATAGAGAAGGAAAAGAGAGAGTGCAGAATATAGTGTGACAGTCATTGCTAGGGTGCACAGTGTGGAGGAAGCTTTATTCTGTATCTAACCTGTGCTGTACCTGTCCTGAGAGAGTTTGATGGGGACAGTGTAGAGGGAGCTTTACTCTGTATCTAACCCCGTGCTGTACCTGTCCTGGGAGAGTTTGATGGGGACAGTGTAGAGGGAGCTTTACTCTGTATCTAACCCCGTGCTGTACCTGTCCTGGGAGAGTTTGATGGGGACAGCGTAGAGGGAGCTTTACTCTGTATCTGCGCTGTAATGTTCTATGTTCTATGTATCTAACACCGTGCTGTACCTATCCTGGGAGTGTTTGATGGGGGGACAGTGTAGAGGGAGCTTTACTCTGTATCTAACCCCGTGCTGTACCTGTCCTAGAACATAGAACATAACAGCGCAGTACAGGCCCTTCGGCCCTCAATGTTGTGCCGAGCTGTGAAACCAATCAAAAGCCTATCTAACCTACACTACTCCAATATCATCCATATGTTTATCCAATGACTATTTAAACGCCCTTAAAGTTGGCAAGTCCACTGCTGTTGCAGGCAGGGCATTTCATGCCCTTACTACTCTCTGAGTAAAGAACCTACCTCTGACATCTGTCCTTTATTTATCACCCCTCAATCTACAGCTATGTCCCCTCATGCTAGCCATCTCCGTCGGAGGAAAAAGGCTCTGACTGTCCACCCTATCTAATCCTCTGATCATCTTCGATGTCACTATTAAGTCACCTCTTAACCTTCTTCTCTGTAATGAAAAGCCTTGAGTCCCTCAGCCTTTCCTCATAAGACCTTCCCACCATACCAGGCAACATCCTGGGAAACCTCCTCTGCACCCTTTCCAACGCCTCCACATCCTTCCTATAATGCAGCGACCAGAACTGTACGCAATATTCCAAGTGCGGCCACACCAGAGTTTTGTACAGCTGCAACATGACGTCATGCTCCGAAACTCAATCCCTCTACCAATAAAAGCTAACACGCCGTACACCTTCTTAACAACCTTATCAACCTGGGTGCCAACTTTCGGAGATCTATGCACACGGACACCGAGATCTCTCTGCTCATCCACACTACCAAGTATATCTCACCATTAGCCCAGTATTCTGTATTCCTGTTACTCCTTCCAAAGTGAATCGCCTCACACTTTTCCACATTAAACTCCATTTGCCACCTCTCAACCCAGCTCCGCACCTTATCTATGTCCCCCTGTAACCTGCAACATCCTTCCGCACTGTCCACAACTCCTCCGACTTTCTCAAATTTACTAACCCATCCTACTATCCTTTTCCAGGTCATTTATAAAATGACAAACAGCAGTGGCCCCAAAACAGATCCTTGCGGTACACCACTAGTAACTGAACTCCAGGATAAACATTTTGCATCAACCACCACCCTTTGTCTTCTTACAGCTAGCCAATTTCTGATCCAAACCGCTAAATCACCCTCAATGCCTCCATACCTTCTGCAGTAGCCTACCATGGGGAACCTTATCAAATGCTTTACTGAAATCCATATACACCACATCAACTACTTTACCCTTATCCACCTCTTTGGTCACCTTCTCAAAGAACTCGATAAGGTTTGTGAGACACAACCTATCCTTTCACAAAACCGTGTTGACTATCCCTAATCAAATTATTCCTTTCCAGATGATTATAAATCCTATCTCTTATAATCCTTTCCAAAACTTTGCCCACAACAGAAATAAGGTTCACTGGTCTATTATTACCAGGGTTGTCTCTACTCCCCTTCTTGAACAAGGTAACAACATTTGCTGTCCTCCAGTCTTCTGGCACTATTCCTGTAGGCAAGTGACAACATAAAGATTGAAGCCAAATGCTCTGCAATCTCCTCCCAAGCCTCCTAGAGAATCCTAGGATAAATCCCATCCAGCCATGGGAACTTATCTATTTTCACACATTTCAGAATTGCGAACCCCTCCTCCATATGAGCCTCAATCCAGTCTAGTCCAGTAGCCTGTATCTCAGTATTCTCCTCAACAACATTGTCTTTTTCTGTGTGAATATTGATGAAAAATATTCATTTAGCACCTTTCCTATCTCTTTGGATTCCATGCACAACTTCCCACTACTGTCCTTGACTGGCCCTAATCTTACAGTAGTCATTCTATAGAATGACATACCAATAGAAAGCTTCAGGATTTTCCTTAATTCTACCTGCCAAAGACCTCTCATGTCCCCTCCTTCTTAGCTCTCTCTTTAGGTCCTTCCTGGCTAACTTGTAACTCTCAAACACCCTAACTGAGCCTTCACGTCTCATCTTTACAAAAGTCTCCTTCTTCCTCTTCACAAGGATTCAACTTCTGAAGTAAACCACGGTTCTCTCATTCGACCACTTCCTCCCTGCCTGACAGATACATACTTATCAAGGACACGCAGTAGCTGTTCTTTGAACATGCTCCACATCTCAACTGTGTACCTGTCCTGGGAGTGTTTGATGGGGGGACAGTGTAGAGGGAGCTTTACTCTGTATCTAACCCCGTGCTGTACCTGTCCTGGGAGTGTTTGATGGGGGACAGTGTAGAGGGAGCTTTACTCTGTATCGAACCCCGTGCTGTACCTGTCCTGGGAGTGTTTGATGGGGGACAGTGTAGAGGGAGCTTTACTCTGTATCTAACCCCGTGCTGTACCCGTCCTGGGAGTGTTTGATGGGGGACAGTGTAGAGGGAGCTTTACTCTGTATCTAACCCCGTGATGTACCTGTCCTGGGAGTGTTTGATGGGGGGACAGTGTAGAGGGAGCTTTACTCTGTATCGAACCCCATGCTGTACCTGTCCTGGGAGTGTTTGATGGGGACAGTGTGGAGAGATTGCAGAAAACTTAAACTGTTTGCCTTAAATAAAATGGGAGTTTGGGAGATTGCGATATTTGAATTAAGTTTGAATTATCGCTTCTTAACTCTTTAAAGGAGCTGTCCTCTTGTTTGCTGGAGCTGAGAGAGAGAGACAGAGCTAAGATTTTACCTGTTAAAAACCTGTTTAAAATAAGTTTAAAGCACTTTACTCTTTGTAGAACTGTTTAAAGCATTTATTTATTGTATTTACTGCTTTAAGAATTCTGAGGGTGTGGTGAAAAGGCATTTGTGGACCAGCCTGCTTTAAATCAGCGCCAGGTTTAAAAGGAGGCCTGGTGTAAACAGCGGGCAGCGTCTGAGCGGGCAGCGGAGTGAGGGGGAAGCAGAGTGAGTTAATAGGGCTTAATATCAAAAAGGGCTTGAGGGAAAAAAGGCCAGGTGAGTTTGTTTGAAAAAAAAACAAGGAAAAAAAATTTTTTCAAAACTACTACAGCAAGAAACAAGGAAAAAAATTTTCTCCCCATAAAAAATTACAGTGAATAATGGAGGGGCATGTGATGTGTGGTTTCTGTATGATGTGGGAACTGGCGGACCCCAGGGTCCTTCCCAGTGACCATGTCTGCAGTAAGTGCAGGTTGCTGGAGGAGCTCCAGCTCAAGGTGGATGAGCTGGCCTCTGAGCTACAGACACTGAGGCTCATCAGGGGGAGAGAGGGTGCCCCTAGACTGGCTAAATCTAAGGGTCAGGGACAAAAGGGGGCTGCTGGGAGGAGGAGGAAGGGGGGTGAGGAGCGGAGGCCTCAGCCTCTTAATCTGCATAACAGGTTTGAGGTTCTTGCTTCCAGTCTGGAAGAGGACGAGGCAGGTGAGGTTGGTGAGCAAACTGCACACGGTACAGTGATGCAGCAGGACATAGGCAAAGAGAAGGGGAAAAGGAACGTAGTAGTGATTGGAGATAGTGGGGTGAAGAGTATTGACACTGTCCTTTGTCACAATGACAAAGTGCACAGAAGGGTGTGTTGTCTGCCTGGTGCTCGGGTCCGGGATGTCACAGCTGGGCTGCAGAGGAACCTGGAGTGGGAGGGTGAGAACCCGGTCGTTGTAGTACATGTGGGTGCCGGCGACGTAGGCAAAGTGCGGACTGAGGATCTGGGGAGGGAGTATGAGAAGCTGGGAATGGAATTAAAAAGTAGAACCGACAAGGTGGTCGTCTCTGGGCTACTGCCTGAACTGAGTGCAGACGGGCGTAGGGTTGACAGGATAAAGGAAGTGAATGGGTGGCTCAGGGATTGGTGTGGGAGGAATGGGTTCGAATTTATGGGGCATTGGCACCAGTATTGGGGTAGGTGGGACTTGTTCGGGCGGGATGGGGTTGGTCTGAATCGTGCTGGGACCAGAGTGTTGGCGAATCGAGTAAAGAGGACTGTAGACAGGGCTTTAAACTAATTAGGGGGGGGGAGGGTGCGAGGGTAGGTGACGCTACGAGGTCTAAAGTTAAGGATAGGGTACAGGTAAGGGAAGAGGCCGAGGATGTCCCAATTGGTGGCGTTACGGCAAATAGGGTCCAGGTGAAGGCTGGGATGAAAGCGCTTTATCTGAATGCACGAAGCATTCGGAATAAAGTGGATGAGCTGGTGGCGCAGATCGACACAAATGGATACGATCTGGTGGCCATTACAGAGACGTGGCTGCAAGGTGACAGGGACTGGGAGATGAATGTACAGGGCTATCAAGTGTTTAGGAAGGATAGGCAGGAGGAAAGAGGGGGTGGCGTAGCTCTGCTGATTAAGGATAGTATCAAGGTGGTAGCAAGGGATGATATCGGAGCCAAAGAGCAGAACGTGGAATCGTTGTGGGTGGAGATTAGGAACAGCAAAGGGAGGAAGACGCTGGTGGGTGTCGTCTATAGGCCCCCGAATAATGATCTGGAGGTGGGGCGGGCTGTTAACACGCAAATAAGTGCGGCGTGCAGGAATGGGACGGCAGTAGTTATGGGAGATTTCAATCTGCATATTGATTGGTCGACCCATGTTGGACGAGGTGGGCTCGAGGAGGAGTTCTTGGAATGCTGCCGGGATAATTTCCTTGAACAGTGTGTGTTGGAGCCGACGAGGGAGCGAGCTATCTTGGATCTGGTGCTATGTAATGAGGCGGGTAGAATTAGGGACCTTGCGGTGAAGGATCCTCTTGGAGAGAGTGATCATTGTATGGTGGAGTTTCTGGTGCAGATGGAGGAGGAGAAAGTGGGTTCCCGGACACGCGTCCTTTGTTTGAATAGAGGGGAGTATGGTAGGATGAGAGAAGAATTGGCGAATGTGGACTGGGGGAATGTGTTGGAAGGTAGGTCTGCTGAGGAGCAGTGGAGGATCTTTAAGGAGATCTTTCTTGGTGCTCAGCAGAAATTTATTCCGATGGTTAAAAAGGACAGTAGGAGGAGAGGTAATAAGCCGTGGATAACGAAGGAGGTGAAGGAAAGTGTTAAATTAAAAGCGGAGGAATTTAGAGTAGCTAAGAGCAGTGGGCGAGAAGAGGATTGGGAAAGGTTTAAATGTCAACAAAGATTGACAAAGAAGTTGATAAAGGAGGGTAGGAGAAGCTATGAGGCTGGGCTAGCACTTAATATAAAAAAGGATAGCAAGAGTTTTTATAAATATATAAAAAGGAAGAGGCTGGCTAGGGTGAACGTTGGTCCTTTAGAGGATGAGAAAGGGGAGCTAGTGATAGGGGATGGGGATATGGCTAAGGTCTTGAATAACTTTTTTGTTTCTGTCTTCACGGAGGAGGACGTGAATAATTTGCCGGGTGTTAGCGATGGAAAGGTGGTAGGAATGGAGGGTCTTAATGACATTACTGTTACTAGAGAGGTGGTGCTCGACAGACTGGAGGGGCTGATTGTGGACAAGTCCCCAGGACCGGATGGAATGCATCCGAGGGTTCTGAAAGAAATGGCGGAGGTGATAGTGGATGCCTTGGTGGTTATTTTCCAGACGTCGCTGGATTCCGGGGAAGTGCCGGAAGATTGGAAAACGGCTAATGTTACGCCGTTGTTTAAGAAGGGTGCCAGGCAAAAGGCGGGGAATTATAGGCCGGTTAGTTTAACGTCTGTGGTAGGTAAAATGTTAGAATCCATCATTAAGCAGGAAATTGCGAGGCATCTTGAAGGGAATTGCTTGATAGGGCGGACGCAACACGGTTTCATTAAAGGGAAGTCGTGTCTGACAAATTTACTGGAGTTCTATGAGGATGTGTCTAGGGCAGTGGATAGAGGAGAGCCGGTGGATGTGGTCTTTCTGGATTTTCAGAAGGCGTTTGACAAGGTACCTCACAAGAGGTTATTGCAGAAGGTCAGGGGACATGGAGTTGGGGGTAGGGTGTTAGCGTGGATAGAGGATTGGTTGTCAAATAGGAGGCAGAGAGTGGGGGTCAATGGGTGCTATTCGGATTGGCGGATGGTGACTAGTGGGGTGCCCCAGGGGTCGGTGCTGGGGCCTCAGCTATTTACCATTTATATAGATGATCTGGAGGAGGGAACCGAGTGCAGGGTGTCGAAATTTGCTGATGACACCAAGATTGGGGGAACGGCAAATTGTGCGGAGGGTGTGGAGAGTCTGCAGAAGGATCTAGATAGGCTGGGCGAATGGGCCAGGAAATGGCAAATGGAATTTAATGTTGGCAAGTGTGAGGTGGTCCACTTTGGTAGGAAGGACTATTACTTACGTGGCGAAAAACTGCAGCAGGCGACGGTGCAGAGGGACCTCGGGGTCCTTGTGCATGAGTCGCAAAAACCCAGCTTGCAGGTGCAGCAGGTGGTCAGGAAGGCGAATGGGATGCTGGCCTTCATAGCGAGGGGGATTGAATATAAAAGTAGGGAGGTCTTGCTGCGGCTGTATAGGGCATTGGTGAGGCCGCAGCTGGAGTACTGTGTGCAGTTTTGGGCGCCGCACCTGCGCAAGGATATTTTGGCCCTGGAGGGAGTGCAGAGGAGGTTTACTAGGCTGATGCCGGAGTTGAGGGGATTGAGCTATGAGGAGAGGCTGAATAAACTAGGCTTGTACTCGTTAGAGTTTAGAAGAATGAGGGGAGATCTCATTGAGACGTATAAGATGATGAATGGGATGGATAGGATAGAGGTGGAGAGACTCTTCCCGCTCAAAAAAGACAGTAGGACTAGGGGGCACAGCCTCAAGATAAAGGGGAGGCGGTTTAGAACGGAGTTGAGGAGGAACTTCTTCACTCAAAGGGTGGTGAATCTCTGGAATTCTCTGCCCGTTGAAGTGGTGGAGGCTGCCTCGCTAAATATTTTTAAGAAGCGGGTTGATGGGTTTTTGATAAGAGAGGGGATTAAGGGTTATGGGGAGAGGGCGGGAAAGTGGAACTGAGCCACAACAGATCAGCCATGATCTTATTGAATGGCGGGGCAGGCTCGAAGGGCTAGATGGCCTACTCCTGCTCCTATTTCTTATGTTCTTATGTTCTTATGTTCTTTTACTAGAAGCACAGTGACTATTTGTCTTTAACACTTGACAGATGTCCGAAACTCAGCGATATCATCAAGTTCCTTCTCCTTCCACTTCCCCTCAGAGAGCAGAATCAGATTTAATCTGAGCAGGGGGAACTCCCAGAGAGACTTTGTTACTAAAAAGAATAAGCACACCACTTTAAATATGGAAATACCATTCTGATATTGTACTTTGTACCAATGAACAGGTTTATGTTTACCCACAGGTGACAGACTGGCAGAACTGAAACTCATGGTCAAAAGATGGACAACATCAAGACTTTATTTTCACCTCTGAACAACCTCCAAGATGCAACAGATATTCAGATTCTTCCATTAAACATGTTCTGAGGAAGGTATGGATAAGAAATTGGATTATTGAGTGGGGAATTTTATTATCTCCAATTGAAGTTGTTTGGACAACTTATCAGAAGCAGAGTGTGGGAAATTCACAGAAACACAGTGACAGTGTGGGACTGTACACAGAGTGAGGGAACTGTACACAAATGCAGTGACAGTGTGGGACTGTACACAGAGTGAAGGAACTGTACACAAACACAGTTACAGTGTGGGACTGTGCACAGAGTGAGGGAACTGTACACAAACACAGTGACAGTGTGGGACTGTACACAGAGTGAGGGAACTGTACACAAACACAGTGACAGTGTGGGGCTGTGCACAGAGTGAGGGAACTGTACACAAACACAGTTACAGTGTGGGACTGTACACAGAGTGAGGGAACTGTACACAAACACAGTGACAGTGTGGGACTGTACACAGAGTGAGGGACCTGTACACAAACACAGTTACAATGTGGGACTGTACACAGAGTGAGGGAGCTGTACACAAACACAGTGACAGTGTGGGACTGTACACAGCGTGAGGGGACTGTACACAGCGTGAGGGAACTGTACACAAACACAGTGTGGGACTGTACACAGAGTGAGGGAACTGTACACAAACACAGTTACAATGTGGGACTGTACACAGAGTGAGGGAGCTGTACACAAACACAGTTACAGTGTGGGACTGTACACAGAGTGAGGGAACTGCTCACAAACACAGTTACAGTGTGGGACTGTACACAGAGTGAGGGAACTGCTCACAAACACAGTTACAGTGTGGGACTGTACACAGAGTGAGGGAGCTGTAGACAAACACAGTGACAGTGTGGGACTGTACACAGAGTGAGGGAACTGCTCACAAACACAGTTACAGTGTGGGACTGTACACAGAGTGAGGGAACTGTACACAAACACAGAGTGTGGGACTGTACACAGAGTGAGGGAACTGTACACAAACACAGTGACAATGTGGGACTGTACACAGAGTGAGGGAACTGTACACAAACACAGTTACAGTGTGGGACTGTACACAGAGTGAGGGAACTGTACACAAACACAGTGACAGTGTGGGACTGTACACAGAGTGAGGGAACTGTACACAAAAACAGTTACAGTGTGGGGCTGTACACAGAGTGAGGGAACTGTACAGAAATACAGTTACAGTGTGGGACTGTACACAGAGTGAGGGAACTGTACACAAACACAGTGACAGTGTGGGACTGTACACAGAGTGAGGGAACTGTACACAAAAACAGTTACAGTGTGGGACTGTACACAGAGTGAGGGAACTGTACACAAACACAGTGACAGTGTGGGACTGTACACAGAGTGAGGGAACTGTACACAAAAACAGTTACAGTGTGGGACTGTACACAGAGTGGGGGAACTGTACACAAACACAGTGACAGTGTGGGGCTGTACACAGAGTGAGGGAACTGTACAGAAACACAGTTACAGTGTGGGACTGTACACAGAGTGAGGGAACTGTACACAAACACAGTGACAGTGTGGGACTGTACACAGAGTGAGGGAACTGTACACAAAAACAGTTACAGTGTGGGACTGTACACAGAGTGAGGGAACTGTACACAAACACAGTGACAGTGTGGGACTGTACACAGAGTGAGGGAACTGTACACAAAAACAGTTACAGTGTGGGACTGTACACAGGGTGAAGGAGCACGGTTAGTACGTGACAGTGTTAAGACAGGGCTGATAGTAAATCCAGAGCTGCCCAAAGAGAAGATTGAAATAGCTGCCAAAACAATTATTCAATTTGTATATTATGGGGCAGCTTCCTGAAATCAGGATCTGATTTCCCATTAATTGTGAAGATTTTATATTCAACTAAACATTGATTAAAACAGAAACAAAATTACCCTTAAACACAACAGTAGATTCACACAGTTAGCACTGATTTTTACTAGCTCCAGAAAGATCTTGGGTGTATCGAGACACAAAGATAACCTTCCATTTTCTGATGGTAACAGTCCTTTTGGATATTTCAATCTGTGGAATTCCAGTCAGTTCACCACACAATGATCTGTGGTTCTTGGTGTTTACTCTGACTGTTACAGCAAACTGTTTTCCCAGGTCTGATCCTGTCTGCACAATGTCTTTGAGCTATTACCGTCCACCACACCATCTGCTTGGGGATATTATCCCACACTGTCTTCTTGGAGGTCTAAGTAACTAACACCCTTACACAGCCTTCAGTATTTTCTTCAATGTGATCCTTCCCTTTGGTCTCCCTGTTCTGAATTTTTTCATGCAGTCTCTCAGAAGTTTCCCTTTGCCCAGGACTGACTCATTTCCATAAGTCTGTAGTTCATACATTTTAAACAGTAAACTTACCCTACCTTTGTCTCACTTTCTTAAAATTTTACAACCTTGATTTGATTTGATTTATTATTGTCACATGTATTGGGATACAGTGAAAAGTATTGTTTCTTGCGTGCTATGCAGACAAAGCATATCGTTCATAGAGAAGGAAAGGAGACGGTGCAGAATTTAGTGTAACAGTCATAGCGAGGGTGCAGAGAAAGATCAACTTAATGCGAGGTAGGTCCATTCAAAAGTGACGGCAGCAGGGAAGAAGCTGTTCTTGAGTCGGTCGGTACGTGACCTCAAAACTTTGTATCTTTTTCCCGATGGAAGATGGTGGAAGAGAGAATGTCCGGAGTGTGTTGGGGGCGGGGGGTCCTTAATTATGCCGGCTGCTTTTCCCTGAGGTAGCGGGAAGTGTAGACAGAGTCAATGGATGGGAGGCTGGTTTGTGTGATGGATTGGGGCTACATTCACCACCCTTTTGTAGTTCCTTGCGGTCTTGAGCAGAGCAGGAGCCCAGACCGAGCTGTGATCCAACCAGAAAGAATGCTTTCTATGGGGCATCTGTAAAAGTTGGGGAGAGTCGTAGCGGACATGCCAAATTTCCTTAGTCTTCTGAAAAAATAGAGGTGTTGGTGGGGCTTTCTTAACTAAAGTTGAGAAAGTCGGCATGGGGGACCAGGACAGATTGTTGGATCCTTGCTGTCTCTCTTAATCCAATGACACCAATCACACCCCCACTAGTCTATTTTCCAATCTGTGAGAAATACGACAATGTTATTCCCAAAAGAAAAATATTATAACTCCTCATTTTCCTGACAGCAGTTCCAGTGTGGATCTGTTGAAGGTTGTGTAAATGAACATTTACTTGTCTTCTTGAGTTGCAGGCAGTAGTTTGGGTGCAACGACTGACGAGGATTTATTAAATAATAAAAGCAGTATTATAGCAGAATGAAGTAGAAAGGATCGAGAGCTTCATGTTTTTAAGTGTCCACATCACCAACAACCTGTCCTGGTTCCCCCCATACTGACACTATAGTTCAGAAACCCCTCCAACGCCTCTACTTTGTCAGGAGACTAAGGAAATTTGGCATGTCCGCTATGACTCTCACCAACTTTTCCAGATGCCCCATAGAAAGCATTCTTTCTGGTTGGATCACAGCTCGGTCTGGGCTCCTGCCCTGTTAATGAACAGAGTGTACCGGGGGAATTTCATTAGAATTTACATCAGGCAATAGAATAAATCGTTTGGAACTGGGTTGCTTCAGTTCAAAAAGGAACATATCCCAGTTGTAAAATTGTCAGCACATGAGGTAAAGGTAGAGTAAGTTTCCTTTTGAAAATGTAGGAGCTTAATTTTGGTAAAATTAATTAATTAATGGTTTGGGCTACATTCACGACCTTTTGTAATTCTTTGCAAAGAACCAGCCTCCATCCACTGACTATGTCTACACTTTCAGCTGCCTCGGCAAAGCAGCCAACATAATTAAGGACCCCCACGCAACCCGGACATTCTCTCTTCCACCTCCTTCTTTTGGAAAAAAGATGCAAAACATAAGAACATAAGAAATAGGAGCAGGAGTAGGCCATCTAGCCCTTCGAGCCTGCCCCGCCATTCAGTAAGATCATGGCTGATCTGTCGTGGCTCAGTTCCACTCTCCCGCCCTCTCCCCATAACCCTTAATCCCCTCGCCTATCAAAAACCTATCAACCCGCGTCTTAAAAATATTTAGCGAGGCAGCCTCCACCACTTCAACGGGCAGAGAATTCCAGAGGTTCACCACCCTTTGAGTGAAGAAGTTCCTCCTCAACTCCGTTCTAAACCGCCCCCCCTTTATCCTGAGGCTGTGCCCCCTCGTCCTACTGTCCTTTCTGAGCGGGAAGAGTCTCTCCACCTCTATCCTATCCATCCCATTCCACTGACTCAGGAACAGCTTCTTCCCTGCTGCTGCCAGACTTTTGAATGGACCTACCTTACATTAAGTTGATCTTTCTCTGCACCCTATTATTACTGTAACACTACATTCTACACTCTCTCCTTTCTTTCTCTTTGCATAGCGCGCACAAAACAATACTTTTCACTGTATGTTATTACATGACAATAATGAATCAAATCAAAGTTACAGCCTGAATTTTACCAAAATTAAGCTGCTACATTTTAAAAAGCAAACTTACCCTATCTTTACCTCATGTGCTGACAATTTTACAACTGGGATATGTTCCTGTTTGAACTGAAGCAACCCAGTTCCAAACTATTTATTCTATTGCCTGATGTAAATTCTAATGAAATTCCCCGGTACACTCTGTTCATTAACATATCAACACCGTTTCTTACTCATCTTCAGACCCTGACAGTCTCTCTTAATTCAATTAAACCAATCACACGCTCACTCGCCTATTTTCCAATCTGTGAGAAATACGACAGTGTTATTACCAAAAGAAAAATATTAGAATTCTTCATTTTCCTGACAAGTGTACACACTTTGGGAGGAGGAATGGAGACATAGACTATTTCTAAATGGGGAAATGCTTTGGAAATCAGAAACACAAAGGGACTCGGAATCCTTGTTCAAGATTCTCTTAAGGTTAACGTGCAGGTTCAATCGGCAGTGAGAAAGGCAAATGTAATGTTAGCATTCATGTCGAGAGGGCTAGAATACAAGAGCAGGGATGGACTTCTGAGGCTGTAGAAGGCTCTGGTCAGACCCTGTTTGGAATATTGTGAGCAGTTTTGCGCCCCATATCTAAGGAAGGATGTGCTGGCCTTGGAAAGGGTCCAGAGGAGGCTCACAAGAATGATTCCTGGAATGAAGAACTTCTTGTATGAGGAACGGGTTGAGGACTCTGGGTCTGTACTCGGTGGAGTTTAGAAGGATGAGGGGAGGGGGGATCTTATTGAAACTTCCAGGGAGGCCCTGGATAGAGTGGGACGTGGAGAGGATGTTTCCACCAGTAGGAAAAACTTGAACCAGAGGGCGCAACCTCAGGGTAAAGGGACGATCCTTTAAAACAGAGATGAGGAGGAATTTCTTTAATCAGAAAGTTGGAAAACGGCTAATGTTACGCCGTTGTTTAAAAGGGTGCCAGGCAAAAGGCGGGGAATTATAGGCCTGTTAGTTTAACGTCTGTTGTAGGTAAAATGTTAGAATCCGTCATCAAGGAGGAAATAGCGAGGCATCTTGAGGGGAACTGCTTGATAGAGCAGACGCAGCACGGTTTCGTTAAGGGGAAGTCGTGTCTGACAAATTTACTGGAGTTCTATGAGTATGTGTCTAGGGCGGTGGATAGAGGAGAGCCGGTGGATGTGGTCTTTCTTGATTTTCAGAAGGCGTTTGACAAGGTACCTCACAAGAGGTTATTGCAGAAGGTCAGGGGGCATGGAGTTGGGGGTAGGGTGTTAGCGTGGATAGAGGACTGGTTGTCAAATAGGAGGCAGAGAGCGGGGGTCAATGGGTGCTATTCGGATTGGCGGATGGTAACTAGTGGAGTGCCCCAGGGGTCGGTGCTGGGGCCTCAGCTATTTACCATTTATATAGATGATCTGGAGGAGGGAACCGAGTGTACGGTGTCGAAATTTGCTGATGACACCAAAATTGGTGGAAAGGCAAATTGTGCGGAGGGTGGTGAGAGTCTACAGAAGGATCTAGATAGGCTGGGCGAATGGGCCAGGAAATGGCAAATGGAATTTAATGTTGGCAAGTGCGAGGTGGTCCACTTTGGTAGGAATAATGGTAGGAAGGATTATTACTTACGTGGAGAAAAACTGCAGCAGACGACGGTGCAGAGGGACCTCGGGGTCCTTGTGCATGAGTCGCAAAAACCCAGCTTGCAGGTGCAGCAGGTGGTCAGGAAGGCAAATGGGATGCTGGCCTTCATAGCGAGGGGGATTGAATATAAAAGTAGGGAGGTCTTGCTGCGGCTGTATAGGGCATTGGTGAGGCCGCAGCTGGAGTACTGTGTGCAGTTTTGGGTGCCGTACTTACGCAAGGATATTTTGGCCTTGGAGGGAGTGCAGAGGAGGTTTACTAGGCTGATGCCGGAGTTGAGGGGATTGAGCTATGAGGAGAGGCTGAATAAACTAGGCTTGTACTCGTTAGAGTTTAGAAGAATGAGGGGAGATCTCATTGAGACGTATAAGATGATGAATGGGATGGATAGGATAGAGGTGGAGAGACTCTTCCCGCTCAGAAAGGATAGTAGGACTAGGGGGCACAGCCTCAAGATAAAGGGGGGGCAGTTTAGAACGGAGTTGAGGAGGAGCTTCTTCACTCAAAGGGTGGTGAATCTCTGGAATTCTCTGCCCGTTGAAGTGGTGGAGGCTGCCTTGCTAAACATTTTTAAGACGCGGGTTGATGGGTTTTTGATAAGAGAGGGGATTAAGGGTTATGGGGAGAGGGTGGGAATTTGGAACTGAGCCATGACAGATCAGCCATGATCTTATTGAATGGCGGGGCAGGCTCGAAGGGCTGGATGGCCTACTCCTGCTCCTATTTCTTATGTTCTTATGTTCTTAAAGTGATAAATCTGTGGAACTCTTTGCTGCAGAAGGCTGTGGAGGGCCGGGTCATTGAGTGTCTTTAAGACAGAGATAGATGGGTTCTTGATTAATAAGGGGATCAGGGATTATGGGGAAAAGGCAGGAGAATGGGGATGAGTAAAATATCAGCCATGATTGAATGGTGGAGCAGACTCAATGGGCCGAGTGGCCTAATTCTGCTCCTATGTCTTATGGATAACAGTTACAATGTGGCTCTGTTTTAAGGTTGTGTAAATGAACCTTCATTTGGCGTTTGAGTGGCAGACAGTAGTTTGTGTGCAACGACTGAAGGGATTTATGAAGTAATCATAGCAGTACTCAATAAACAGGCATTAGTTCAGGAGTCACACACAGCCTTTCCTTTCCAGAGTAACTCAGACACAGATCAAAGCTCATACTCGTCTGGCCTGACCTCTCTCTGCTGTTTTCCTCCTCCTCCTCGCTTCCACCATGCATGTTCACATGTTATTACACACGTAACAAATTACAATTCTACACAGATGCTGTCAGACTTGCTGAGTTTTTTCCAGCATTGTCTGTTCTATTACAAGTTACAACAGCACACTTACACCAGTGCAGTATCGTATTCAATACATGTGCACGGTGGCACAGAGGTTAGCACTGCTGCCTGACAGTGCGAGGGACCCTGGTTCAATTCCAGACTCAGTTCACTGCCTGTGCTAGGATGCTACCGGGACTTGGTGGTTTATATTAATGATTTGGATGAGAGCATAGGAGGCATGGTTAGTAAGTTTGCAGATGGCACAGTAGCCGGTGCAGTCTCAATGGGCCAAATGGTCTGCTTCTGGTTAGCAATGCCTTGAGGAGTGGCCAGTTAGCAACTGCATTCTTAGGCGTGGATATAAATTTGACCCAGACCTTATCCCAGTAATGCCATGTATTTACCCTTCTGGAGAACATGCCCCTGTCTACATCAAGGGGGACGAAGTAGAAAGAATCGAAAACTTTAGGTTTTTAGGTGTCCGGATCATCAACAAACTGTCCTGGTCCCCCCATGCCGACACTATAGTTAAGAAAGCCCCACCAACGCCTCTACTTTCTCAGAAGACTAAGGAAATTTGGCATGTCCGCTATGACTCTCACCAACGTTTACAGATGCCCCATAGAAAGCATTCTTTCTGGTTGGATCACAGCTCGGTCTGGGCTCCTGCTCTGCCCAAGACCACAAGGAACTACAGAAGGGTGGTGAATGTAGCCCCAATCCATCACACAAACCAGCCTCCCATCCATTGACTCTGTCTACACTTCCCGCTGCCTCGGTGGGGGGAAAAGCAGCCGGGATAATTAAGGACCCCCCCACACACCCCGGACATTCTCTCTTCCACCTTCTTCTGTCGGGAAAAGATACAAAAGTCTGAGGTCCCGTACCGACCGACTCAAGAACAGCTTCTTCCCTGCTGCTGTCAGACTTTTGAATGGACCGACCTCGCATTAAGCTGATCTTTCTCTACACCCTCGCTGTGACTGTAACACTACATTCTGCACCCTCTCCTTTCCTTCTCTATGAATGGTATGCTTTGTCTGTATAGCGCGCAAGAAACAATACTTTTCACTCTATGTTAATACATGTGACAATAATAAATGTTGGGGAGGGGGAGGGCGGTGCAGGGGAGGGCGAGGGAGTTGTAGGGGTGAGGAGGGAGGTGCAGGGAAGGGGGAGGGAGGTGTAGGTGAGGGGAGAGAGGTGTAGGGGAGCGGGAAGGAGGTGCAGGGGAGAGGGAGGGAGGTGTAGGGGAGGGGGAGGGAGGTGCAGGGGAGGGAGGTGTAGGGGAGGGGGCGGGAGGTGTAGGGGAGGGGGAGGGACGTGTAGGGGAGGGGGAGGGAGGTGCAGGGGAGAGGGAGGGAGGTGCAGGGGAGGGGGAGGGAGGTGTAGGGGAGGGGGAGGGAGGTGTAGGGGAGGGGGAGGGAGGTGTAGGGGAGGGGGAGGGAGGTGCAGGGGAGAGGGAGGGAGGTGTAGGGGAGGGGGAGGGAGGTGTAGGGGAGGGGGAGGGAGGCGTAGGGAAGGGGGAGGGCGGCGTAGGGGAGGGGGAGGGAGGCGTAGGGGAGGGGAGGGCGGTGTAGGGGAGGGGGAGGGCGGTGTAGGGGAGGGGGAGGGAGGTGTAGGGGAGGGGGAGGGCGGTGTAGGGGAGGGGGAGGGCAGTGTAGGGGAGGGGGAGGGAGGTGTAGGGGAGGGGGAGGGCAGTGTAGGGGAGGGGGAGGGAGGTGCAGGAGAGGGGGAGGGAGGTGTAGGGGAGGGGGAGGGAGGTGCAGGGGAGGGGGAGGGAGGTGTAGGGGAGAGGGAGGGCGGTGTAGGGGAGGGGGAGGGAGGTGTAGGGGAGGGGGAGGGAGGTGTAGGCGAGGGGGAGGGAGGCGTAGGGAAGGGGGAGGGCGGCGTAGGGGAGGGGGAGGGAGGTGTAGGGGAGGGGAGGGCAGTGTAGGGGAGGGGGAGGGCAGTGTAGGGGAGGGGGAGGGAGGCGTAGGGAAGGGGGAGGGCGGTGTAGGGGAGGGGGAGGGAGGGAGGTGTCGGGGAGAGGGAGGGCGGCGCACGGGAGGAGGAGGGAAGTGTAGGGGAGGGGGAGTGGGGGAGGTGTCGGAGAGGGGGATGTTGAGGTGAGGCCGGGTCCACTGGGTGTGAATGAATTTTTTCTCTGCGGTGTGAAATGATACAACACCGCTCTCTGCTGGTGGACAGTCGCTCCTACAGCACAGTCCATGGATCCCCATCCACAGGACCTGCAGCTTGTAGTGGAGCCCATCAACCAGAGGGTAGCATTGTGTGTAATTCATCAAACCCACCCCTGATAGAACAACACGTATTGTAGCAACAGGACAGAGAGAGACACACAGACAGACAGACACACACACAGACAGGCACACACATAGACACAGATAGACACACGCACAGGTAGACACAGACAGACAGACAGACACACACACACACATACACCCACACACACACACACACACACACAGATACACATACACCTACACACACACACACACACACACACACACACACACACGTGTGCACACGTACAGACAGATACACAAAAGGCACACACACATAGATACAAAGATGCAAGACACACACACACACACTTAGGCAGGTACACAGACAAACACAGAGATGCATACACTGATCAAAAAGACATGCTGAAGCTTCTCATTTTGCACTCATCAGGGCAGCTTGCAGGATAATCCAGCAGACACAGAGAGGCAGGAGGAAAATAGAGAGTGATAGAGAAATAACACAAGCGTGGGAGAGAGACAGAAAGAGTTAGAAACAGCTGAGAGCAGACATCAGACTGTCGGCGTTAATGGCAACTATAAAGGGACTACAGAGGGACTACAGAGAGACCAGGACAGGTTGTTGGTGATCTGGACACAGGGTGTCGAAATTTGCTGATGACACCAAGATTGGTGGAAAGGCAAATTGTGCGGAGGGTGTGGACAGTCTACAGATGGATCTAGATAGGCTGGGCGAATGGGCCAGGAACTGGCAAATGGAATTTAATGTTGGCAAGTGCGAGGTGGTCCACTTTGGTAGGAATAATGGTAGGAAGGATTATTACTTACATGGCGAAAAACTGCAGCAGGCGACGGTGCAGAGGGACCTCGGGGTCCTTGTGCATGAGTCGCAAAAACCCAGCTTGCAGGTGCAGCAGGTGGTCAGGAAGGCGAATGGGATGCTGGCCTTCATAGCGAGGGGGATTGAATATAAAAGTAGGGAGGTCTTGCTGCGGCTGTATAGGGCGTTGGTGAGGCCGCAGCTGGAGTACTGTGTGCAGTTTTGGTCGCCGCACTTACGCAAGGATATTTTGGCCTTGGAGGGAGTGCAGAGGAGGTTTACTAGGCTGATACCGGAGTTGAGGGGGTTGAGCTATGAGGAGAGGCTGAATAAACTAGGCTTGTACTCGTTAGAGTTTAGAAGAATGAGGGGAGATCTCATTGAGACGTACAAGATGATGAATGGGATGGATAGGATAGAGGTGGAGAGACTCTTCCCGCTCAGAAAGGACAGTAGGACTAGGGGGCACAGCCTCAAGATAAAGGGGGGGCGGTTTAGAACGGAGTTGAGGAGGAACTTCTTCACTCAAAGGGTGGTGAATCTCTGGAATTCTCTGCCCGTTGAAGTGGTGGAGGCTGCCTCGCTAAATATATTTAAGACGTGGGTTGATGGGTTTTTGATAAGAGAGGGGATTAAGGGTGATGGGGAGAGGGCGGGAATGTGGAACTGAGCCACGACAGATCAGCCATGATCTTATTGAATGGCGGGGCAGGCTCGAAGGGCTAGATGGCCTACTCCTGCTCCTATTTCTTATGTTCTTATGTTCTCTCGACCCTTTCTACTTTGTCCCTATTGACATAGACAGGGGCATGTTCTCCTGAAGTCAATGACAATCTCCTTTGTTTGTTGACATTGAGGGAGAGATTATTGTTGCCGCACCAGTTCTCCAGATTCTCTATCTCATTCCTGTACTCTGTCTCGTCATTTTTTAAGATTCGACTCACTACGGTAGTGTCATTGACAATCGAAGACTTGAAAATCGAATTGGAGGGGAATTTGGCCACAGAGTCAGAGGTGTATAAGGAGTATAGTGAGGGGGCTGGGAACACAGCCTTGTGGGACACCAGTGTTGAGGATCATCATGGAGGAGGTCACACACCCCGGACATTCTCTCTTCCACCTTCTTCCATCGGGAAAAAGATACAAAAGTCTGAGGCCCCGTACCGACCGACTCACGAACAGCTTCTTCCCTGCTGCTGTCAGACTCTTGAATGGACCTACCTCGCATTAAGCTGATCTTTCTCTCCACCCTCGCTGTGACTGTAACACTACATTCTGCACCCTCTCCTTCTCTATGAACGGTATGCTTTGTCTGTATAGCGCAAGAAACAATACTTTTCACTGTATCCCAATACATGTGACAATAATAAATCAAATCAAAATCTAGCTATGACTGTAACACTACATTCTGCACCCTCTCCTTTCCTTCTCTATGAACAGTATGCTTTGTCGAGTTCGTGTGCAGTAAACGATATTTTTCACTGTATCCAAATACATGTGACAATAATAAATCAAATCAAATCAAACCAGGGATGGGCAATAAATGCTGTAAAAAGTCTGACAACACCAGGTTTTAGTCCAACCTATTTATTTGATAATATACTCACAGGCAGTCCCCTCGAAAGCTTGTGAGTATATTATCAAATAAATAGGTTGGACTAAAACCTGGTGTTGTCAGACTTTTTACTGTGTTTACGCCAGTCCAACGCCGGCATACCCACATCATGACAATAAATGCTGGCCAGCCAGCAAAGTCCATGTCCCACGAATGAATAAAAAAACACAGATACACACAGACAAATTCACACACGTCATATATATTATACACACACAGACACTTACACAGGTATACAAACACACACACACAGTGCACACACACGGACATACTCTCAGACACATGTGCACATACACACAGACACTTACACAGATATACAAACACACACACAGTGCACACACACACAGACATACTCTCAGACACACGCACACACACGCTTACACAGATATACAAACACACACACACAGTGCACACACACGGACATACTCTCAGACACATGTGCACATACACACAGACACTTACACAGATATACAAACACACACACAGTGCACACACACAGACATACTCTCAGACACATGCGCACACACACACAGACACTTACACAGATATACAAACACACACACAGTGCACACACACACAGACATACTCTCAGACACATGCGCACACACACACAGACACTTACACAGATATACAAACACACACACAGTGCACACACACACAGACATATTCTCAGACACACGCACACACACACACACAGACGCTTACACAGATATACAAACACACACAGTGCACACACACAGACATACTCTCAGACACATGTGCACACACACAGACACACACAGACGCTTACACAGATATACAAACGCACACACAGTGCACACACACAGACATACTCTCAGACACATGCGCACACACACACAGACACTTACACAGATATACAAACACACACATACAGTGCACACACACAGACATACTCTCAGACACATGCGCACACACACACAGACACTTACACAGATATACAAACACACAAGCACACACACACATACTCTCAGACACATGCGCACACACACACAGACTTACACAGATATACAAACACACACACACAGTGCACACAGCTTTTATCACTGATCAAAGGGCCGTTTGTTTTGATTTATTATTGTCAGTTGTATTAACGTACAGTGAAAAGTATTGTTCCTTGCATGTCATACTGACAAAGCATACTGTTCATAGAGAAGGAAAGGAGGGTGCAGAATGTAGTGTTACAGTCATAGCTAGATTTTGATCAAATTTTTGAAAGATTTTGATCTTTCTCTCCAGTGAAAAGTATTGTTTCTTGCGCGCTATACAAACAAAGCACACAGTTCATAGAGAAGGAAAGGAGAGGGTGCAGAATGTAGTGTTACAGTCACAGTGAGGGTGTAGAGAAAGATCAACTTAATGCGAGGTAGGTCCATTCAAAAGTCTGACAGCAGCAGGGAAGAAGCTGTTTGAGTCGGTCGGTACGGGACCTCAGACTTTTGTATCTTGCTAAATGGTAAAGGTGAAGCTTCTCATTTTGCACTGATCAGGGCAGCTTGCAGGATAATCCAGCAGACACAGAGAGAGACGCAGGAGAAACAGAGAGAGTGACAGAGAAACAGGGAAAGTGAGAGACAGAAAGAGTTAGGAACAGCTGAGAGAGAGCAGAAATGAGACCGTTAGGTATTTATAAAATTCCTTTACGTCCTCTGGATGTAAACAAGCTTTTCACAGTCAGTGAGTTTCTGTGTTTAACCCATCCCTTGCCCTTTCCCTCTCTCTGGGTTTAGATTCTGTTGAAGAGTTTCCAGGCTCTCAAACCTGTCCGTCTCTCTTTGTAAATTCACCAACACCCACTGCAGCTCCTCTCTGTCTGATGGTCTTACACTGCCATCCTGTGGCAGCAGCTAATTATTACAGAGAGCCAGTGCTTGTGGTCTGGCTGCTGCCAGAGCCAGTGATTAAACACAGAGGGTTCTCACTGACTTGGCTGAAGTAGTGGGAGCTCAGTCCCCTCCAAAGGGGGAACTACCTGTACAAACAACAGCTGCATTCCATTCTCCCACTGTGAGGAAATTGAAACAAAGAGTCAAGAGGGCGAGAATACAAGAGCAGGGATGGACTTCTGAGGCTGTATCAGAGTTTGGAATGGACGTGGAGAGGATGTTTCCACCAGTAGGAAAAACTGGAACCAGAGAGGGCACAACCTCAGGGTAAAGGGACGGTCCTTTAAAACAGAGATGGTGGGGGGGATTTCTTCACCCAGAGAGTGGGGAATGTGTGGGACTCTTTGCCCCAGAGGAGGCCGGGTCCCTGAGTGTCTTTAAGACAGAAATAGATCGGTTCCTGATTAATAAGGGGATCGGGGAAAGGCAGGAGAATGGGGGATGGGGAAAATATCAGCCGTGATTGAATGGGGGAAGCAGACTCGATGGGCCGAGTGGCCTCATTCTGCTCCTATGTTTTGTGATTCTATGGTCATGTAGATGTGTTGTGATTATACAGGGGCCTCGGTGAGGCCACACCGAGAGTATTGTGGGCAGTTTTGGGATCTCCTTTTGCGAGGAAGGATGTTCTCACTCTGGAGGGAGTCGCGGCGAAGGGTTTCCCAGGCTGATTCCCGGGGACGAGGAGAGGTTGACGAGGTTCGGATTGTTTTTACTGGAGTTCGGAGTGGGGGTGATGGGGGGGGAATCTCACGGAGATTTATCAAATTCTAACAGGACTGGACAGGGGGAGATGCCGGGAGGATGTTCCCGATGGTGGGGAGGGGAGTCTAGAACCAGGGGGGCTGAGGATTCGGGGTGTAGACCATTTAGGACGGAGATGAGGAGACATTTCTTCACCCGGTGAACCTGTGGGATTCATTCCCACGGGAAGGAGTTGATGTCAAAACATTGAATATATTTAAGAGGCAGCTGGATATCGCACTTGGAGGCGAACGGGGGTCACAGGTTATGGGGAGAAAGCAGGATCAAGTTGGACCATCAGCCATGATGGTGATGGGGGGGGCTGGAGCAGAATCAAAGGGCCAAATGGCCTCCTCCTGCTCCTATCTTCTATGTTTCTATGTTCTGTGTGTTTTGCCATCACCAGGATCTGTGCCGCATCTTATATTTCTGTATATTTATCAGTGTTAAGTTGCCCCTCACCAATGCATGTCTTTTCTGGAGAGGTGGCACGGTGGCACAGCGGGTTAGCACTGGACCAGGGACCGGGTTCAATTCCGGCCTCGGGTGACTGTCTGTGTGGAGTTTGCACTCTCTCCATGTCTGTGCGGGTTTCCTCCGGGTGCTCTGATTTCCCCCCACAATCCAGAGATGTGTGGGCTAGGTTGATTGGCCGTGCTAAATGGTCACTCAGTTTCGCGGGGGGGGACACAGAGGGTAAATGTGTGGGGAAAGGACTTGGGTGGGACTGTTGTCGGTACAGGCTCGATGGGCCAAATGGCCTCCCTCTGCCCTGTGGGATTCTATGGCCTGACTCCTTAGGGCTATGGGCCAGTTGTGTATCATTTAAATTCTTTCTTGAACCCCCACCGCACGCCTTCTGTCATTTTGTCATGAACAGGTTTGCTCAGTTTATTGTGAACCATTGCAGGTAAGCCTAGATAGCAGCTTCTGAGTGCAACTGGACCATTTATAGGTTGTTTCCACATGTTATTTGTCATCATAACCTAACAAGATCAAGATGCCATTTGGTACTCTGCTTTGAACCTTTGAGTCAGTTACATATGTTATTTAAGTATAATTAGCAATCGGCCAGAAACGCATAACTGACCAAGCAGTCTCCTTTGATTGAGATGTGGAAGAATTGGCAATTAATTAATGGGTAGTTTTAAGTTTATTTCTTAGCGTCTCACATAGGCTGACATTAACACTGCAACAAAGTTACTGTGAAAATCCCCTAGTCGCCACGCTCTGGCACCTGTTTGGGGTACACTGAGGGAGAATTTAGCATGGCCCTAATAAGCCCCTCACTATACTCCTTGTACACCTATGACTGTGCGGCCAAATTCCCCTCCAATTTGATTTTCAAGTTTGCTGACCACCCCACGGTAGTGGGTCGGTTTTCAAACAATGTTGAGTCAGAGTACAGGAACGAGATAGAGAATCTGGTGAACTGGTGACAATAATCTCTCCCTCAGTGTCAACAAAACGAAGGAGATTGTCATCGGCTTCAGGAAGTGTAAAGGAGAACATGCCCCTGTCTACATCAACAGGAATGAATTAGAAAGGGCCGAGAGCTTCAGGTTTTTAGGTGTCCAGATCACCAACAACCTGTCCAACAACACTATAGTTAAGAAAGCCCCACCAACACCTCTACTTTCTCAGAAGACTAAGGAAATTTGGCATGTCAGCTACAACTCTCACCATCTTTTACAGATGCCCCATAGAAAGCATTCTTTCTGGTTGGATCACAGCTCGGTCTGGGCTCCTGCTCTGCCTGAGACCGCAAGGAACTACAGAAGGGTGGTGAATGTAGCCCTAATCCATCACACAAACCAGCCTCCCATCCATTGACACTTCAGCAAAGTAGCCAGCATAATTAAGGACCCCCCCCCCCACACACCCCGGACGTTCTCTCTTTCACCTTCTTCCATCAGGGAAAAAGATACAGAAGTCTGAGGTCCCGTACCGACCGACTCAAGAACAGCTTCTTCCCTGCTGCTGTCAGACTTTTGAATGGACCTACCTCGCATTAAGTTGATCTTTCTCTACACCCTCGCTGTGACTGTAACACTACATTCTGCACCCTCTCCTTTCCTTCTCTATGAATGGTATGCTTTATCAGCATAGCACGCAAGAAACAATATTTTTCACTGTATACTAATACATGTGACAATAATAAATCAAATCACATCAAGAACCTCACCAGCGCATCTTTTGGACTGTGGGAGGAAACTGGAGCATCTCCTCCACGCAGACATGGGGACAACGTGCAGACTCCACACAGTGACCAAAGGCTAGGAATCAAACTTGGGTCCCTGGCACGGTGAGGCAGCAGTGCTACCCACAGTGCCACTGTGCTGTTCTTGACGGGTATTGCTGAATAAAAAAGACATGCCATCGAAATTTTTCAACATGCACTCATTAAGACAACCGGTAAGAGATTACCAACAACAATTTATACTGCATGAGAAGAGAGTGCTTACTGGTTGGCCAGTGCACTGATAGAGGTGCTGCTACGGGGGAGTATTAATTCTGTCAGTGAAGGATGGGGTTTGTATGTATGAATGTTTCTGACATTGTGAATCTTATTGATATTAAATAGTTTTCAGTGTAGTTCGTGGCATACTCGGGGTTGTTCAGTGAGTGCTGCCCCACCGCAGAATCACACCGAATAGCTGTCAACCGCTCTGTTTCAGTTCTGCGAAGGGTCGCTATCTTGTTGTGAAGAGCTGGGGGGGCAGAATAGGCTGTTTGCTCCGACCCACTGGTGATTGAATATCAGAAACCAGACTCAAAAAATATAATATCAGCTCAACAGGGCTAGACTCCTGTCCTTTACCAACATGGCGGCCGCGCAGACTCAGTCCAGATTTCCCTCCTTCACAAATATGGCTACGCAGACTCAGTTCATACAGCCATCCTTCACAAACATGGCGGCCACGCAGACTCAGTCCAGGCACCCCCTTCACAAACACGGCGGCCACGCAGACTCAGTTCAGACTCTGATCTTTCGCCAACATGGCAGCCACGCAAACTCAGTTCAGGATCACCTGCTTCACCAACATGGCAGCCACGCAGACTCAGTCCAGACTCCGCTCCTTCTCCAATATGGCGGCCGCGCAGACAGTCCAAATGAAAATTAAAATTTGATATCTCTAAACTAAAACAGACATATATATCAAAAACAGGCAGAAAATAGCTGAGCCGATCTGGCAGCAGCGGTGAAGCCGAAACACCATTCTGTAATTCGGGTTTGATCTGAGCACGCGATCCTCGATATGATCGGGATTCGATTACCACCCCCCGGAGGACTCTGATGGATGCTCTCGGTGTGTGCCTCTCCCTCCTGGAGGAATTTATGATCGATGTTCTCGGTGTGTGACTTTCTCCTGGAGGAGTGTGTGATCGATGTTGTCGGTGTGTGACTCTCCCTCCTGGAGGAGTGTGTGATGGATATTGTCGGTGTGTGACTCTCCGTGCTGGAGGACCCTGTGATCGATGTTGTCGGTGTGTGAGTCTCCGTGCTGGAGGACCCTGTGATCGATGTTGTCGGTGTGTGACTCTCCGTGCTGGAGGACCCTGTGATCGATGTTGTCGGTGTGTGAGTCTCCGTGCTGGAGGACCCTGTGATCGATGTTGTCGGTGTGTGACTCTCCGTGC